>NC_092646.1:45619955-45983415 GCF_039555335.1 Amphiura filiformis
AGTAAACCAAATCCTCAGGTCTTTAATCATAACCCTACATTTAGTCCAAATCCTAATCCTAAGAAGAAAAACTAAACTTAATCCTAACCCTAATGATAATACTACATGTACTGTACCCCCCCAAATCCATATCCTAACCCTAACCCTAATACCTAACCCTATCCTGATATCTTAGGGTGGCAGTAGATATTTTGCAATTTTGCCAGTAATTAATAAGGTATGAACATGAAAAAAACTACCCTGATCTACGGGCGGACAGACTTTCAAGTAGGGTCGGTCGGTCGTTCAAACCATTTTTTGTGTGCAAATTTTCCTCCCAAAGTCTGGGTTGTTCGGGCCTGTGGAAACAGGGTTTTTTTTTGTTGCCTAACCCTGCCAAACATAAAAAACTTCAATGTACATTGTACAAAGCAACTGCAAGTGTAAGTATCTCAGATAATCTGATATCGTCATCGTGCAACATGACATAATAGTTGTGTGTCTAACACCCGAGGGATCTCTGGTTCATAAACCGCACCCAAGTAGTGGCATAGATTTCTTTTTGGGATTGGGTTTTGCCGTTTTGAAGCTAAACTGTTGAAATATGGTGGAAAATAGAATAAATTTGTGCAAAGCATGAAAAAATTTGCACTTTGGGGGCTAAAATGGCCAAATTGAAGGTTAATTTGGTCAGAAACCAACATACAGGAGTCAACATTGGGGGATGATTGTATGGACCATTTTTCCTTCCCCTACAAAAACATTTGGGGCATTATGGATACATGCTACCCAAAATAAATTGAAAGTTTGAAACTTACTGTCTTTCCACACTGATGACTCTCATTTTGGCTTTGTGTTCTTCTTCCATCATCTGTAGTTTTCTCTTCTGTTCCCTTAACCTCAACTGTGTGATTTCCTGTTCCACATCATGTCTTCCGTCGGTACTATTGGCACCACCACCACAGGGTGTAATCCAAGTCTGGTCTTCTGTACGGATTGGCTCCCCTTCAGAATCAAGGTCCATACTATTGTTATCATTGTTTAGTTCCTGCTGGTAGCTTTCTGTTTCTGCTTGGGTACCGGTACTGAAATTTGAAAAAGACAGATATTTTCTGATGTTAAACCCAATAGTTTGGTAGCATTTTGAGTGTTTTTCCAACATTGAAGATGGCTTTCCCTTTTAAACTGAGTTTTTATTTTTTAAGTACTCTCCTCAGTCCACCACTAGCAAGTTGTTTGTTTACATCATAGTTCACCCAGGGGGGGCCACTCAAGTATGATAGTGTATGCATGCGTGACCATTTTTTTTTTAAACACCCCTAAACAAGTTTTACCCTACCAGCAAATTTAGGCCCTTAATAAGCTAATTTAATATAAAATTTACACCCTAATGAGTTTTTTGGCTAGTAAAAATGAAAAAATGTACCCTTTTTGGACTTGTAATTAACAAAAATTTTAAAAGGTGCCTAAACAAGTTGTTCAGTTTCAGAAAACTACCCTTATTCTTGAAATTCAGTGTTTTTAGACCCAAAATGAAGGTAAAAAGTATGATACTGCCGTAAATTATACAAAGTTTGGCAAGCTTTCGGCCATAGGCCTTTTTCATAGCCATAATAAATTACTAGGAATAAATGTAAAATGTGCTAGATGTTTGCAAGACAAAAACATTTTTCTTACTCAGCTGACAAACTTACAGGTATGAGTCTTCTTCACTTTTAATCATCATGATCACTGAGGTTGGTGTGGTTGGGTTTGAAGATGATCCAATTGTGTCTGTGCAACTGTGATCCACAGATGCAGCTCTTTGGATGCCACCCGATGTTGATTGCACTCCTATCATCGATGTTGGATGCTGTTCAGAATAAAGCACATGTGGGATGATAAATTCTTGAGGGATCAAATCGTGCACCAATTGGGATATTTCACTAGGTTTCTTACGACTCGCGCTACTGGCTCCTCTCCGTTTGGCTTTTTCCCAATCTTTGTATTCATTTCTTGCACTAGTTTTCATGCGGCGCCACATTTCTCGCAGTCGCTGTAGCTCCCGGAATCGTCCATAACGTTGGCAGAATTCATCATGGATTTCTTTCCATGCATTTAGTTTGGCCGTCAGAGAACTATGGGTAACCTGCTTACATTCTACTGACTCTATACGGTCTTGAATTTGATTAAAGAGAAACAGCTTCTCTTCATGTGTCCAGTTTTGTCCTCGTTCTCTTTTATTATCAATGGCAGCCATGTTGGATATCATACTATAGTCACTGCATTAAGCTAGTTGTACTGCAGCAGACTAATTTGATCAACACAGCTCTGTGCTGTGTACATGTACATGTACTGTGCATTGTTAACCACACAACAGCAACCAGTATACTAAACTAGACAGGCTCCCTAGTTCAGTTGACTTAATTAACTACAGTCATGCAGAGTGCACTAAACAGGCTCCCTAGCTTACCTAACTAAATCCCTAAAAGTGTGATACTGATAGCCACAATGCAAACCAACTGGCAGTAAGTGGTTATTTTCGAGTGTAATTATTCACAAATTTTCTGACAAGGGGGACCTTTTGTGTGTGTGCTGGTATTTTGGTAAAATTCATGCCTGGTAAAAACAACAACTTATCATTCAATATTTTAAGTACCGTGATTCGTCCGAGTATAGTCCCACGCTCGAGTATAATCCCACCCCCATTTTTCAAAAATTTCAGAAATTGTAAAAATTTGATTGCATTTTGAAATCATTAATAGAGTATGACATGAAAACAAAGTATCAATTTTCATATTAAAAATACAAAATATCTTGAATTTTTTTTATTTTTTTTTAGGTCAACCATTAATGATCCTAGCATCTAGGTCTAGGTCCAGGGACACTCCAAAACCGGAAAAAAATAAACTTAAAAAAAAAAAAAAAAAAAGTGAAATTGAGTATAATCCCACCCCCAATTGTGAAAAAATTTCACATACAAAACGGGTGGGACTATACTCGGACCATTACGGTAATACCAGATTGAATGACAGTAGTTGACCATGGTAGTTGGTGGGAGCTGTATGTACTTAGTCACAGATCTCTGGTTTAGTCAACTCTTAATTGCGTGCATGCATGCACATGGACAAACATGTGCGTGCTTTAGTTGCCTGATTTAATGTCAGACTGATTTCACTAAGCTACAGTTTGACAGGTTCATCTAAGATTTAAAAATATATGATGATTAAAATGCTTGCAGGAATAAATCCTGTCTCTTGGTGGAAAGATATATAGGCTATACAATTTAAAGCTATAAAATACATGCTTTTGGTCAAATTATGAAATTATGAAATAATATTAGTAGCAACTGTTAGGAAGGATTTCTGTCCATTTTAAGCCAAATTATATCATGAGGTCAAATGAAAAAAAAAAAAAAAAAAAAAACCAACATCAAAATACTTAAACTGAGGAACTTGGGTGGGGTTGGGGTATCATATAAATACAATAAATTTGGCTGATTGTAATTTAGTGTAAGTTGGGACCAAGCCTCCAGAAAATTTCAGAAAGTTTGCATTTATACAATGTACAGGATAACAAACTGTAATTTTTTTCTGATTTTCTTTTTTTCAAATTAACTGTGAATGATCCTGAAATGTCATAATAGGTCAAGTGGTTCTCCGAAGTTGCCGAAAACTTTTTTTCTGCAACCTCAAGTACTTTCTGGGAACGCCGTTCCCGCGGTTTTTGGAGGCCTGGTTGGGACACATGTGAACGTAACAAATATACATACAGAAGAGCTAGAGCAAATAAAAGAAGCATTTAGGCCTATGAGCTAATTAATTAAGAGTGACCTAACAGCAAACGAGGCAACCAATTATACAAAAGAAAGACAGTTACACTTAGTTATTTGGTGACATTTATTTTGGTTTATTAAATTAATATTCTCCTACAGGTAAATTATTTCTTGGCCAAGCTGGAACATGTGCGTTGCGTCCATGTAGCGTACTAAGCGAATACGGAATACAAGGCATGCAGCTTTCATCTGTTTATCGTGGAGCCACTAGCATTCATAATGTTCAAGTTTGGCCAAGAATTAATTTACCATATCAATTTAAAAATAGAATTATTTACTTTTACTTTTATATTAATTGAAATGCTGACTTCCTGCTTAGTGTTGGATTTTCCCTTTCAGGGGGTTACATAATCACACAGAAATTTATCAAGTTGTTCAACAAACAATCAAAATGATGGCTGATACAATGTCTCTGCTCCACTATATCTGGACTCAATAACAGTGTTTTTCTCCTTGGTATATTGGTGTCTAATGCTTTTTATCTTCAAATTTGCATCTGCACCTGATCAAGGAACACTGGTCAGATGCTGGTCACTTGTTATGCTTCAAAAACCATATCAACTCAACTTCTAATTACATGTTCGATGATGTTCACTGCAATCGACGAATGTTGCTCCGGTCATTTGAAGTTGACTTCTGAAGTCGACTTCAAAACGCAGCGACCTGTTTACACACAAAGTTCAAAATCTGTATAATTTCTGTGTCAACTTCAGGCTCTGTGTAAAAGGTGTTTTGACTAACATAAAATAATCTCACCAGATTTGATGTAGCAGCAGTTGAATTTGCAGCAACAACATTAGATAGAAAGCTATCCAGGGTATCATAGAGTGGCCATGTTGACTTGATGACTTCAGCTCCATTCTGCCTAGATTGTATCATTTTGTTTCTCTCTGAATTGTAGTATGTCCTCATACTCTTTAGTTTGGCCTTTATAATATAAGCACCTGTTTAGAAAAATAAATAAGGGGCTATGCAATAATTATGCGCCCTGGAGAGGGTAATTTTTTTTTTTTTTTTTTGGGGGGCAGAATTTTTCCCAACCGAAAGGGGGTGGGGGCAAGCCATTTTGGGCAAGCCAAGCCGAGAGGGAGAGCAAGCAATTTTGGGCACACATTCATGGGGTGCCTTTTAAATAAAATGCTGTAAAGAGACGGGAAAACAGTATGGAAATGCATATATGCAAATTATTTCTGCTAGCTGTGCTGGCAGTATATAGAGCTCTACATGTACCGTATTTCGTCAAATAGTCGCCCCCCCCCTCAAATAAACGCCCCCACCACATTTTTCAACCACGACGTTTCCCTGCCATCTCGCTTAGTAAGCTTACCAAGTTGCTCACATGGTTGATAATAGCAGCAATAAATAGCGAAAATCTGCATCGCGAACCCGGAAGTGAACCAAAAGTCAGTGTCAAAAGTTCATAGTTCGTCATTTTAGCGTGACTTTTAAGCTTACCTAATGATTTTAACGGGAATTGTCGTGCTAAAAATGACCTCTAATAAACGCCCCCCCCCCCCTTGGGAAAATGTAATGCCCCCGGGGGCGTTTATTTGACGAAATACGGTAATTGTGATTGTAAAAATTTGGTATGTGCAAAGGGTGGGCAAAGGATTACTGGCAGGCCGAGGTGGGGGGGGGGGAACATTTTTAGCACCCTGTTTGGAATTTTTATGCAGGGGGAGGGGGCTCATAATTATTGCACAGCCCCTAAAGAAGTGAGGAGTATAAATGAGTATGTTTTTTTTAACTGAAGAGCACAACCAATTTGCAGAATAGCTTGCTTTAAAAATATGTAGTAGTTTTTCGCTGGCCCGGCCAATGAAAGGCTGATTGCATCATGACATCGTGTGGCATGATGCAGTGCTTTTTCTTTGTAAGCTTTTATAGAGTTATTGCTAAAAGTATATATACAATGTGCTATGAGTATGAAAGAAAATAGTAACGTACCATCATCAATGCCCATCATGCGTCCGATTCTCTCCAAAGCATCTTTCCTTTTACTTTTATTAAAGTAATCTGGATGTTTGATATTCCACAGTATCACTTCATCTTGGTAGAGCTGTGCCAAGTAATTCACTTGATCAGTGGAGAACTTTTTGTAGGACATTTTGTATGTAGGCTAGTACCCAGTGTTACTGTTAGCTAGTGTTCTACATGTAGAAATGGCAATGCATGGAAACAAACTTGAACTTCAAGAAGGGCAACAAAAGTGTGCAAAAGCCATCAACATTCCAGAGAAACTCTGGGGAGAGTGTCACATTGCCTGGGAAAACAACTACTGTAAGGTTCTATTCTGAGGCAATATTGGCAGGTCAAAAGTCTTGGAGTATTGCCTGACAATGACAGGGAGGAACATGTTGAAAGCAATTTTGTCTACCATGTTTCTCCATATAAATAGTACTTGTAAAGGGGAAAGGAAGTCAAGATGGGGTGAAAAAATAACAATTAACTTTACACCAATTGTTATGCTTATGACTTTAAAGTGAATTGATATGTGGATGATTGATAAAAAAGAGTTCAAATTTGTTCATCATAAGACCTATAATTTTAAGGCTATAGGCATATTGGGTGATGGGGGCACTGGGGGCTACCTCTTTAATAGTGAAAAGAATATTTTGAGGTAAAAATATAATAAAATAATGTTATAGGCCTATCAGTCATTTTTGATCTCTCCATCCTGGTCTCTTAAATTTAATTAATGACCTGGCCAATTGTCCTCCTGATACGTAAAAGCTGCTGTGTGCATGCAGGCCTCAAAATAAACCAGAATTTCCGAGGCGATATGGGCCCTTGATCTAAAATTATTTTGGGCCCTCACAGTTTGTAGGCCTTAGAATAAGCCAGAATTTCTTAATTTGTTGGGCCTTACCACCCAGTCTGCCCTCACAAATTTTTGAGGGCCATGGGCCACAGACTTGCCTTATTTCATGTATGCATGTTTAATTGTTTATATTTTATGATTATTCCTGTCACTTGGAAGTTACACATTAGAGCTTTATGGAAAACATTTTCCAACTACATTTGTAATACAAAAATTGAACACAAAAATACATAGCAGAACATACCTTTTTAATTAAATTTAAAACCTGTAGCTAAATGATCACAGGGCTTGAAGCAATAACATGAATAAATTGCAAGCTGAATTTTATTACAGTCATGGGAGAAATACACAAGAAAATTGATTATATGTCAGGAATTGCTATTTTTAACATTGGGTCTTTTTATTTGTCATCATTATTAAAGCCATATTATAACATTTGCTGAGGAAGACGCCCTCACTGAATTTTTAAAATTCCTTTTTTTACATGATTAAATTGTACCGTACTTTATTAAACCAATATAACCTGCAAAAATCAAGACTTAAGGTGCTGTAGTTTTGTCAAAATCCGAGATTTTGAATAAAACGCTGAATCTGGCGCTTTATTATTACGATGGAATTATTAGTCGAACGCATACACGATGTTCATAACACACAGTACGTATAACGGGCGTATGGACGGTGATATACACAACAAAGGGTCGTACCACAACATGACCGGAAGGAGTGGTACGTATTGGCGACATGTGCGCTGGTAGTAAATTCCAATTTTCTTTGCTTTGCCGTAGTTGTTCGGCTCAAAAATAAAAGGGATATATCTGACAGTAAAATCTAACATTTTATGGCAAAGAAATGCTAATCTATTTTGTTTGAAAATGTTATAATATGGCTTTAAAGGTATAATCACATACTTCAAGATAGCAGTGCAGGATTTTAATTGCAAGTGGTGGAGGAGCAAGGTCTTGTATTGATTTAGGAAGGGTAGAAAATGATGTTGGAACACCCCAACTAGCTGCAGTCTGGGTGTGATTTCCCTGACTGACAGACAAAATTGGGATTTGTACGGGCCACTAAAAAGTATGTGCTCCTCTTTGATGATTATAGGAAGATTGAAGGGGGGGGGGGGTGCGTGCGAAGCGGCCAACGAAGCGCTTGCGCCAGAGGACTGGTGGATTTTGTAATGTCAGAGGGGTTGTCATGGACACATACAGGCACTGAACAGGTGCTAAAGAGGAGCTTTTCCTGGACCATGCTGAGGGCTAGGCCTAAATAGTCAGACATACCTACAGAATTATTTCAGAGCAGGCTCATCACAGCCAGGATTTTTTCATGGGGTGCCAATTTCCCAAATGCAGACCTGGAAGAGAAATCTTCATTCTGGCCAAAAGCATACCTTTACCTCCTGTACAATTGTACATTAAATGAGGTACACGTAGCACCAAATTGAAATACCTATGAATATGACCTTCATGCCCATTTTACACTGTAACTCAGAATACAATTGAGGACATTCACGGCTCATTCGTGGTGTACGGTCACAAATTAGTTACTTAAGAATTACTTCAAGAAAATTTCTAATGTGCACAGGGTCTAGCATCACTGATAAATCCCATGAGTGGTGTACAACAGAATTTTCTCACTATATTTACACAAAGATTACACATAGATAGACAGATAAGTAATATGACACACAGTAGCTAATGGACAAGCCAGCCCTCAAAGCAAGTCATGAATTTGTTTCAAATATTTACTCAATTAGAAGTCCTGTTCACACCGTCATAGAATTCTGGAGGATCGGCGTGTTTGCGATTCCTAAGTCAATCCCCGAGTGTGTGTCCACACGACTCAATTGATGCCTGGAATCCTAAAGTTTATAATCCCTCATAAGTGATGACGTCAGCTCTGCAGTTACAACCGGAAATTTACTGTGACCCATCTAGTGGCGCGCCAAATTGAGCGGTATTATAATTAGGCCAAGGTCATAGGTTTAAGCTCGGCACTCGAGAATCGCAAAATGTTTTGTTCATACAGTGGTAGCACTCGCGGATTACTCGGGGGAAATCGTGAAATTCCTTTAATTTCTTAGGCATAATTAAGGGGCAAACTTCAGGCTGTTCACACAAGACTGTTCACATGGCATATTTCCTGTGTTGCATAAGCCTGTGGCATAAGCAAAATGCCCTCAGTGTGGATGTGCCTCTAGAGCAATGTTTGAAGCCCAGGGTAAGCAGATGAATAGAGTAAATAGTCACATTATGTAATATTCTTGAACAAAAACCAATGCAATGTTGGGTGCAATGTGCACTGATTGAATTAGCCCTATAGGGCCTTTTAAACACACTATATCTGAGAACCGCTAAAACCCACTAACCGCTCCACAGTGGCGGCACCAGGAATTTTTTCGGGGGGCATTAAGGGGGCAAAGTGAATTTTAGGGGGGCAAAATCAACAAATTTTGGGCAAAATTGCCGCACAATTGCCTCTAATTTCAGAGGAGGGAACACATTCTATTTGCACATGAAATTTACCTGGGCAATGCAAAGGAGCCTGCCCCCCCCCCCCCAATTATATTTTTCCCTTGGTCCTAACACTAGAGAGTTATCTCATTTATGGGAACATTTACAAGTTAGGACAATTGTGATATGTATTATCTTACCAAATTGGATTGCGAGTCCGGTCTTGCAGTCTGTGTTGCAAGAAAATTGTCCAGATGTGCAAAGAAAGGCCACCTGGATACATACACATCATCCATCCCTTGGTCACTTTTGACTATCCTCTCAGTCTTTGCTTTTTCCTTTTTGTAGTATGTCCGTATACTGTTGATTTTGTCTTTTATGTCAAGTTCTGTCAAATTTTAAAATGAATATGTCAAGTTAGATTCAAGTAAATCTATTAGCTTTTTAGTTTGTTTCTTTTAAGTACAATGTAGGGCCCCATCAGTATAAATTGTTTTTAATCCACATGAGGGTGGTGTAATTATTATTTGCCGTCGAAGTGATGTAATATCAGATTAACTAACATAGCAATAGATGAATACAATTTTTGAATAGACCGCCCTTCACTACAATTACAAGCAGGTTGCAATCATCACCTGTGTATTGTGTGCAATCATTATTCATAGATTGAATACAATACTGCCCATCTTACAGGTGTGAGTGTTCAGCATTTCTTTGACATATCTATGGTTCAATGCATAGGACAGCGTTCAAGCTTTGACTTGCGTTTGGCGGACAGAATGGTGGAAACTTAAAGTGAAAGATATCCTACTTAAAGGAACATTTTCTAGGGTGAAATTTTGTGTAGAAACTGAATCTGACATAAAAATGCATAATCATCAACTTGAAAATTTTCCCCATAGCACTGTACAGGCAAAACCCTCAAATTTGAGCGAAAATATTTGTTAAAAAAATAAGTCCTTCAAAATGGAGATACTTAGGCCTAAACAAAAAACACGTTGCTCTGGAGAAAGGTATTGGTAAGAGCAACATGTTCTTTGTTTAGCCTTATACCTCCCAGTTTTGAAGGACTTATTTTTTTAACAAAATCCATTACTTTTTTCACGCCCTCAAAATTCCTAGGGGTAGGGGTAGCATATTGCAAGTTATTTTCTTTTCTGTAAATCTAGCTTACTTATTTGTCATATCACCATTTAGCTATTGAAATACTGAGCAAAAAGACACTTAAAACATCCCTATAGCTCATACCATTGTGGAGATATGGCCTTTTCAATTCGAAAATGAGGTGAATATTATACTTTTTTTCCAAATCAATTGTCACCCAACAAAAATAAAGAAATATATGGATCCCATTCAATGCTTTTAATATCACAATTGTACCCTTGTTACACACTTAGCATAGAAAATTAGGCACTATTTAATCAAAATCAGTGAAAAATAAGGGGTTTTAAGTGCCAAAATCTGAAAATATGTGACATTTTACCCCTAGAAACATTTAAGTAATCAAGAATTTTGACTGTTTTTACCTCTAAATACTTTTTTCACACTTTGTCCGCCAAACGTAAGTCAAAGCTTGAATGCTGTCATAGGTACCGTGTGAATGTTGTAGTGCAGGGCAATATATTCAAAAAATGTATTCATCCATCATGTCTATTGCTATGGTAGTTAATCCTATTACATCATCACGAATATGTATCCACTGGGCATGGGGGTGAACTTTTTTTGACAGGTCGAAAGGGGGAGGGCAAGCAAGCAGTTTACATGGTTTAAGGCAGGTCAAAAGTGGGGAAGCAATATTGGCACACATTTTTGGGTGACAACTTTACTATATAACATCATAAAAAGGAATAGAAAAACAGTAGAAACACATTGAAATATGACAAATGTGCTGTTGCTGCACTTGAATAACATGTTTTAAATATGGGTTCCCCTAAGTGTAAAGAGGAGGAGGGGGGGGGGGTTAGATCTTTTTGGCAAGTTGAAAGTGGTGCAGGCAAAGAAATGCACAAAAATTGCATGCCACAATTTTTTTCTTATTTCAAAAGGGCAAATTTTGTTCTGCCAAAAGATTGTGCTTGGCAGTATAGCACAGCCCAAGTACATTTGTAGGTCTATATTCCAATGAGGTAGAATCAAAGAGGACTGACTCTTGTCATGAGGTACATTATCTGTTCTCTGTGAGCGCCAAACCAAGATGGCGGATTTGAGTCGTTACTACTTACCACTCATTCCAAGTCCAAGTTTGTTAGCAATCCGGTTGAGCGCTGCTGAACGTTTCCGTTTATCTCTGTAATCCTTACTTTGTGTATTCCAAAGAAGTTCTTCCTCACGATATAGGTAAATTAGGTCCCAGGTAGTTTTAATTGTATGTTTTGACATGGTGATACTTGTTTTCATGTATGAGCAACTTAACATGCATCAAAAAATATCTGTAAATGATATTCTAACACTATGGACCACAATGGCCTCATCCCAATGGCATAGTTCAATAACCTCAATTAAACAATCATAGTGCAAAATTTGGATTTCTTTTAGAATACCCTACCACCGTAGATTTTCAATGGGGGTCTTTTATGAACGACCCATACACATACACTGTGAATGTAAAAAATGGTAGGGTATTCTAAAAGATAGCCCAAAATTTGACCTCAAGTTTCAGAGTATGAGTTTTTGTACCCATTTTTTCAAAGGTCATTCAATGAATGTGCAACTGTATTGGGGTTAAAGATATGTGCCTTAATAGATGAGCATGTTGTGGATCCTAGTGTAATAGACAATGTCAATATTTTCTGTGAAATTCCCTACCAAATTAACAATGTATCCACATTCTTGCTCTCTGATTGGCTGATGATTCCCTAGGCACTGACCATAGAAGGGTCTATGCCCTAGGTATGGTTCAGATTTGACAATAATTTGATGAAAAATACAATGTGTTCTACTGTAAAACGGACCATTTTTGTGCATGTAATTTTCACTAGGCTGAGTTTGAAATACTTTGCTTGTTTTTGGCTCTGAGCGGAGCTTATCAGTGCCTTTGTCATGCAACTAACTAGCATTCATTTTCAGGCCACAATACGCTGTTGGTTTTTATGCTAAGGATCATTTAATGACTGATATGAAGACTTAAGTTTCGCTTCTAAGTTTGGCTAAGTTATTTTTGAATCGATTGCACTCCAGATTTTATTGAAATTCAGGCGATAAAAGTATTATTTTTGGGTAAAAAAGACCAAAATAGTCACGATAATCAAGTTATATCTTGGTTCCCTGTGTGTGCTAGAGATTATTCTGGTCTGTATAATTTAAGATGCGTGATACAGACGGAAACCAATGGAGGTACATTTCTTAAGATTTAGTTCAGATCAGAAATTATTTGACTACTTCTTAACTTTTCTTCACTATTTCTTTATAATTTAAATAAAGAGATAGGTAAGGAATGTCAAAAAATAGTCAAGAACATGTCTGAATCTTGAATAAATCCCCGAATAAATCTGAACAAATGACTTTTCTGGGGGACTATTTGGCTTGCGCAAGTGCAGTACGGAAGCACTGTGCCGATGTTTTTGTTAAAGGTCACGTTTTTACCGATAAGCTGCGATGCTCAACAAACTTCGTACTTTTCTATGAGGCTATTTTGCACCAATAAATCGATTAGTTTTTCTTGATTGATGACATCACCATTTCTGAACCAATCAGCAAACAGTTTTGTGTGATTGATCGATTCTTGCAGTAGTCTCCACAGCAGCCAGTTTGGTTCCACATTTTTGTGGGGGGAGCGTAACCAAACTGGCTGCATAGGAGACTAAGTTCACTGACCCACTGACCTTGCAAACTCAACCACAGAGAGCTACGGTGCATAATCGAGGTGAAAATACGCTAGTTTGTTTACCATTCTGAGCCCGGGTTCTGAGCTCATGAGCTTCTGGTAAATGTCATTCCGAAGCATTTACGAGCATACCATAATATTTTTTTAATTAAATATAAAGATGTTTATTTAAGTTATTTGTAAAATTCAGCGATGGACTTAATCTAGAAGTGGTTTGATTTTAGTTGTAAACGCGGGACTCGACGGGCATGACAAGTTGAACATGAGAAGTTCCAAATTCGGAAGCCATGTACTACTATTCCAATGTCCATGTACGTAGGTCTCACACGAACTGCTCCGAGGTTATACTATACTGTTACTGACTACTAGATTGTCTACTTTTGTACTTTCGTAAGTGATGAAATTGAAGAAAAAATCATGAAGTGAAATCTATCAGAAATAAACACTGATGTGATGTAGGCTAGTCCTGCTTTAAAATCGGACTCGGAGTACAGCATCCAGGCAGATCCAGATCCGAACAGAAATTACGATTGTTCGGTTGGACCGGGTTCAACACACATGACACAACAGACATGTCAGGACAGACCAGTTTTGGTGTTTACAAAAAAATGCAAATGATCTCAAGTCACAAAATTTGTTATAAAATTTCATTTTTTGTCTCGCCTCAGTATTTCTGTCTGTCCGGGGGTGTGGATGTCCGTGTGTCCGTCTGGAGCTGTATCTGGGGAACTGTAAGACCTACGCAGTACCTGGACGCTGCTTGGTGGGAGGAAGGGTATCTAAGTTTGCTCCGTAATTGTATGTTTTCGGTGAAAAATAATGCAAATTAACATAGCTAATTTGCATAATTTATCTTAAAATCAAGCGCAAATTGATAAAATTTCATTTCTGAACTTTGTTCAGGATGGGACTTAGTAATCACTATTTCCGTCTGTGTGTGGGGGTGGGATGTCCGAATGTCCGTCCGGAGCTGTATCTGGGGAACCGTAAGACCTACGGGGGCGCTACTTGGTGGGAGGAAGGGTATCCAAGTTTGCTCCGTAATCGCATGTTTTTGGTGAAAATATGCAAATTAACATAGCTAATTTGCATAATTTATGCGAATATCAGCGCAAATTGATAGCGGCGCATGGTAACGACACCTTGTGACAGGAATGATACACACCTGCTGATCACCTGATTAGTTTTTGGCGAAAAGTATGCGCATTTAGTTGTTAACTTGCATAATTTATGCGGGCAGCTTCTACAAAATGGTTGGAAATCTGAAGAAATCCGCCTTGTGAAGCTGTTTCTGGGGATCCGTAAGAATGCTAAGCCCTATGATGATGAAACGTGGTGGGGGTAGCATGACCAGAGGATCTCGACCTGATTCGATTTTCAGCGCAAAATATGGTAATTACCTACCTAATTTGCATAATTTATGCATAATATGCAAAAACCTTTTTTCTCGGAGACTAGGGGTCGCGCATTCTTCAAACTTGGTGGGCGGGTGCATCTTGACCCCAGACAGAACAAGTTTGTATTGGTTAGTGGGTGAAGGTCACTCGAGGTCATCCAGGGGTCATCTAAGGTCAAATTACTAAAACTGTCGTATGGGCATGAAACTTGGTGGGTACAGTTAACATTTAGAGTCAAATTTTCTGACGGTCATTTTGGGGTCATCCGAGGTCACTTAGGGGTCATCCGAGGTCAAATTACTAAAAACTGTCGTATGAGCATGAAACTTGATGGATACACTTAACATTATGAGTCAAATTTTCGGACGGTTATTTCGGGGTCATCTGAGCTCACAAGGGGTCATCTGAGGTCAAATTTCTAAAAACTGTCGTATGGGCATGAAACTTGGTGGGTACAGTCAACATTTAGAGTCAAAGTTTTGGAAGGTAATTTCGGGGTCATCCAAGGTCACCAAGGGGTCATCTGAGGTCAAATTACTAAAACTGTCGTATGGGCATGAAACTTGGTGGGTACAGTCAACATTTAGAGTCAAATTATCGGACGGTCATTTCGGGGTCATCCGAGGTCACCAAGGGGTCACCTGAGGTCAAATTACTAAAAACTTGTATGGGCATGAAACTTGGTGGGTACACTTAACATTTAGAGTCAAATTTTCAGGCGGTTATTTCGGGGTCATCTGAGGTCACCAAGGGGTCATCTGAGGTCAAATTACTAAAAACTGTTGTATGGGCATGAAACTTTGTGGGTACAGTCAACATTTAGAGTCAAATTTTGGAAGGTCATTTCGGGGTCATCCGAGGTCACCCAGGGGTCATCTGAGGTTAAGTTACTAAACACTCGCATGGGCATGAAACTTGGTGGGTACAGTCAACATTTCAAGCCAAATTTTTGGAATGTCATTTTGGGGTCATCCAAGGTCACTCAGGGGTCATCTGTGGTCAAATTACTAAAATCTCTGCAAATAAGATATAGCTACCAACGAGCAAGATGTATGATTGCATGTGATCTGGCACATACAATGTACATGATTTCACCTGTTGCACATTCGACTGCAATTACTTTCACATTCAAAAAAGCACAGAGCCACAGCGCCATTGGTGCTCTTGTTAAATTTGTGATTTGGGGTTTTCTTATGTAGACCTTTGCATAAGATAACATATGCAGCAATGCAGCACATGTTTTTATTTTCACAACAGCTGAGTTGAGCACAAAGAATATGAAAATTAATGTTCCACAAACATTTCCGCTTTAGAGTATTTTCTATCAAACCATTTTGACACTGCTATAACCCCGAAGTGTGTGACAATTTGACCTAAAAGTTGACAGTCAGCAAATTTGTTTCCAAAAGTTGTGTTCACATGGTAGTTTATACTGTAGGGGGGGGGTCACTTCCATTGTGGCCTGTACACCAACCGCGATAATGAAAACGCGTAGCAAGGGTCGGTTTTCGTGGGCAGGCACGATACGTGCGTAGCGCGTTTAGGGTGTCAAAAACATGAAAAATTGGAAAAAAGGGTAGCAAAATTGCAATGTCTAAATACGCGGAAATGAAATTTAGGGTATGAAATTTGATGCAAGGAATGAAATTCCTGTTTAGGGTGTCGTTTTAGCCAAGGGTTAAATCCTTGTTTAGGGTGCTTTTCAAAAGTTGATTATCGCGGATGGTGTACAGGCCACAATGGGAGTGACCCCGGGCAAAAATTACATACTTCATAGTTCCAGTAAAGGGCGCACTATTAGGCATGGGAGTTTAAAAAAAAAAACTTCACCCACTAGAAGAGTAGAAGTCATGCACACACTTTGATGTGACTTCATGATCTTTCTTACATTTGCCCAGTGTTAGGAGCGGGCACCTGGCCGGGGATGAAAAGAAAATAGTGCCCCGCCTGCCGGGACACCTGCTAGTACCGGGTCCTGGGGGAAGGGATTGCAATTGCCCCTCACCGGAAGTCATCGCAAAATGAGTGTTTAAAGGTCAGTAATGCTAACTTGTTTACTGATTGGTCTAGTTACTGAAATATTAATTTATGCACGATACATGTTCGGGAAATAACAATAATATTTGATTTAATGCTAAGTATGTTGAATAAGCTTAAAGCTAGTTTGATTTTGATTTGAAATTTATAAGGCATTGATGCAGCTTGCTGAACAGTGTGTCCGACAATAAAAAAAATTGTCCTGGACGCACCTTTTGCAGGAGCCTTTGCAGGAGCCTTTGCAGGAGCCTTTGCAGGAGCCTTTTTTCTAAAACCAAATTGTAAGTCAAAGAAACAAGTCAAAAACCAACAAACTAGCCAAAAACAGGTAACCAATATCTTTTTCAGTGTTAGATTTAATCACCAAAAGTACCAGCTACACAACTTCATTCCAATGTTTGATAGATTGAATGTCAAGTTCACACTAAATTTCCCCTGCATGGCATTGGGTCTTCTTGCCATCCATATCACACATCTCAATTGATAACATTTACATGATGTGTATCAGTATAGAAGGCAGGTTATAGGGTTTCTGACAGAACGGTTTGAATATCAATAGCTCCTAGGCAGGTTGCAATAAGTACTAGACAGTCAAATAAAACTTAATATTAGCCCCTGTTGCACCAATACCTAGACTCCTAGTTTAAGACAATGTGTGCATTTTGAAAGCCATAATGTACAATTTCTTTCAAATTTCAATTTTGTTATTCTTTACCTAAAATTATGAAATAATATTAGTAATAACAGTTCAATAGTTCAATAGTGCATTGTACTCCTCAAAATGGTCAAAATAAGATAGTAATAAACCAGCCTCCTGCACTGCCCAAATCACAGATGCTGTACTTCTTATTTTAAGTATTTTTCTTTTACACAAATGCCATCTTTTATATGATTCAGCTATTTAGTATTAGGGAGTCTGCCAGGGACCCCATTGATAATGTTTTGCCTCTTTTCTGCTTTTTGAAGATTTGCTTGCCTGGATTTAAATCAATAAATTGATTCAAATCAAATCAATCAAACTGCACTGCACAGCCATACCACTTCCCAAATTATGAAAGTGATGATGATAATATGAAGTCTAACGCTCTGGTCTGACTATCTAATGTGTGCATGTTTGCTCAGTAAATTTTGTTGAAAACATGTATTTGAATAGAGTGTTACAGGAAACACATCAATTTAAGCTTGACCAAATCACTGAAGTACAGGCCTTATAGTAAGGTGTCTACCTTTAACACAATAATATTTATAGGGCACCTTTCTATGGGAATTCATACGTATTATGCGCGTACACAGAAATATCCTCAAGGCTCAACATTTCATTCTGTGTCTTTGGTGAATGTGTTAATGGCTCGGGGAAGCACAGGGCACGACCTAGTTGCTCGGATGTTATTTTATAACATAGGTTAATTCAGTTGGCACCTTACAGCAGGGATGCAGGTGAACTTGTATTATTATAACTTAAAGTCATACTATAACATTTAAACAACTAAAAATAGATCAGTATTTATTTTCCATAAAATGTTAGCTTTTACTGCCAGATATGTCCCCTTTTAATTTTGAGCTGAATAAATTGAAATTAACTACTAGCCCATATCCCATGCATGTTACTCCCACGGATGTAATACGCTACGATCCTTGGGGGTGTGTGTATGTGTATCCCGCACGCCGTGTACGTACTGTGCATACATATTCGACTAATATTTCCATCGTAATAATAAAACGACGGTTCCATCGTTTTATTCAAAATCTCGGATTTTTGACAAAACTACAGCACCTTAAGTCTTAATTTTTGCAGAATATTTTTATTGACGAAAGTGCATTACAATTGTGTAAAAACCAGAATTAAAAATTTTTTTGAGGGTGTTCTCCTCAGCAAATGTCTGTGTTTCCTATTAGCATTAGAAAACACTGATTCTATTTTCAGATGATTGTGATGAGACTGATAAATGATAGGATTAAACAGTAAGGGAGAAGATCGATGATGATAGTGATGAAGAATTTAGTTGGAAAATATGTTGTGGTGCTGGTCAGGGCTCGAAAAAATGTAAATTTCCCGGGAAGCAAGCCAAATTATCTACAATTTGTAGCATGTTTTTATATGTATTAAGACACAATTTACCTCCAAATACCAGAATTTTCCTCCAAACACCAACATTTCATGGGAATGAGCTTCCCAAATTCCCCACTTTTTCGAGCCATGGTGCTGGTGTTGATGACCTGATGATGATGATGTGTAAATGGCAGCTATGTTGTGATCATTAATGAGATGATGAAGTGTGGAGGACAATAGCATCAATTAGGATGATCATTTTTACGAACTACTTGCTATCAGCAGTAGATAGAGCATTGACAAACTGCTTGCTATGAGCTTTGGAGATTTTTTCCCCTGAGTACTCAAAACAGTTTCTTCAAAAATGTAGGCCTAAACCCTACTACATGTATAATAATTTTGCTTCATTTTAACTTGGAAAATATCCTCTTGGTTGAAATAGCTACAATTAACACACGTAGCTCATGAAATGCCAGTTTCAGTCTCGATTTAGCTTCTTCATTTTGATACACACTCACAAGTAGGATCAATGATTGCCTGAAGATGTTTTCTTGTGATTGGTTACCATGGTTACCACTCATTCTCAATGGGATGAACAATGGAAATGATTGATAGTGTGTTTCAAATATAGATATGTGAGAATAGACACCTGCAATGTTATTCTATTTTAGAGCAAGACTGGGTTTAGATGTGATCAGTCACTATGGACCACAATGGCCTCATTCCAGTGGCATAGTTCAATAACCTTAATTAAACAATCACAGTGCAAAATTTGACCTAAAGTTGCAGAGTATGAGTTTTAGTACCCAAATTTTCAAAGGTCATTCAATGAATGTACAAATATATTAGAGTTAAAGAACTGTGCCTTGATAGATGAGCATGTTGTGGATCCTAGTGAGTGAACTAGGCAAGATACCTCAGTGCCCAAAGCATAGTGAGCAAATACACCCTGCACCAAGTAGCCCAATTTGTTCAGACATCAAAACAAACATCCATAACCCACACAATTGGGAGGGAGCTATAGTTTGATCAGCTCGGAATTGGTGGGCCGTGTGACATTGTTGATTAATATCAATGTATTTTATTTCAAAAATTGTCTTGTGACATTTCGCAAGAAGCATCACAAATTATTAATTCAAGTCCTATACTTTGTCTACTTTCTTTAACATGCAAAATGTGGACCAGACAGGTAAACCGCATCACTCTTAATGTGGGTCTACTTTCGGTGTAGTGGTAAAAGCCTAACAATTCTTGCTGATTACGAGCTGATCAAACTATAGACTGGTTAGAAATGTGATCATTGTTGCTAAAATTCTCAGTACCCAAGTCTACCAAGTAGCCCAATTTTTGTTGCATCAAAAACAAGCATACATACATTGTAAGCCCGATTGTAAGTAAGTGGGTGATTTTAATCTGAGACTAGTAAACCAACAATATGAAACTAGGAAAAAATCACAGAATTGGGACCTAGACTGGTTTGAAATGTAATCAGTCTTTCCAAGATATGTCAATGCCCATGGCACAGCAAATCCACATACCAAGTAGCCCAATTTTTGTGGCATCAAAACAAGTGCCCATAATCTTTGAAATGTGGATATTTTTTTAAACCAGGAAACAAGTCACCCAATTGGGAGCTAGACTAATTAAATGTGTGGTCAGTGTTGCCAAATATCTAGCACCCAAAGTAGAGCAAATCCACCCATTAAGTAGCCCAATTTTTTTAGGCATTACAACTACTTGCAAGTATTCATATCTCAGCGTGATATTGCTCCGGCAACTTTGCTGAGTATTATTATAGAAATAGAAAACCATCAAAAGTAGAAAACACCAAATTGGGTGGAAGGAGCAAAAAACTGTAAAATACGCAAAACAAGGACAAAGTAAGGGAAGTAGACCCAATTGAGCAAGGCATTTGTGGTTCTAAGGGTGTTACCAAATGTTATATTGTTAAGGGGGTACAGGAAAGGATGAACATGAACATGTTACAATTTTAATATGAAAACTGTTCAAAAGGGTATCAATGTAGCAAAAGCAGGGATGCTGCTATTTGAAGTCAGGGATAGGATGCTGAGAGCCATCAAAAACAAGATTTCTCGTTCATTCAAGCAGGGAAGTGCCAAAATAAAACAAGCATAATTTCATTCCCTACCCTGAGTGATAAACTGTTTTATGTGAAATAGTAAATCTGGTGCAGGAAATCGGGAAGCATGTTTTTCCTCATAATTATTATTCAAACAGCTTGTCATGATAGGATGCCATATGTGATTAAATGTTTGTTGTATGTCGATAGCATACTGAGGGGTATCAAAATTCAAAAGTTTTAGAAATGCCGGAAGTGAAAGAGCTATATCAATGAAATTTTGTCAGTGCAATCACTGGTCCTTATGTACATTATGGTCCAAAAATGGTCTCATAAGTATGTTTACTTTTTTTTACAGGTGGCGCAAGATGCCAATAACCTGCTGCCCCAGTTACTGTGCATAAACTGCAAGATTGAGAAAAGTGAGTCAAGCAGCATTATTAAGATCCTGCTTTTGAAGGGTTGCAGTGCCTAGAAAATTGATGATGAAATGAAAGTTATCTTCGGTGGTGATTGTGATATGTCACTGTCGCTTTTTGGAAAAGGAATTTTTATTTCATCACATATTTTCTGGGCACTGTAACCCTTAAAATGGAACTTAATCATGCTGCATGCCTCAATTTTCTCCATTTTGCTGGTTATCTTGATTACATATGCAGGTAGTGACATCTAGCTCCTGTAAAAAAAAGTAAACATACTTATGAGACCATTTTTGCACCATAGTGTACATAAGGACCAGTGATTGCACTGACAAAATTTCATTGATATAGCTTTTTCACTTCTGGGCGATTTCTAAAACTTTTTGATACCCCCTCGTACATGTATTATTCATTCATGTTCAATATGTTCATAGCACATAAACCATGTAATAGATTCTGTTTCTATACATAGTATCTGACTTACATGTTCTCAAATGTCTAGAAAGGCTCAAGCTAAGATACACAATATGTTTTCATGTATTTTTTAAATGTCACCTGTAAGAAAAGCAATTTGACACTAATTGCAATCCCTTACATGGATAAAGGAAGGTTACCTGATATAAGTTTGGAAAATCAAATTCTTTTAAACTTATGCATGCACATATTTTCATTTTGGGGGGGCTTTGAGTGCTTGAGCCCCGGGTAAAACAGGCGGCCAAAAGCGAAGGGGTGGCGGAAGAAGAAGGGGCGGCAAAAAAATTGAATTTTCTTCAGCCCACGGGGTAGGATCGGCCACGGTACGCCACTGGCACTGTTATGTATAACATAAAATGTCCCTTTCAAACATTCATGCAAAAAGAACATGTTAATGTTCCTTGCAAATGTGACTAATTCCTTATGGAATAACTTACATTTATACAGCGTAATAAAAGTAGTCTACAGTATTTTTATTAATGATAATCATCATGATTATGTAATAAATTGATATCAAATGAGAGATTTATTAACATATTGAAATTATGAGTTACAAATCTGTGTATTTCCGAAGTTATTATAAAAAAAACCTGTTGAATTAGTCTCAAACATGAAATACCACAGTCAAGACTAATTCGACACTTTTTTGATGATTTCTCCCTCCGGATATATCACAATTTGGAATGCCTATCAATACGTTAAGGGGGTACTATACCCCTGTGGTAAATTTGTGACTATTTTTGCATTTTTCTCAAAAAATAATAACACACTGGTAACAAAAGTTATGTATATTATTGGGCCAAGGAATCCAATTACTACACTGAAATTTCAGTGACTCAAGACAAGCGGTTCAGTATATATGATAGGAAATGAGGTACATTCTAGCGGTACCTCTTTTCTTATCATAAATAACTAACCGCTTGTCTTGGGTCACTGAAATTCCAGTGTAGTAATTGATTCCTTGCCCCTAAAATACGTAACTTTTGTTACCACTGTGTTATTAGTTTTGAAAAATGAAAAAATAGACACAAATTTATCGAGGTGTAATACCCCTATAATGAAAAAAATATGAGCTTACATCTGCATTTTGATGGGGGTAAAGTAGGGGATGAGGCTGTCAATCAGGTTACCCACCTTTAATGCAAACTCTTGTAATCTTAAAAACAAGATAAAAATCATTCCCTTCAATTTATACAAAAGTGATACAACTAAAGCAACTAAACGGTGCTTGTCTAGACAGCTCTACAAAATGTAATTTGGTATCAATTGATGTAAAGAACATACATAAACATACCTTTTATCCATATCATGTTGTTTCTTGTTACACATAATGATATGTATGCAGCGAGTCTTTTGTAAACCAAAATTGATTTCTTTTTCTCTTTTCATACTTTTGTATTATTTATTTTATTGTTATTTATTTTTGATCCTAGCATTTAGGTATAGTTCCAGGGACACTCCAAAACCGAAAAAATAAATAACTTAAAAAAAAAAAAAAAAAAAAAATTCACCTAAAAAACCGGGGTCGGACTATACTTTGACCAATACGGTATATTGATGACTATTGCAGAAAATATGACGACTCCTCTTGATTCTCAATGTCAATTTTAGCATTGAGTGACTCATATTGCTTGATCTCACTGTAAATAATTAAAATACTAGTACCCATTGACATGATTGCAACAGCATTATGTTACAAACCTCTTACATCAATTACTGTATCATATGTTCTATCCAGGCCTCAAAATAAAATTTATGTCCCTAAATTGCTCCCAACTGTTGATGCAATGTCATTTAAATTGAACTTGGAGGCAGTGGAATACCTATCTCAATTTTCTATCAACAGGGAATTGTTAGGGTGCAAATTGTGATGCGAAATGGCTTCTTAATTTGAAGTTTTGTTCTCTGATTTGGTCAGGTTAATAAATAATTTGTTCTCTGGTTTGTTCGGCTTATAATTGGCAACAATTCAATTTTGATTACAGCGGGCATCAATAAAGTCACAACTTACACTTAATAAACATGTGCCAGTCACACACGCAATGCGCAACTAGTATAGGTGCTGTGCCCAACATTTTTTGGCCACTATAAGCCGAACAAAGTACACCTACAACCTTGGCGAAAAATGTTGCCACACCTGAGTGTTAATTGGCCAACATCCTTACCCGCTCCCCTATTGCAATGTTGATTTGGACAAAATCGTCATCATTTCTACATTACAGTCTCCCAACATTGGAAAATGGGGGGTGGGGAAGGGGCGAGTGTAATCTGAATGTGCATTTGCAACTATTATACAAAATAATACGAACTATCACATATTTAGCTTCAATTGCGTGCTTTTAACACCAGAACGTGCTGGTATGGCAACAAATTTCCGCCAGAGTTGTAGTTCTCATGGCTCAAATTCGTCATTTGCCCAACTTCGCAAATTAGAATTCGGGTTGTGATCATGATGTTAGTCAGCATAGTTTACAAAGAAGAGTTTAAAAGTTTAGATATGTAGAATGCTTGTGGACCCTATAGTGTTGCTTTCAAATCATATGTTGTGTCCGAGAAAAAGCAATAGTTGTCAAATTTACCCTTGTTAGTAAAATTTCATTCAAGGGCACTCATTGATCAACAAAAACAAAGTTATCAGTGAAGTTGTTAGTCCAAATATGGCAAATTTATGAATGGAACAGTCAGTTGTGAGCCCTGGCCCATAATAATCCCCGGCTACACCACTGGAGGTTTTCAGGACGAATGTAAAATGTGGAAGTCCAGTACTAATTTGTGTTTGTTCCTTTTTGTTTCTCCTTGACAGCCCACAGTTTTGATAGTGACATACAGAAGATCTGATGATTCAGTTGTAGTCAATGGCATCAATCATTGTGCTGTATGGAGAGCAGATTCCAGTGGAATAGCAGTAGGGGTAAGTATGGGGACAAAACTCATCAAGGACAGCAGAGGGGATTTCCCGGGGGTACTCAAGTTTGGTTTTGGTAGGGACGTGCCGCTGAGATTTTGGGAAAATTTTGGCTAGATTAAGGGAAAATTGGGCTGAAAAAAGGACCCATTCATATACCAAAATAAGCTTTGAAAAAGGGGTCATTGATATACCAGAAGGCTGAAAATGCTACCCATGTTTGCGCACGCGTCCCGTATGGTCATTTGTACTGAGTACCCCGGATTTGGCAGTAGAGAAGAGGAAGTGAGAAGACCTGTTAGGGAGGATTCAAGGCATACAATTTTGAAAGTCATGTTATGTACAGAAGGTGTGATGATTCAGTTATCAATGTGTAATTGTGTATTTGATCTGTGGAGAGCAAGCAGGCTTCATTGAGATAGCAGTAGGGTGATCAATACTGAAGGAGACAGATTTTGCTTTTACCATTTACGTCATTCCACGTCCAAATTAAAGAAGACATTTTGTGCAACTAAAATTTGCAAAACTAAATTTAAAATGAAGTTAGAAAATTCAAAATCTTTTACAAAATCATTCAAAATCTAAATAAATGAATTTAAAAAAAAATCAAAATCTTTAAAGAAAAATTTAAAGCTCATAGGCTCATAGCTCATTTTGAGGTGAGCGGACATATATTCTGTCAAGGTGGAATGGTTCATATATATTCAAGTGTATGACTCAGAATATTCAGGTCCCTATCTATGCCAATTGAATTACCTATGATTTGGTTTGCATAAAACAACTTTGAGGGAGGCGGCCGGCCGGCCACAAACCAGTGGATACTATCAATTCATATTATGCCACTGACCTGATTTATTGTGTGCATATCTCCAATCTGTGTACTGGGTAAACTGAAATTATATCATGTTATATGTTTTATAGTTCAATTACTTATATGTGGCAAGTAATATCAATGGGAAGTCAGTTCACTCATGCTAGTTATACTATAGATTGCCCATATACAAATAATAAAGAAAGAAATACATTCTTTCAATTTCCAAGATTATATTTATAATATTATAGTCATTTCAGAAATAATATACTTAATGATGTCTACAATTCAATCTAAGGGAACAACCCAAAGATCAATGACGTAGTGTAAACGAAATGAGTTTCACAAGGGAGGCATGGGCGTCAATCCTGGGGACGGACAGGGGGATGTGTCCCCCCACCTTTTGGCAAAATGACCCATTTTGTCTCGCCTGAACTTTGTTCAGGATGGGACTTAGTAATCACTATTTCTGTCTGTCCGTCCGTGTGTGTGGATGGATGTGTGTGTGGATGTATGTATGTGTGTCCGTCCGGAGCTGTATCTGGGGAACCGTAAGACTTACGGCGACGCTACTTGGTGGGAGGAAGGGTATCCAAGTTTGCTCCGTAACCAGTATGTTTTCGGGAAAAATATGCAAATTAACATAGCTAATTTGCATAATTTATCTCTGAAAATCAGCGCAAATTGATAGCGGAGTTTGTGGACAGACTATCTCAAGATCCGTCGGGCGCATGGTAGCGAAACCTGGTGTCAGCTATGATACACATCTGCTGATCACCTGATTAGTTTTTCGCGAAAAGTATGCGCATTTAGTTGTTAATTTGCATAATTTATGCGGAACGATTCTACAAATATGGTTGGAAATCTGAAGAAATCCGCCTTGTGGAGCTGTATCTGGGGATTCGTAAGATCCCTAAGCCCTATGATGATGAAACGTGGTAGGGGTAGTATGACCAGAGGATCTCAACCCGATTCGATTTTCAGCGCAAAATATGGTAATTAAGTACCTAATTTGCATAATTTATGCATAAAATGCAAAAACCTATTTTCTCGGAGACTAGAGGTCGCACATTCTTCAAACTTGGTGGGTGGGTGCATCTTCACCCCAGACAGAACAAGTTTGTATTGGATAGTGCGTCAAGGTCACCCAAGGTCATCCAGGGGTCATCTGAGGTCAAATGACTAAAAACTGTCGTATGGGCACGATGCTTGGTGGGTACGGTCAACATAATGTGGTAGGGGGTAGTATGACGAGAGGATGCACATTAGTACCCCCCCCCCATGTGGCCCCTCCCACACACTCAAAGTTGGGGGGGTCAAAATTTAATGAAATATTGTTTTTATATTATGCATTACATATATCAATTTCGGTCATGTAGGCCAAGTCATTAGGCCAAAAAAAGACTTTGAAGAATGTCTCTCATGTACAAAAGTATAGGAAACTGAAAATTTAAAAGCACTTTTTTAGGGTGAAGGAAGCATTTTTTCAAAAAAATGTCTAAAACGGGTTTTTATGTCAAAAATGTCTCTGTTGGGGTGCTACATCGAGTCAAATGTTCACTAGCACCCCCCCCCATGTGGCCCCCTCCCACACACTCGAATTTGGGGGGGGGTCAAAAATTTAATGAAATAATGTTTTTATATTGTGCATTATATATATCAATTTCGGTCATGTAGGCCAAGTTATTAGGCCAAAAAAAGACTTCGAAGAATGTCTCTCATGTACAAAAGGATAGGAAACTGAAAATTTAAAAGCACCTTTTTAGGGTGAAGGAAGCATTTTTCAAAAAATGTCTAAAACAGGTTTTATGTCAAAATGTCTCTGTTGGGGTGCTACATCGAGTCAAATGTTCACTAGCACCCCCCCCCATGTGCCCCCCTCCCACACACTCGAAGTTGGGGGGTCATCTGAGGTCAAATTACTAAAACTGTCGTATGGGCATGAAACTTGGTGGTTACAATCAACATTTAGAGTAAAATGTTCGGAAGATTCTTTCGGGGTCATCCAAGGTCACCCAGGGGTCATCTAAGGTCAAATTACTAAAAACTGTCGTATGGGCATGAAACTTGGTGGGTACAATCTACATTTAGAGTCAAATGTTCAGAAGATTATTTCGGGGTCATCCGAGGTCACCCAGGGGTCATCTGAGGTCAAATTACTAAAAACTGTCGTATGGGCATGAAACTTGGTGGTACAGTCAAGATTTAGAGTCAAATGTTCGGAAGATTATTTCGGGGTCATCCGAGGTCACCCAGGGGTCATCTGAGGTCAAATTACTAAAACTGTCGTATGGGCATGAAACTTGGTGGGTACAGTCAACATTTGGAGTAAAATTTTCAGAAGGTTATTTCGGGTTCATCCGAGGTCACCCAAGGGTCATCTGAGGTCAAATTACTAAAAACTGTCATATGGGCATGACACTTGGTGGGTACAGTGAACATTTAGAGTCAAAGTTTCGGAAGGTAATTTCGGGGGCCATCCAAGGTCACACAGGGGTCATCTGAGGTCACATTATTAAAAACTGCCATATGGGCATGAAACTTGGTGGGTACAGTCAACATTTAGAGTCAAAGTTTCAGAAGGTAATTTAGGGTCATCCAAGGTCACCCAGGGGTCATCTGAGGTCAAATTACTAAAACTGTCGTACGGGCATGACACTTAGTGGTTACAGTCAACATTAAGAGTCAAATTTTTGGAAGGGCATTTCGGGGTCACCCAGGGGTCATCTGAGGTCAAATTACTAAAAACTGTCGTATGGGCATGAAACTTGGTGGGTACAGTCAACATTTAGAGTCATGTTTTTTGGAAAGTCATTTCAGGGTCATCCAAGGTCACTCAGGGGTCATCTGAGGTCACATTACTAAAAACTGTCGTATGGGCATGACACTAAGTGGTCACTGTCAACATTAAGAGTCAAATTTTTGGAAGGGCATTTCAGGGTCACCCAGGGGTCATCTGAGGTCAAATTACTAAAAACTGTTGTATGGGCATGAAACTTGGTGGGTACAGTCAACATTTAGAGCCAAATTTTTGGAAGGTCATTTTGGGATCATCAAAGCTCAATCAAGCTCAAATTGAACAGGCAAATCGCCATGGGTTGTTGCAGGTTCATATACTTCTACCAAAAGTAATCGTAAAAGCAGGCGATCGCGAAAGCAGGCGAGACTCGTGGTTCGAGAACCGCCTTGTTTGTTCTTTTCAGCCACAATTTGACAATTTAAGCTGAATGTCCCCCCTTACATTTCAAGATGGATTGGCACCTGGTAATGAAGGGAAGGGTTAACATTGAAGGCCGATTGTTCCATTATGCATTTTGTTTCTCTGATGCTCTTACAAACATTGATGCTGTTTTGACCCACATCCACTTTGGTTACAAATGGGTAGGGGGTTAGCTATGAAACAAAGGCAGTTACAGTTATAGGATGTCATCAATTGTTTGGTTGTTCCCTAAATTGCCTTTTGGAAGTCAATAAAATATGGTGTTGCAAAACTAAACTTGGGAACTAGTTATATCATGAATTGATAACTTGAGGACATATTTCCCCTACATTCATAATTTATTCCAATTTTAATCCTGTCAGATGTGATGGATTATTAATTGCAGACCATTATTGTCATTTACGCGTTCATATTCACATTTTCTTTGGGCTTTCTACAATAGAGCTCCAGACACTCGGACGCTTTATAGAATTAAATATTGAAAGGGGTTCTGTGATGGAAATTCCATTGTGAATCTGACAAGAATGAGTTTGATTTTAATCATGTTTCACATTGCTAATGGTATATCAAACTACTATCAAAATAGAATCATATTATTGTGGTATGAATATTTTTAGTTATACATGTAGGTTAGTAACTGTGAAACCAGGGAATATCCCAATATGCCCAGAGGGATATTCGCAGGTCCAAAGCAAAATAGCAAAATCTCTGAAGGTTTAAAATGCATGTTATTATTAAGGGGTACTACACCCTGTGGTAAATTTATGACTATTTTTGCATTTTTCTCAAAAATAATAACACACTGGTAACAAAAGTTATGTATATTATTGGGGCAAGGAATCCAATTACTACACTGAAATTTCAGTGACTCAAGACAAGCGGTTCAGTATATATGATAGGAAGCGAGGTACATCATAGCGGTACCTTATTTCTTATTATAAATAACAAATCGCTTGTCTTGGGTCACTGAAATTCCAGCGTAGTAATTGGATTCCTTGCCCCTATAATATACATAACTTTTGTTACCACTGTTTTATTAGTTTTTGAGAAAAATGCAAAAATAGACACAAATTTATCGAGGGGTGTAGTACCCCCTTAAATAACAGTAAAAGAAAATAAAGAGCAACCTTGCTATACGGCGACGGCGTAGATTTCCTATTCAATTTTCTCCTCATCCAACTCACTGCTCTCTAACACATCCTACTGATTTGACCACATTTGTGCCTAAATGTAAATTTATGCTGCATATAAATTTATAATTCTATTTGAAATTCACACTCCCCCTGTGGAAGATATTTCCAAAATCTTCCACAGGGGGTGTGTGGATTTTAAATGGAATAGCCCAATCTTCCTGAAAGCTGTATGTTAATGCATAATGTTGAGTGTTGTATGTACAATAGCTCCCTTTTGTCATTTAAAATTTGTAGCACTGGTAAGGTTAGCTGCAGACTTATCAAGTGCAAAGCGTATTCAGCCAAAGTGCGATCGAAACCTGGTATATAAGCAACAGAGCCTGAAAGTAGTGCTATATTAGGGTGTCAAGTGTGAGGATGTGGGACTCCGTACTTCCTGAGCAACTTGAATCATCTGATGAACAATCTCAAGACCCAATGCTGCCTACCTCATGAGATAAACATATGTGATGCAATCAAGCAAAATCAGCCGGAACTTGGAAATATTAAATTTTCAGTTTCTTATAGGATAGTAAAAAGCATAATTTACAAATCTTTATTTTGCAGAAAACCCCATTGAAATACATACAGAACAACCAGTTCCAAAGATATGAGCAATTAAAGAGTTTCCAAAACAAAAGGAAACGAAAGGAAATATTCCCTTTGTTTAGCTATATATCTCAAAATCAATTTTCTGAGTTCCGACTGATTTTGCTTGATCGCATCACATATAAAACTACTACAAATGCAATTTCAAAATTAACCACGAGGTAGCCATTGTACATCTTGCACTCATACAACAGACTCTGACTCACTATGTTAATGCCTTCTTTTTGCTTTTTGTTTTAACAGACCTCAGGAGCCCACTTGTTATTTTTCCGACTTCATCATGAGAAAACACAAAAAGGATTGTATTCCTCAAAACAGTTAAGGTATGTATCTTAAAGGAGTATTTCGTGATCCTAGCATCCTCTTTTTATGACATTTTTCAGTACATATCCACGAAAAAAGCATATTCCCAAAATTTCAGTTGATTCCGATTTTATGCGTTTGCGAGTTATGCATGATTATGTGTATTACACTGCTCCATAGACAATACGTTTGTAATTTCGTTCTGGTGCACCAGAACGAAATTCAAATTTCCATGATATCTTTGCTAAGCGAATTAATCTGCAAGAAATATTTTGTACATAAACATTATGTAGCCAGAGTATTCCAGTGATATAAAAATCTCAACTTTTTTTGAGAAAAGTGGGGATGAGGCTGTGGATCACGAAGTGCCCCTTTAAGGTGACATTTAACAGTAACAATGTATGTTAGCTCAATCGATAAGGTGTTTGACTACGGTGCGAGAGGTTGTGGGTTCAAACCCTGGTGGTGATAGTGAACAAGGAACTTACTGCACTAGTTGTCTCGTTGTAACCCGTACAAAACTCAGGGAGCTGATCCTGGCTGTGAAGGTCAATTGTGGAATGTCTAGGGTCTGCGCATCTTAGCTGCAAGTCCATGTCTTGTTGTTTAATGGTTTTGGAATGTCATGGGGCCGTAGTGGTCAGCGACAACCTGTGAAGTATGCTGAGGCTTGTGGATCAATGTCTTGGTGTTGTGCCTCTGCATAGCACACTATATGTAAATCACTGCACTTTTTCTGTCTTGTGGAGGCTGTAAAAAGTAATTCATATTCAGCCCAATATATTTAAATAATAGCAAGACATGCCGATTGCAATATCTGAATTCTTTAACTCTCTTCACACGGGTGTCGACTGCAGACGACAAGTTTCAAATTTTTTTTTTTTAAAGTCAAAAAATTCAGAAATATAAATTTTCAAGACCACATATGGAATCAGCATGAAAACTGCATTAAAATGAGTACAAACAAGCCTAGTATTGGTTCAGTGGCTCTTGAGATTGCTCTTGATATTTTGAGAAAATATCTCAAAACTTGGGACTTCTTATGTTGAAGCCTATATGGCTAGCATGCAGAGCATTAACAATACAGATAGAGTCCATCCAATTTCTTTTGCTTTCTATTAAAATATGCCAAGATGCTATCAAAGTGGAGTATCATATTATTTAGGTAACAGTGATTAGCAAAAAATCAGTTGAAATGGCCAGTGGTACCTTATCATTTGTTACATGTTGTGGTAATGCCAAAGCACGCACACAGTATGTCAACATTGCTGTAAAATGCAAGTAGAGCAATGTAATACACAAATCAATTGGTAAAATGACATACGATACCTCTTGAGGTAGTTGTCCCGAAAATAGCATTAGTATCAGACATATGTACAAGACTGTCTGCAGTTGATGCAACTATCATGTGTACCAAGTCCAGTTCCCATCAAAGTTTAGTATTTCACCTGTTGATATCATAAAATTGACAGAGAAAGTACATTTCATTGCATTAAGAATGAGTTTGCCAAGTATTAGTTTAGGGATTCTAAATGCTCTGCATGCTAGCCATTACCCTTCAACATAAAAAGTCCCAAGATCTGAGATATTTTCTCAAAATATCAAGAGCTATCTCAAAAACCACTGAACCAATACTAGGCTTGTTTGTACTCATTTTAATGCATTTTTAATGCTGATTCTAAATATGGAAATGAAAATGTATAATTCTGAAATACTGAATTTCAAGAAAATTTGAAACTTGTCATCTGCAGCCGACCCCCGCATGGAGAGAGTTAAGATACTGATATCTATGATAATCACAGAATGTTAACCTGTACTATACTTTTCAGCGAGGTCATTTCCCACTGACCGACTTACTAGTCCTGAAAATATCTCGTAAAAAGAACTATGTCATGCCTTGATCACAAGTTGCTGCGCAGTTTATTTAAAGGTGCCAATATTTCATGTTTTTCAATTGGCAAATAAGAACCCCTCTTCTGTGTATACGAGTACCCATGCTAAACTTGACAGATTGCGCAAGAATACTGGTAAATTTAAAATAAGTATCAATAGGGTCACGCCTGCATGCATGAGATGTTTATTAGCCCAAATTTTAATTTTGATTTGAATATGGCATAGACTTCACAGATTCAGAATCTGCTAATTTATTTTCAAAAGTAGCTTGACACTAGTTTTTTCTTGATATGTATTTCAACATTTAGCAAGGGTGGTGATTTTTTTTTATTTGAGAGGGGAGGGGAAGGATTGTTTCATTGGCAGGCCAGCAGGGGATGACACACAATTTTAGTAGGGCCATTTTCAAAATTCCTCTCTCATACACATAATAGCACAGTCCCCAGGGATACAAGTATTATACCAAAATCTAATTTGGTGCGGTAATCATGGTAATAGCAGCTAATATGTTGTATACGGTACTTCTTGTCATGATATGGGGCTGGCAAATCACGACCAGGACTCAGCTAGCTGCATGATTGAGTCGCTTTTGTTAGTTACAGAAAATGCAATCAGGCAGGGCAATTTGTATGTAAGTAGGAGAAAAACAATTACTTGCTTTAAAGTTATATTTCGCGTAAGTTTTTGTGAAAGTAATATCAATGAGATGTTCAGGCAGAGAACAAATTTGAAAAATATTGGGAAAATGTAGAAATATTTATAAAGAAACCATTTCAGAACAATAGGGAAACATAAACTTATATAAAAGGAAATGAAGTCAAATTTTTATGCATTGTGTAATGTGGACAACTAAAGAGCAAAATATAGCTTTTAATGTGAAAATTTTCTCTTTTAGGCCAAAAAAAAATAATGGTTTGTCTCTAAGCTCACGAGTGGTTTGAAAACAAATGCGAAATGCGATTTTTTTTGATTTTTAAAATTTTTATTCCGACTTTTTCATGGTATTTGGAGAAAAAAATCTGATTTTTTTTTAATTTTTCCGGAAAAACTAAAAAAACTAAAAAAACTTTGAAATAAAAAACTTTGAAATAAAAAAATTCTGCATTTCTTTTTTCCAAATCTCACGAATTTACAAATCTTGTGCTGAGCTTTGAGACAAACCTTTTTTTTTTTTGGCCTAATGTGAAATTTGCTCTTTTATAGGTAACTTCCCTTAATTCCATTTTTCTCATGCATGTGATAAACACAGCGGAATACTTGTGAAAATACAGTTGTGAAAATAGAATACCCAAGAAGAAAATTCTATTCATATTATTTACTTCATGATATTATTCATATTTTTTCACACCCCCACCAGGCACACATGTAATTTCCTTTGCTTCAGCTCTTCACATTATGACAAAACTACAACTAAGATGATTATGCAGTTCATGTTTAAAGAATATGGGAACAATAACTTCTTCTAGTACCCTACTATTTCATTTCCTTTCACCAGGGATTTGTTGATTAATTTTGATTTGATTCAAATTCAACAAAATGTACAAAACACCATTATTTTTAATAATATTATTTTTTCCTTATTTAAGAAAATAGAAAGATACAGAGGAGAAAGAAAATTTATACAAAAGTTATGGAACTATATAATGTACAAAATATTAAATAATGGAGGGCTCTTTTCCATTGGGATCCAGAGTGAAAGCAATTAAAATACGGCAAGATGATTGACTGACAATTGAGAGCCAGATATACCATCTTGATGCAAGAAAACAAATAACACAGACGGGGAAAAGAAACAACAAATGTAGGCACAGAAGTAGGTAAAGTTTGATGGCCAAATATGATCAATCACAAGGCCCATAGAAACATGAGTACATAAAATGAGTATAAAATTCATTCAGAAAGATGTAAAATAGATAAAAACATTGCATCAAAGACTTAATACTGATGTGAGATGTCACATTCTTGCTTTGACTTTGTTCTGTAACAGACACACACAAATGGCCTCTCTTGTCCTGTTTCCATGAATATTATTGACTGCATGGCTACCACAAGTGTTCGCCTATTCACCTACTTTGCCTCTTGGTTTTCAGCGGGCTAAAAATGATATCTCGGGAACATTTTAATTTGATTGAATTTTCAGTATGTTGCTGCCTTTGAATGTGTATTTTATTATGCAATCTTTCTTTAACCAGGGTAACCCCTTCAGAATCTGGGACATTTTTCCAAGGGGCCCTGTATAATTCAAATGTACAAACACAGTTTCCAGAACACAAAATGTACATAGAGGCCAGCACATTTAACCAGATTTGGCATTCCGAGGGGGGGGGGGGGAAAGCACAGTCAGTAAGAAATGTCTCCTGATTATAGAGGATGGAGCATCAAAAAAGGACTGATTTAATAGAATTTCCATTATTTCTTATCCTGATTTTTCCCTTTGGTTACAATACTGTATAGAGGCAGTGCAACTTGTATAATAATATTTTACATTATATACAAAGTATGTGAACATGAGACATGTGCAAATTGATAGAAATGAAGGACAGCTGTAAGTACAATTAAATTTGTGGAAATGATTTAATTTAGAAGGAATAACATTGAATTAAATACTCAGAAATATGTGGAAATGATTTAATTTAGAAGGAAAAACATTGAAATTAAATACTCAGAAATTCAATGTGAAGAATGTCAAATGAAACACAAGTGAAGCATAATTTTGATTGGGTTAGTGCAAAAACATTGCAACTAACGTGGGTGAAATTAAGTAATTAATGGATTATGAAAACAGGTAATGCTCACATTTAAAGCTATTTTAAAGCTATTTTACAGGTAATGCTCACATTTAAAGCTATTTTACAAGAAAGTAATTAATAAAATTTTATATAAATAAATGGGAAGTTTGAAAACAATTTTAAGTTTTACAATAAACAACAAATAAGAAACAATAAATAAGAATTTGAAACACACAAATGCGTCTTCTGCAAAATGACAAAAATGCAGATACAGTGATATAAATAAATAAATGTAGATATTTATATAGCGCTTTATGCCGTAAACAGCCTCAAAGCGCTTTACATTTATTCCGCCTTTATTAGAATATGTTGGAACCACGTTTGCAGCCTACAATTGGCGCAGGGTTCATCAGTACAACGACTGTGACTACCCCTAACAGCTTCCCATTACACCTGGGTGGGGTGAGGCAAGCGAGGCAAAGCGCCTTGCCCAAGGGTGCAACACGGTGGTGGGGCGGAGACTCGAACCAACGCGCGTCGAGCAAGCTCTCAGTTTATGAGTCCAAGGCCGTAACCACTGAGCCACCGTGTCCTCTAATATGGTACTAACCCCACAAATGGGCAAGGATATCACTGCAAATTGTAAGAATAAAATGCACACTCATTTTCTTGATGACATGCAATTGCCATCAAGTATGAAAATAAAGCATTTCAAATGTTACAAGTACAGATTAGGCATGCTTCAGTGTAATCTATTGATGTCTTTCCTTTCTTTCTTTCCTAGTTCATCACATTACAGAAGAGACACCACCGAGACAGACACAGTTCCTGTTCCGTCACTGAGAATACAGTATGCAGCCACTGCACAGATTGCGGGCGGGATCAAATGGTAATTACATAAGTGAAGACGATCGGGTATTCTGTAGTTTTTACACGTGTGTGTTACATTGTACCTTGAGAGAAGGACGATTTTGGTAATCTATGAGTTGTGAATTGTTTTATGTATGAAGGAATTATTGACTAGCATTTGCCAATTTAGGATAAAAGTTTTAAACTACAAATTCATCAAAACATGGTTACACATCATTATTTTGACCTTATCAATTACTCATATTCTTTTCTTTTTAGCAGTCAGCTATGAATTAATAGTTTCAATTCATTTCTTTTGATATATTTTCAGTTTCTGTTTAAAAAAATAACAATGTGAAATTGTGAAGACTTTGAATAATTGTTACAAGAAATTCTTTGTTTTGGGTCTTTTTCAAATTTCCTGTACAAACAAAAAGCATACAATGCCATACTGTATGCTAAATTGTCTTGAAAATTGCATTTTAGAGCAGGTCAGATTTAACCAACATCAAACAGGCAGTCTGATTTGACTATGACACTTTTCAAATAAAATTTTCATCATGTCAACAACATCAAATTAACTTGGCATATCAAATAAATCGATGGAAATTTGAAAATCCTCTGCAGTCAAGTCAGATTTGCTATACTACATGTTAGTCTGCAGTGCTGAAGTATGAGTGAGATCTAAGACTGAGAAGGGGGTCATGGATTAGGGGCTGTGCAATAACTGCAATTTTTGGAACACATTTATGGGGTACTTTCCATGGGTTCCTTTTCAAACAAACACTCTGAAAAGGAAAACAGTTTAGAAATATTCAAATATGTCACAAATTTCCTGCGCTCTGTAATGCTCACATTATATCTAAACTATTTAAGGTTTGCAAATTGGGTTCCCATTCCCAATAGGGCAGGCTGAGAGGGAGGGTTAAGTACTTTTGGTAGGCTAAGGGAATTTTACATGAGGGGAGGGGATTAGAGTTGGGCGACATAGTCGTTAGTCACGACTATTACTGATAGTCGCGACTACGACTATTGAAACCCAAAAGTCGACTAATGCAAGTATATTTTTGTGTTAAAAAATTACTTTAAAAGTGCCAGTTATTCGCACCAAAACCAACCAAATACTAACATATAAACTGCGAAAAAATGTTAGTCATTGTCTTACCAATATTAACACTAACCAACAAGTAATCATAAAGTCCATAAATCATCATTAAATTGGTGTTATTGACTTGTTGTCGAACTACTTTCCCACAAAATAAAAGCCGTCAAAAAACTCAAATTACTTAGAACTGTCGAACATCTCATTATGATTATAATTTATGCAGCGATAACAGGTGTAGCAGCGTCATAGCGTGCATGTACAGACCCAGGTTGGGTGTTGGTACCAACTACTGAAGGTATGAGATTATTTTAACTTTGGAAAGAAACAGCGTGAACTTCCGAGACGTGTTTTCCAAAAGGGAAAATTTAGGAAAATATTATTAGATTAGAAGTACTTTTCACGTAATTTCAAAAAGCTATGCTTATTGTGGTAACAGAATATTTAGAAAGCAACAGGAAAATAAACAAATTAGCGGACAAATTAGCTGACAAACAGTCGTTGTAATGTTGCAAAGCCACCCCTGTAGCGACAAATGCAGTAGTCTAGATGAGGTCAGGTGACGTAGGTCGGAGGTGAAAGTTAATCATACATGCACGATGCAACACGTTCATGAGCATACCATGGAAAATATGCACTGCCGTACCGGCATGTTTACATATTTTCATGCACAGCAAAACATGGAAACGAACGAAGATCGCTATTGGAATATTGAAGGTTTGAGAAATTATATGAAGTTTCTTGTGCTGTTGCTGGAAAGTGGCAAGTGAATTTAATTGAACAGAAAAGTTAGGCCTATATTACAGCATTTTACAGTCAAATATTTGCGATACAGTGTAGCAATTTGTATCGCAACAGTGCTGGTTTGTGTAGCAAACTGTGATGAGATGCCGGCAATCACGGGTCCTGTAATCATGCATTATAAATACTAAATTGCCACCAATCTTTCACCCGATTTTTCAGTCCAATTTTAACCACAGATAGTCGCGACTATAGTCGTAGTCGCGACTATTTGCTGTTGGCTAGGAAAAAAGTGATAGTCGCCCAACTCTAGAGGGGATCATAATTATCATCACAGACCTTATCATGTTGGACATGTTCTCTTGCTTGTGCAGGACTAGTTGTGGACCTGTGACTACCAATACATTTTTCACAGTCCCAGAAAGGGTTAAATGTGCTGTTTATCTTGGTCAACATTAACTTTGAGGGCCTTCAAAAGTAGATCAAATTTCCAATTTTCTTCCTGCAAATGGATTCTATGTTATAATTTGTTGGGTCCTGAAAATGGGTTATTTATTTTGAACTGGAAGTGAAATAATATTAATACAATGACAGATTCACTGTTCGATGCACATACATGTAATACCCTTTTTGATCAAAATGATTTACTTAGATATGTCAAAAATGCTTTTTATTGTGTATTACTGTTGTATCTCAAGGATGTAGAGCCAAGTAACACTGCGTGATAGTATAGAAGATACTGTTTCAAATAGTAGCATTAATTGAATGAGCTACATTTGCTCTGGTTAGTTCTGTGTAAGGTAATTGAACCTTTTATTACATTGTAAGCTTCTCAAATCCAATAAAATTCCTGCCCTAGGGTTTTTGAATGAATGTAGTAAACATGACTGAAAAGGACTGTCAATTTTCAAATGGTTAAATTTTTGTATTTGTAAAAACATTGTCAGTTGGAAATTGAGTTGAATTGATGAATTGGTTATTAAATTAAATGGAATTTAATTGAACTGAATCAATGTATTGTTATACAGATTTATTATTATTATTCATTAGAGATTAAAACCTTCTCTCACAGATTAAATTGATCACTGCTGTGAGCTTTACAGAAAATGACTGACGTGACTGGCCTGGATGATTATTTATTTTAAATATTACCGTAACCACCCGGGTATAAGCCCACCTTCGGCTATAAGCCCACCCCCTATTTTTCAAAACATTCTGGGAACAAGGGTGCACTCAGGTATAAGCCCAGTACTAAATTTGGGCACCGTCATATATCTCCGAGCTTCTGCACACTTACATACCTGGTCGCACTGGACTTCGTTCAGCCAATCTACATCTTCTTTAGGAACCAAGATCTAGCAATTCTTTTGGAGACCGTTCTTTTGTCATTTGTGCTCCTAAACTCTGGAACAATCTACCAACTCACATTAAAAACTGTACTACTTTGGACTCTTTTTAAATCTTTGTTAAAACCCATCTTTTAATATCGCTTTTGCTGATGACTTGTAGTGTAGAATGTTTTTCTTATTATGGTATTTTGTATATTTTCTGTATTATGCTATGTTCACCATGTTCCCTTTGTGTTCATTTTCCTGTTGTTGCGCAGTGAGCGGCTCTGTCGGATACTTGCGCATTATAAGTTTTCATTATTATTTATTATTATTATTATTAAGTCAATGCTTTGCTCTCATATTTAAGAACAAATTAAAAACATATCAGTTGATAATTAACATTCCACACTTACAATTTTAAGAAATTGACATAAAAGATAGAAATTACTGGTACATTGGGCATATACAGATGAGGGATAATTGTTCTTATTTTAAAATTCCAGCACTAGCCCTTCCCCGGTTATAAGCCCACCCCCATTTTTGAAGTGAAATCTGCCATCTAGGGGGGTGGGCTTATACCAGAGTGGTTACGGTAGTACAAATTTTGCTTGTTTAAAAGTAATTTGAGCTTTCTTACATTAACTTATGCAATTACGGAATAAAAACAAGATACGGTACAACTGCGTAATACTCTCCGCACTGAAAACCATTAGGATGTGATGCCTCATTGTAATATGAATAGCTCACACATAATTATTCCCAAAATACTCTTGTAAAATTTGGTTGTGTGAAAAACATTTGTAATTAGAGATAGAGGAGAACACACATTTAAAATTTCCATTCAGTTGGTCGGCATGACGTCACTTGCGATGGATCACTTCATTGCATTGGTTGTTTTGTCAGGATTTGGCTGTTCCATCTCAAACCTTCTGACATGAAGGGAACACTTACTGTTGCACTCAATGGGGGAAATCATAAAACATGCTAAAAGTTTGATGTTTATTAGGGAAATTCAACTTCCAGTAATTACAAAAGAAAAGGCAAATTAATATTTTCTTTGCAGGGAAAATTTCCCGGGGGGGCCACTGTAGTGGTGAAGGGGGGTATCAGGCGCGTCCGTAAATTCACGTAAAAAGGGTATTTTTTCAGACTGGGGCACGTTACGTGCGTAACGTGAATAGGGTATCAAATTCATGTAAAATTAGTGTAAAAGGGTATGTTTTTGGAGCTCTTACGTACTTAGGGTAGTTTTGTCAAGTTTGGGATTTTGTGCTTTCTCCTTCATTCTTGAAAAGTGAAAGGAAAATCTGCGGTCTTTTCTCCCTACTTCAATGCTACACCCCAAAAGCCAGCCTTCAGCTGTCCGCGATGACAGATCCCTACAGGCCCAGCTAGCATACTAAACACGAGGTCCCCGGACAAGGTCACAACCTAGCCAGAACATACAACCAATCAGCATGCGTTATGCCTTTTTCTTAACTGTGGAGTCAATATGAGGAAAAATATAAGAGACTTTCCAATTGGCTGAACCTCTTTAAACTCATCAATATTCATGATAGTCTTGATAAGCTTCCTGCCCAATGCAACCACGAACTTTGTAAACAAGCTGTGTGAATGAACTTTTGACATGTGTTACATTTTACCGGGGTATTTACAAACACGCCGATTGAATAATTTGGAACTATTTGCTGGCTTTCCTTTAATATAAATCAATGAGTTTCAGGATTGGTTGGATTTACCACTAAATCCAGCATGATAATTAATGCTCTAGGATGTTTTAAATGGAGACGAAATTAGGAAATAGACCAAGCGAGACTGGCCATGTTTGTCTTCCCACTTCATAATGAATCGCCATGGTCGTCATTTGCGTTGGACTTGCAGTTCAAAATTCTTGGAAATGTGGAGAATTGGGTACATCCCAATCCCAAAAAATAAATTCTAATATTTCAATCCAAAGGGTTGGACCTGTGATCCAAAAAGGGGAAATTATTGGCACAAAAATCTTGAGAATATTGGACATACTGCATGACCTGTGAGGTAAGCTTTAACATGTTTCTTGAACCAGACTCTGGCTTATATGCAGAGCCGCCGCCGGCACATCGACAAAAAGCTCCTGAGGGCAGCAACTTCTTATTTAGGATTAAAAGTACCTGTTTCTGTGTGTTTACTTGTTTAGGGGTAATAATTGTATAAATTACTTGTTTAGGGTTGGGTGAAAGACAACTACTTGTTTAGGGTAGCAAATCGTGCTACTTATACTTGTTTAGGGGTGAAAATTTCAGTCTCAGAAATACTTGTTTAGGGTGCTTTTTAAGAGTCCACGGACGCGCCTGATACCCCCCTTCACCACTACAGTGGCCCCCCCGGGGAAAATTTACTGGAACTAAAAGCCCTGTATAAACCAATAGGGATTTGGCGAGGGTGTCCCCTTTTATAGATGTGAGAAATGGGTAAGTGCAATAGATGGAACAACATATCCCAACCGAAAAAATTTCCATAATGGGCAATTTAGGTAAATTATTAAAATCAGTTATTAATCTTTTAAGAGCACAAAAGGCTTAAAAGCACAAAAGCAGCCCAAAGTTGAGTGCGGAAAAGTCCTCAAATCATATCTAAATAATCTTATCCTGCATGTTTTTCTCCTTTTCTTTAATTACAGTCTATGTTGTTTACGAGATGATATATTGGTTGCTACGGGTAACGGAATATTGAGACGAGTCAGTTGGGATGGATCTGTTAAGACGCAGCAAGAGCTATGCATTAGGACAATTCCATTTTCAGTAGATCTACAACAATCTAGGGGTATGTATAAAGCAGGGTTTCTCAATAGGCAGTACATGGACCAGGTCTGACCTGCCAACCAATAGTGGTCGGCCCTTGAGCAGCTCTGAAATACAGGCATGAAGCGTTTTAGCTAATTTCAGCTTTTTATGCCTCCACCGGAGGTATTATGTTTCCTGGTTGTCCGTCTGTCGGGGTGTCTATATGTCCGTCTGTCCGTCCGTCCGTACGTCCGAGCTTGCCAGTGCAATTTCTCGGAACTGGTAAGGCGTATAGTAATGCAATTTGGTGGAGGTCAAGGTCATTCCGGGTCATCTGGAAAATTGTGGAAATATTTTATTTAAACTATCTGGTTCTGTAGTTACAAATGGAAGAAAATAACATGCCTTTATTGACAAAGGGGAACGGGCTCACTGTGGCATTTGGTAATTGGTGTCTGAGGAAATGTGAAGAAATACAAAATTTACTTGAAGAATTAATAATATTCAAGTGGGGAGAGCCTCTTTTCATTAGATGTACTCTAAAAATAACACATTTTGCTTCTAGCCCTGCTTTCAAAGCATATTAAGGGGTGGCGTATGAATGTTTGGACAGTATTTATTGTGGGACATTAGAGCACATCAGACATATCGAATTGCATTCTGAATACGAAGAATGTCCTTCTGATATCAAATAGTTTTTTGAAATTCGCAATGTAATACACATTTTATGGCAGATGATTAAAAATTGATATTTTTGATATTTAACAGTACTCGAAGTAAACTTTATAAATCTGATGATTTATACTTAAAGTGTATGTAAGTGGGATGAAAAGCAGACGATCAGTTAGGTCTTTTTGGGGAAAAAATCCATATCTTCAATATGAAAGGTCGAAATTTTCAATTGATCATCGGCTTTTCCTCCCAGCTGCATACACTTAAAGAATATGTCATTAAATTTATAAAATTTACTTCGAGGACTGTTATATGTCAAAAATGTGAAAAATATCAAATTTTAGTAATTTGTCATTAAATTTGTATTATATCGTGAATTTCAAAAAATTAAAATTATTTGATATCAGAATGACATTCTTCGTATTCAGAATGCAATTCGATATGTCTGATGTGCTCTCATGTCCCACAAAAAATACTGTAAAAACGCTCAAAACGCTCATTCCAGATCCCTTAACTCAACTCATAAGTATGTTGATTTTGTTTTCCAACCATTTAGAATCCACTATAGGAGACACTAGTATATACATCACTCAGATGGAATATAGCATATTATTAGGAGGCTTTGCTGCTGTGTTATCAGATGGAAGGGCAGCATTCCTTACAATGGAAAGCCCTAGGCAGGAACCAAGGGTAAGTAAGACTTATTGCCATGATTGGACTCAAATTGACTTTTAAGCGACTTGGATATTTTCATAATTAGTAATGTTATGTGCTTGGACCCCTAACCCTACTCCTATAAAGCAGAATGAAGATCTTCATATCGTGTATGCATATCGGAGGGGGGGGGTAGAAGTTGCATTAACCTGTTGAGGTGTTTGAACCCTGGACCCCACCCAAATATACAAATAAGAATGAAAGAGATCTTCATTTTGTGTATGCATATTGGGATGGGGGTTAGCGGTCACATTAACTTTGTTATGTGTTTGAACCCTGGACCCCACTCAGATATACAAATCAGAATGAAGGAGATCTTCATTTTGTGTATGTATACTGGGATGAGGAGGGGGGGGGCAGGATGGGTTAGAGGTCACATTAACCTGTTAATGTGTTTGGACCCTGCAACATTAACAAACATAGCACAGAGTAATTATAAGGTGGGTGTTGGGATATTGCAAGCCTACCATTTTTTTCTGGAGTTTTGAGAAAAATGAGAGCTTTCTTCAGGGTTCAAACACATTAACAGCCCTTAAAATAATCCTTGCTTATACCCAAATTGACATTTTGTTATTTGTTTTCTATTACTATTACAAATTGACATTTTGTTATTTGTTTTCTATTACAGAAGGTTCATGCTGTATGGGCACCAGAGGTCAGCAATGCATGCTGTGTGGCTATTAATCACAAATACAGATTAATAGTTTTTGGTCTTACAAAGTAAGTTTCACAAAACTGTACAGGTCACTGCTTGGTACTCTATCTACTCGTTTAATGCCAGAGAAATAGACTTCCTCAACAGTCATTCAAGATTGAGGAGATTTTAGCCTGACGATGTTAGACTTGATGAAGACGGAGTGTCGTTTGCACTCTATCGGTCTAAATGTGCATATTTCATACATAAAATTAGCTTGAAATTCAATAAAACGGTAAAATATGGGTCTAATATTATCTCTACTGACTTAAATTTGATGAAAAGGGTATTTCTTTCTTAAAATAAATAAAATGTACTTGCAGGTCTGGAACTAAGACTAATTAGTGCACTGAAATGCCCCAACAACTGTCAATCAAATACAGGATAAGTCCTTTAGACTGATAAAACAGTAATGCACATCATAACCGTGCACAAGTACATAAGTTTTAGGCTGCGCACTGAAATGCATAGCAACCTGCCTAGCAACTGTCAATCAAACTGCCTGCGAAGTGACTTCACTTTTAATACAGGGATTGAATACGAATGTCACAGCCCTGATTAAACTATGATTGTGTTGCATGTTTCATTGCAGTGGTCAGGGTATTGTATTCACAGTGGATGAAATCACAGGGGCATTACTGGTATCACATAGATTATCATTATCAAGTTGTGACTTTCCAGGTAAGCTGCATACATACTCATTGTTTGTTTGTTTGTTTGTTTGTTTGTTTGTGTGCTTGTTTCTTTGCTGGTTTGATCATGGTGGTCACTCAAATATAGAAGTGTGATGCAGGATCATTAATAAAAATGCCTTAACGGAGTAGGGGTTTGAGTATACAGCGGCATCAACATTTATGGGTCCGCTTTTTTTGCTACATAGACGTTCAGGGTCAGTTTGTGGTTATATCGACATTTTGGTCTCCTTTTTTAACCTCATAAATTGCTATTTAGGGGGTTACCAGTAACGCCATTTTAGGTGGTAAATTTGCTATCATTTACGCCATCTAGGTTCTGTTTTGAGGGTTGATTAATGAGCATGGGTAACACTTTGATATTATAGTGACACCCCCTCATCATGTGTTTGTTTGTATATACAGAGGTATATATGTTTGTTTTGTAGTTAGATATCTGGCTTTGTGGGACTAGCTGATGGAAACTGTCATTAATTATACCAGTTACTACTAATGTCAAAGAAAGCTACCTGTCTGATATTCACTTAGTGTATACAAGAGATGAGCGGGATACCCCGTAATCCTATCATTTTCCCACCCAACCTGTCCCAACTCAACACAAAGCTGTGTGAAAATTGATCTAATCACTGAGGCTGTCAGGTTAGGAGACCACAATGCCCGGGTTAGTATGAGGTCGGAAAGGAAATCTTGTTTCTGCATAGAGTACAGGAAATTATCATGTCCTCACAATTATACTTTGGCCCAGTCATTGACTGTATTCAGAGGTGTAAGTCTTCCGAAATTCCTGAATTCGAAATGTAACAAAATAAAAAAAATTCAATTTTTTTTTTTTTTTTAATTTTGAATTTTTTAAAACATTTTTAAACATTTTTTTTGAGGGGGTGATACCCTGCAGCCTATTCCCCGGACAAGCCCTGTGCACTTCCGGAAATTTGGCGAGGTGCTCGCCTTTGGCTCGCATGTTTTTCAGGGAGTGGATCGTTACCTCGCTTACACCTCTGTGTATTGATGTTAATATTATTTCTACCAGATGGCTGTCAAGCAGCTGGTCCTGTAACCTGTCTACGTTGGACACCAGATGGCTGTGCACTAGCATTAGGATGGCATAACGGTGGCCTGTCAATGTGGAGTGTATTTGGTGCTCTACTCATGTGTACGCTTGGCGGAGATTTCGGGTAAGTCTCTAGGATTAGACTAGCGATTAGACCAACTCACCCACTGATTGGATTGAGAGCACAAAGGACTGTAAAATCTCAACACCTGTTTTGCTGAAATCCACTAGACTGACATGATAATTCAGGTATATGCAACAACATGTAGCATGTCATTTGACAAAAGTGTGTTTATCATCATTATTTTGACTGGTTACGCATTGTCATTATAAAGTTGTAGAGAACTTTGTAATGATAACTTAAAATGTTTTGCTTTTATATCTGCAGGAACTACTCAGATTCAGGGCGACTCCCACTTCAAATTAAATCTATGGTAAGTGGAATAGTACAATCAATATTTCCAGTGTATTGGGCCATTCCATTTAAAATCCACACTACCCCTGTGGAAGATTTTGGAAATAGTGTCCACAGAGGGAGTATGTTTTACAAATGTAATTGGTCAGGGTTGATCATTTTGAAACCCATACTCCCCCTGTATTATGGCTTTACTATATATTCTACAACTGGAGTGAGAATTTCAAATGGAAGTTACCCGATTGTATATTCTATTCAAAACTTATACTCCCTCTGTGGGAGACCTTAACTAAATCTTCCACAGGGGGAGTGTGGATCTTAAATGGAATAGCCCATTGCTTTGGACTTACAGCGGATTGATTGCTGGTGAATCTCTACTATAGTTTACAGCAAGGTCCATCAGCGGTTTTGCCGTTTGGCCTAGTTTATGGTGTATGCGGAAGTTGAGTGTTTGGTTAATTGAATCACGTCATCATCATCACATGAGCATTTCATTCGCTGGTCAACCTGCGCAGCGTCGTGTGATGTAGTTCTTTTTACATGGTAATCAGAAAGAGCAGATGGACACCGCTGAAGGAATTTGCTAAATACTATAACCAGATCTCTTCCATCCCTCTCTTTCTCTTCTCCTCACCTCTTTATATATCTCTCTCAATAACTCCCATATAACTCCATGTGTTGCTTGTTGTTTTCCGCTAAGATGATGTTGGGTAACTATACACGAGAGCGGGATCTGCATTAATGCAATCTCCCGGGATGCGTATCCGTAATAAAAATTGTCTACATCTACATCCGGGAATCAAGCATGTTTCTTGTAAGTGTGTTACAGCGTGTGTAGGGTGCTCAATGCTCATGGTGTGATACCATGTGCATGTAGGGCACTCATGACGCAATGCCATCTGTGCACACAAGAGGAGATCACATTGAAACGCATCCCTGGAGTGTCCATTGATGCTGATCCCGTGTAGAGTGGCACACAAAAATGATCAACATGTGAAATCTTTCCCTATATAACTATTTCTCTTTCAATTTTGTATCATTGTGTGACATTTTGTAAAAGCTATATGAAGTTGAAAAGTGGAACAGAACTATCCTTTGCTAATAAGGCAAAAAAAAAAAGTTTGTCTCAAAGCTCGCGCGCGCATTTGTAAAAAAAAAAAAAAATGTGGAAATTTTGTTTATTTCAAAAAAAAATTTTTTTATAGTTTTTCCAGAAAAATTCGGGGAAAATCAGACTTTTTTTCTCCAAATACCATGAAAAAAGTCGGGAATAAAAAATTTAAAAAAATTAAAAATCGCATTTTGCATTTGTTTTCAAACCACTCGTGAGCTTTGAGACAAACCATTATTTTGTTTTGCCTAATGCTAATTTCTTGTTAAGTGGATTAATTGTTTTGACTTGTACCGTAGGATTGGGACCCTGAGGGTTATCACCTATGGCTGACTACAGAACCTAATCTAATGGATGTGACATCAGTATTTCCATCACTCAATAACTCAACACCAACTGATAACAAGACAAATTCATCTGGACAATTACTACTCATGCCATTTGTCAAGAGTGCGCTCACAACTAATCCTTGTATGGTAAGTATACAAATGGAATCATTACAATGTTTTGCAATTCCATTCCCCAGAAGATGCAAGAACTCAAGTGCTCTAACAAATCCTTGTATATACCTTGGTTCACCTCAAGTTTGGTACATGTAGTGAAAATAGATGAAAATTTATTTATTTATTTATTATTTATAGGTGCGTATTTCGCTGATTGCAATATCAAATGGCACGTGTAAGGTTAATCTAAAGCCACGGTTTCTCCGTGTTACAAAATTTAAATTCTGTGTTACAAATTGGACGATTTCTGTGATTTTCCGTTTTCCATTATAGTCCTGATTTTTTCTCTCTCAATATTTTCATATGCCAGTTTGCTCGAGCCCCAATCACGTCATTTAAATTATAATTTCTCGGGCTTGCATCGTTTATTTCCGATCCTCGCATATATTAATTTGTGTTTCACATTGTCTTACGCCCTGCCAGGGTGAAGCATATAGGCTGCCTCCTTCTTCATTATTTAATATATAATTGGCCGCTGAGACACAATGAGAGAGTTATCATGGGGACTTAAGTTGAGATTGCCCGAGTACCGACTGTGAACTCGGGTAGTACAGTGGTAAAGCTCTGGACGGTAATCCAGCGACCGGGGTTCAATCCCGCTGAGTCCTGATTTTTTTCTCTCTCAATATTTTCATATGCCAGTTTGCTCGAGCCCCAATCACGTCATTTAAATTATAATTTCTCGGGCTTGTATCGTTTATTTCCGATCCTCGCATATATTAATTTGTGTTTCGCATTGTCTTACGCCCTGCCAGGGTGAAGCATATAGGCCGCCTCCTTCATTATTCCATTATAAATCACTGTTAAAAGTGTATTTTGCCTTACCTTTTACTGTAGTATGGCCAGAATCTTGCATCGTAGGCCTAGAACTAATGCTAGAATGGATTGTTTAATGGTTGTTTACTGCTAAATAATCACTTTTCTTTGTTTTATTCTACAAATCAACACAAGTTAGACATTTTACACAGCTTTTCACTATTTTGTGGCATTTTCAAATTTCCGTGAGCAAACCCCGAATTCCGTGAATTTTTCTGTATCGCGGAGAAATCGTGGCTTTAGGTTAATCCTATAGAGCATACACACACTCGTACAAGGGGGGCTTGTCGGTGCGCAAGCGGTGCAACTGGGAAAAGGCATTGATGTTATTATGAAACATGAAGTGAACCAAAGTTCAGTGAGTGGTATATTACTTGTACCTGGTTCTTTTATTGTAACAAGACATAATATTATTATAATTATCCCTAATCCTCCTGAAAGTCTCAAAAGCTACAGCCTAGGTACATCTCCCGTTGTCTGGGGGCAGGAATGGGTAACACATACCAAAGCACCACTACTATATAGGTGTTAAGGTTAAGGCTTGCCATAATGCCAAAAAGTGACCAATGGCATATCGACCAATAAGTACCATAGCAAACATATACATGTTTAGTCAGTTCTTGATAAAGCCAACAAATAAAAACGGGGAAAGCTGGAATACTGGTCCTCGATCGAACACAAGAGCACTGCACAGCAATAACCCTGCCCTGGTGCAAATAGTCATCTGAGCATGGTGCCCTGTCTTATCTGTCTTATACCTACATGTTACATTGCAGACCAATCACCAGCATCTATTTCTACAAGGTAGTGATAGGTTGTATCTCAACACAGGGGATACCATACTGAAAACTACTAACCTGGATACAACTGAAGGCACTAGTCCTGTAAGGCAAACACAACAGCCAGTTAACGTAATAGGTAAGGCTCTTATGTTATCTCATAACTTATCAACTGAATGAGGTGATTTTACTGTATTCAGTAATGCAACAAGCCCCACAGGGTGGAGTGCATTGGACGCCTCAACATTCAGCGCAAGTGCATTCTTGTATCCAATCTCTCAAGCAACAAGGGATCTTAACCTATTTCATACACAACAAAGAATTAATGCAAGTTCTGCTATTTTATATAACAAACAAAATGACTGAAAATTTGACTAACATCAAGAAAAATGGATAAATTCTGCAAGCAAATGCAAAGCTCTTAGTATTTGAAACTGCGCGGGAGTGCAGTTATGCAACATTTATGCACTCCACATAATTTTCTAACAGCTTTTCTGATTGGCTATGTGGTTTTAAGAGAGTATGAATACTTTCATAGTAACTGTAAATGTAAAAGAAGTTTGCGCTAATTGTCATATATAATAATAAATTGAGTAGCTTGAGTGGAATGTGATATTTGATATTCCCAGGTTCTCATAATATAAGCAGCGAAATATTTTGAGCAGAGAAATATTTTGAATAACGAAATTGATGTTCATTTGAAGTTTTAACGTATATGTAAGAAAAGCCTTTAGTACAAGATTCAATATTCCAAGTATTGAGCATAAACTCAAAACATTGTTTGAACTTCTGAAGTCATGTTCTTTTTGTATGTTGACCTTGTAACCTTTTTTTATTTTCAGGTGGTAAAAGTAACAGTTTGAGTGTGCTAATAGGGAACAAACAATGGCAGGTTGTACAGATACCACTCAATTACTTGTCTGCTAACTGGCCAATTAGGGTAAGTACAGTCATGCATACTAGACACTTGCTTCAAACATCAACTCCAGGGCAAACAAGGCCAGAGTAAGGGGAGACACATTCGTCCACACCCGAATTTGAGATTTCTTGATATTTATCAACACTAAGATGTATTCTTTCACTTGAAACTGATAAAAATATAACTTCCTAATATTTACTTGTATTTTTGCTTGATTTATTTCACTCTTTTCAACTCTAAAAAGTCACATGGCTCAAGACAGCTTAGTAAATTGGCGGAAATAATGAGTCGGCAATGCGCGAATGCGAAATATTGTGATTACGCGCGCGATTCGCGTCGCGTGACGCGGCGCAACTCTGCACGTATGTCCAACGCAGTCAAGGCGCATTCGGTATGTTGTTAACGCCAGCAAATGTGATGTAAACAAAACAAAAATTTGCAGTGAAAAAGCCACTTAGATTTTTTAATTATTTTGGATTTAGGCGCACTAAAAACAGACATTATAGATTCATTGGTGCAAAAAGATGCATATTTAGACCATGCACCAGATACAGCTTTTACAAGCGTTAAAATGTCTTGCCGTTTTAAAATATAAGGACGTTTTGTGCATAATTTTGACATTTTTTTACTAAAACGTTGATTTCTCAGAGTTCATTTTTAACAATATTGTACGATTTTTGTGACAAGATAACTCGAAAATATGCAAGCAAAAGGTAAACCTTTTGCACTATCGTTAGAGCACATCAAAGTCTAGGGAAGGTTTTCTCATTTTTTCAAAATATTTGTTTTGAACAAAAATATACACCATTCTGTGCAATTTTTAGCTTAAAAGAGTGACAAAATTGCTTTTTTCACATGTTTTTTGCAATATTTCGAAAAATAAGACTAATTTCAAAAAAATAAAAAAAAAGTTCATGTCTCTTCTCCATGAAAAATTAACTAATTTTTTTTTACTCCGAATGAATTTTTTTTTAAGTTGTCACAAAAAAATTGGGGTAAAAGTGCATTTTTGTGATTTTTTCAAAAACTCGAGATTTTTGAACAAATCTGACGTCACCATGGGATTCCTTGACTCATTTCCTTTCCAAAAATGTTTTATATATTTTGGACATACAATTCAAAAATAATGATGCTCGAAAAGGTCTGTGTTCTCTCCCATTACTCTGCCCTTAACACTTTTAAGTGTTTAAAAACACTTAAACATGATCCTGTACATTGTACTTTGTCAACCAATCTCTAGATTCATTCATGACCCAAGTAATCTGTTTCACTGCAAGAACATGTGTATGTCAGGGCTTTGAGTGAATGCCTCTCATTCGCACTAAGCAGTAGCACAACATGAGTAGACCTCTGTAATGCAGATGTTTAAAAAGTGTAAGTTCTCCCAGTATAATTTCTTTGGTTGTATTTGAAAAAGGATTAATTTTCTTTCTTTTCTTTTTGTTACAGTATGCATCAGTAGACAAATCTGGCCACTGTGTGGCCGTCGCAGGTCGGTATGGTCTAGCTCACAGCGCCCTCTTTGCCAAAAGATGGAAACTGTTTGGTAATGTGACTCAAGAAAGAGATATGTCAGTGAGTGGAGGGATGGCTTGGTGGAGAGATTTCATTGTGGTTGGGTGTTACAATCATTATGAAAATAGAGAAGAGGTAGGCTGCCGTATTTAATTGTCCTTACTAATCTTTCATTGCCCAACTTGATGGTCTTGATATAATAAAATGTAGATATTTATATAGCGCTTTATGCCGTAAACAGCCTCAAAGCGCTTTACATTTATCCTGCCGTCATTAAAATAATCGGAACCACGTTTGCAGCCTACAAATGGCGCAGGGTTCATCAGTACAACGACTGTGACTACCCCTAACAGCTTCCCATTGCACCTGGGTGGGGCGAGGCAAAGCGTCTTGCCCAAGGGCACAACACGGTGGCGGGACAGGGACTCGAACTCACGCACGTCGAGCAAGCTCTCAGATTATGAGTCCAAGGCCGTATCCACTGAGCCACCGTGCCCTCACAATAGTCCTGACGATGTATGCAAAGCCGACAACCCTATATCTGGTCAATGTGGCAACATCTCAGATCGGGTCAGCTATATATTTGAAAGGTTAGTCCGTAAAAAAAACCATTCCTTATACTGGCGTTAATTCACCAATGGATTTAGAATAAGATATTATTGTTTGGTAAGATATTACTTATTTAGAAAGATTTTGACAAAGATTTATATTTACATTATGAACCAATGGTGATGTCAAAATTTATATGTGACATGATCAAGGGGAATGAGTCACATGTCGACCCTGGTCGAAAATGAGTTTTACATATGTTTCTAAAGAGGACATTTAGAGCTTTCAGAAACTAAAAACTGCATGTTGATACGACTTTTCTTTGTGAAGTTACGTCAATTTATCAATCGCTGAAAACAATATAAAACAAAAGAATTTTAACACTTTCTTTGCCAATATCTCAAAATCAATATTAGCAACATCCGACTCATTTCCCTTGATCGTGTCACATATATTCTTGACTACAACGTGGTAACAGTGTCTTCTGAAATTTGTGTCCATCATTGTACAGAAATAGTATTGTATAAAAACAAATAGTATTGTATAAAATCAGAACTCGTTCAAATGTTTAAGTTAGGATTTAAACCCTTTGTATTGGAATTTATACATTACCTTCATTCCATTTCAGATTCGGCTGTACCCAAGAGTCAGTAACTTAGACAACGCCTTTGCCTCGGTTACCAAAGTGCCTTCTCAAGTTCTGCTTGTCAATGTCTTCAAGGATCTGTTGATCATCTTCTGTGCTGATTATCACATATCATTATACAGCATAGAAAGGAGGGAGTACCCCACATCAAGTAAGTTGCTCTGTCTCTTTTCCTTTTCAATCTTTATGCACAATAAATGGCAATTCCATTTAAAATCCATCCTCCCCCATGGAAGATTTTTGAAATATTATCTACTGTGATCCACAGGGGGAGTATAATTATTTAAAATGGAAATAAAACATTAGGCAGCTCCATTTGAAATCTATACACCCTCTGAGAAAGGTTCAACCTGAATATTCCACTGAAGGAAGGTGAGTTTCAAGTGGAGCTGCTAATGTACTCATTACATTTTAAATTCATACTCCCCCTGTGGAATATATTTTCAAAATCTTCCACAGGGGTAGTGTGGATTTTAAATGGATTAGCCCAATTGCCTTTCACCAGATACTTTGTTTTACTTGGGGAGAAACTGATTCAAAACATTCAAAAATGTTTCCTTTTCAAGCAGTATCAGCTGTATTATTTACTTGTAGTTACTTCTTTTTTTCTTTAGGAGCAGGCTGATTAAAAAAACCTCCCAATACAAAACACAGCATCTTCATGTGAATATTCATTAAACTTGTCCAATCAAGTCACTTTTGTGTTGAAATTCATTAACTAGCACCCGTCATATCCATATGTGCACATATCTAATGATTGTGACGTCCAGCACATCTCACTAGGTTTTATTATTTAGGAAGAGGACAATGTTTCCCTGCCTTCTTTCTTATTCACCAACATAATTTTTGACTAAAACTTGTGCTCATCATCAACGGCACAGAAGAACTACTGAAATTCTGTCCATAAATTGTACTCTTGCAAAGAATTCAAGAATAATCTGAGAACAGCAAATCTGTAGTTAAATTCTAGTTTTGAATTGATGACCCAGATCCGTTCTGCTGAGCAAATTGACTTGTTTGATTTCTACCAAATACATTTGTGAAACTGTTACTGAAGATAATGGAAGTACAGTAAATGTCTCTTTTCACAGCCCATCACTTCATTAACAAAAGAATTGTAGGAATTGGCTGTCTACTACTGGTACCAGTTTGGTTTCGATAGGGATGTGCCTCTGGGAATTTGAATGTGGACCCATATTGGGCTATTCCATTTAAAATCCACACTACCCCTGTGGAAGATTTTGGAAATATGTTCCATGGGGGGAAGATGTTTTTCAAATGTAATTGGTCAGTGTTCATCATTTTGAAATCCATACTCCCGCTGTATTATGGCTTTACACAACTGGAGTAAGAATTTCAAACGGAAGATACCCAATTGTGTATTCTATTCAAAACTCTTACTCCCTCTGTGGAAGACTTTAGGTAAATCTTCCACAGGGGGAGTGTGGATTTTAAATGGAATAGCCCATTGCTACCAATTTTCCAAGAAAGTAAATACCGGAGGCCCAGATTTGTTTCCAAATTTAACAAAATTTGATTAAATTTTAAAACAAAATTGAAATTTGGGCTCCAGTTATACCAAAATTAACCTTGAAAAGGGAGACCATTATCATACCAGATGTCCAAAAATGAGACAGATGGAAATATGAGTACCCCCGGGTACTGGAATGGCTGCACACTGGTGAAAAATTCATTGCACTCATTTTGATTCTTAAATTTTCAATTAATTTATACTATTTTCAGATTAATATCTCAAAGGTTGTTTTAAAAATTAACACTTTGCTCTCTCTGTGTATTACATAAGTTTTGAGGTTAACAGGCTGTGCATGTGTTGGGTTGAGTGAATTATGTGTTAATGTTGGTGCCATGTTTGTTCTCTAGATGTACTCAAAGATGGCTTAAGGGTACTGCAACCAGGCAAGTTATTTTGTCTATGTATATTACACCACTGATAGGAGAAGGAAGGTATTAATATGCCACCATAATTCTATAGAAATATTTCATGCTATGCTAATTTTGCATCTATACAAAAGATGAAATTGTCTTCATTGATGCCATGAAATCTGTTAGCGAAGTCACAATGTTATAACTCCAATCTCATACATGTTTGCCACCTGTATGCAAACATACCATGTAAGTGTGATGTTGAGACTAAGCATAAGATCACACTGGAGTTATCATATTCATTGTATGTTATACAAAGCAGTTTGGCCTGGTAGATACTGATATAAAATTGGACGGATTGAGTGTGATACCTGAATTTATCGGTCGAGCTCGAGTTTTCAAATATAATGCGAGACGAAGTCGAGCGTGATATTTGAAAACTCTAGTGAGACTGATAAATTCAGGTATCATGCAAAATTATCCGTCCAATTTTATCATTATTATGTCTTCAGAATCTTTTTTTGGTCAAAAACATGATTTTTAGTTAAAAATATGATTTTTGGTCAAAATGTGATTTTTGGTCAAAATGTGATTTTTGGTCAAAAAATGTTAATTTTGGTCAAAATGTGATTTTTGGTTCAAAAATATGATTTGGGTCAAAAATATGATTTTTGGTCAAAAAGTGATTTTTTGGTCAAAAATGTGATTTTTGGTCAAAAAGTGATTTTTTGGTCAAAAATGTGTTTTTGGTCAAAAATATGATTGGTCAAAAAATGATGATTTTTAGTCAAAAATGTATTTTTTGGTCAAAATGTGATTTTTGGTCATGGCTTGTCACATTAACAAAAAATATCACACCAAAAGAGACTTTTACACATAAAAGTATATGAACTATGCACTCTATGAAGAGGCTACAGATATGAAAAAACCCTGTAGCTCCAGGTGACCGATACACAAATTTATCGGACAGCTGGGTTATGTACAAAGGTATAGGATGCAAGATTCTGAAGACATAATAATGGCATTAATTTGATCAATTTCAATTTGATCAGATTTTTTAGTATCTGCAGCATTCTACACAATAGTGTAATGAATGCCTGGACAAAATATCCCACATTTGAAACACAGCAGACCAACAGATGTGAGTGAAACTAGCATGGCATGAGCCGGTTGATATTTCTATAGAATTAAGTTAGATATTAATCGCTTCCTTCAAATATATGTGACTATATTCACCACCACTATACCACTTTCCAAACATTACACAGAGAAGAGATTGAGGGTGCTATTTTCATGTTTGCCTACTCTACTGTTAGTAGAATCAATGCAGAAATATAACTCCCAATTTATTCTCTTCAACCATACCATACATTCAGTCTTTGTTCCACCAATACATAGTAACATGGATAAAACAATTGTTATAATGGCATAACCTGACCTACCCTAACTTTTTGGAAGAAAAACATGTTTATGTTTGGGAAAGAAAAGCACCCAAAGTTTCCATTTTTGGTTCATTTTAAATATTATTGCAAAATGCAAACATTTTGTGGATGGAAAATGTGTAAATAAAATCTCCTAACCTTAAATAAATATTTCATTTGGATCAACACCACTGCTAACAGTGTGACGATTGTTCGCATACACTGCTTGATGAACGCCCACAGAAGTAAATCCAACTCACTTGTGATAAGTTAGTATTTTCATTTTAAGTATGCAAGGTCGTGCGTTTGCATTGTATTTTGAAATACGATAGCAATCAGATCACATACAGCTGTCGGCAGCTGTGCTCATTCAAATGAAATTTTAAAGTGGAAGCCCTGCCAGAGCAGTTCTTCTGGGGTGAACCAAACTTGTGTGGTTATCAAATTAATCAGTGACAAGGTTATATCCAAATTTTTCATGTGCTAATAATTGATGCAATAATATTAAAACATCAATTAGAACCTGTCAAATTCAGCTAATCTTGTTACTGATTAATTTGATAACCAGGAAGGTTTGGTTCACCCTAGAAGAACTGCTCAATCGGGGTTTCCTCTTTAAGCTTATTAGACCAATGTTACAATGTTTTAGCCCTAAGCCTGGTGGTTACAACAGTGGGGATATTAATACTTCATGTCAAATACTTCTTTTCTACTAGTTTCTTGCACCTGTCACACTGCCCCACTCACCAAGTCATAAACTTCTAAAAGAAAGTCTGCCTGTGCTATAATTTTCAAACAGGTGTTTATTTTAGGGTGTTAAATTGTTCAAGATTAAAACAAAATGTATTACAAATTCTACAAATCAGTAATATCTAGTTTAGCTGCATGTGGTTGATCAGGGCAACTAGGTTATGTACAATTCTTAGACCTCATTAAATCACCAACTTCTCATATACCACTAAATAGATTCATCAAGTGTGTTGGTAGACATTATAAAAAGATTTCTTTTGAACAAAACCAATAAATCTTTTATAATTCTCAAATACCCTTCTTTTGTAGGATTGCATATCTTAGCTTTTGTCTATGTATATACTTTGTTAGATGTCAAACTTTCTATGAAAATGTATACTATTCCTTCTTTACTTTCATTTTTGTGAAAAGTTCAATACATCAAGTGATATTCTGTAAAATGATGCTTCACGAAGTACTGGTAATTTAAATTCTGGTATTATGGTTTAGTCAATAGCAGGGTTGTCACCAGGACCAAAAAAGTACTGGTTAAAATATTGAAGGCGAAGCGTAGCGAGCGAAGCTCTCGCACCTCGCACTATCTTTTTTAGTGAACGCTACAGATTAGGGGGAATAGGCTTTGAGGGTACCACCCCACTAAAAAAAAAAAAAATTTCTTGCTCTTTTTATGATGAAATATCAATCCATATTTTTTTTTTTTTGTGAGTGCCGGACAGTGCCGGACCGGCGTAGTGACAACCCTGGTCAATAGTCACTGGAGAGGAGAAAGTCTCCAAAAGTGTAATTTTACTAGGAATGAGTACACACACCACTTTCACCTATTCATATGTTCAAAAGCTGATTTGGGTTCTTTCTGCTTCTTTACAAATGTCTGGCATTGGTATTCATAGCGTCATGAATATGCACAATGTGTGTGATCCAATCACATTTTATTATTTGTAAAAACGCAAACGCTAATGGAGGTCATAAATATCTTACAATTGACTGAAAAGTGCGTAATTGTTCCAATGTCGCACACAAATAACCAGCATTTGTGTATCATTTCTTAACACACAAAGAAGCATGCATACTCACCGCAAGTTAGCCCACATACTTGTTGATGGTGTATTAAATGCACATTAAAATGGTGAATGGTAAGCTACAGTTTCATAGTGTTTTAAGGGATCTGGAATGAGCGTTTTGAGCGTTTCGATAGTATTTTTTGTGGGACATGAGAGTACATCAGACATATTGAATTGCATTCTGAATACGAAGAATGTCTTTATGATATCAAATAATTTTCATTTTTTGAAATTCACAATATAATACAAATTTTATGACAAATTATTAAAATTTGATATTTTTCACATTTTTGATATATAACTGTCCTTGAAGTAAATTTTATAAATCTAATGATATATTCTTAAAGTGTATGTAGCTGGGAGGAAAAGCCGACGATCAATTGAAAATTTTGACCTTTCATATTGCAGATATGGATTTTTTTCCCAAAAAGACCTAATTTTTTCTGGTGTTTTGGGAAAAAAATCCATATCTTCAATACGAAAGGTCAAAATTTTCAATGGATCGTTGGCTTTTCATCCCACCTACATTGGTGTAAGTATAAATCATCAGGTTTATAAAGTTTACTTCGAGTACTGTTAAATATCAAAAATATCAATTTTAATGATTTGTCATAAAAATGTGTATTACATTGCTAATTTCAAAAATCAAAATTATTTGATATCAGAAGGACATTCTTCAGTATTCAGAATGCAATTGATATGTCTGATGTGCTCCAATGTCCCACAATAAATACTTTCCAAACATTCATACCCCATCCCTTAAGCAAAATCTCAGAAAGTTACTTTGTCAACTTAATGCTCATTTTGTGAGAGGTGGTCATTGATTTCTGGTTCTCAACTCTTGATATTAGGCAAAAAAAAAAAACATGTTTGTTTCCTGTAGCAGGTCAAAAAAGTCAAATGCGAAATGCGTTTTTTTTTTTTTGTTACATTGCAATTTCAAAAAATCAAAATTATTTGATATCAGAAGGACATTCTTCGTATTCAGAATGCAATTCGATATGTCTGATGTGCTCCAATGTCCCACAATAAATACTTTCCAAACATTCATACCCCATCCCTTAAGCAAAATCTCAGAAAGTTACTTTGTCAACTTAATGCTCATTTTGTGAGAGGTGGTCATTGATTTCCATAATCCATGTCTTCAAATAAAATTTAAAAAAAACCTTTTTGCTGCAAATTGGAATGGAAATTTATAGTGGGTCTCTCCGACACACACAAAAAAAAAATCAGATTTCTTCATATTCAAGAAAATTTATGATCCCCTTTCAACCTGCAGATTAAAAAAGTATTAAAAAAATGTGTGATGTTTTCTCCAGTATATTTTTTACTAAGGTCGTTTGTTGTGTGATGTGTAAATGTTTACTCCAGTTTTTTTTTTTTGTGTGTTTTTTTTTTTTTCGAAATTGAAAAAAAAAATCTAAATGTGCAAAAAAGCCGTCAAAAACGAAATGCACGCGCTACAGGAAACAAACTTTTTTTTTTGGCCTAATGCTGCAGCTTTTAGCAACAGAATGTAAGAATGTTGCCAGTGATGACAACATTGTTGCATACTCTCAACATGTAGGCTATATCAAATCCAGATTCACTCACCATATGAGTTGTCTGGGCACCATGTCACTAAATCCATGAAGTACAGGGTTGCCAGTCTGTTTTAAAATGCTCAAGTCATAGAAATTGATTTGGGCCATTGAAAGTCCAGAAAGAGTAAGATTTGTGGGTTCATTGGTATCAGCTCTTTAAGTGTATTGTCCTATCTGTTCATCTAGAATTTGTGATAACATCATTGAAAAGTCATGTAAGAGCTGTGGGAATCCTGTTATGCAAACAAAGTCTTTTATATTTAGGTGCTGGGTTCATTGTCTTGGGTTCTTTTTCATAGTGACAAGTACAGATTGTCCATATATAACAGTGTTTTACCAAGACCTTTCTTTCACACGGGCTGACTGCTTTTCCTGATCATCGAGTAAAAACACCTAGGTTATGTTTGGGTCAAACAATGCAACGCAGCTTGTTAGCTTGACTTGACTTGACTTGTTAGGTGAATGAGGTGCAGATACGTTGATGACAATTCATTGGCCAATCAGAACCCCACTGTAAATAGCTCCAAATTGGCAAAATGCGAAAAGTACCTTACCAAATAGTGCAGACGTCAAATTCTGTATGTGATTCACAAGAGTGCAGGTGCTGAGATAACGTTGCCCTGTGTAAGATTTTGGAAATATCTTCCACAGAGTCTATGAATTAGCACATTAAGGGGGTAGTATACCCCTGCCCAATTTTGTGCCTATTTTTGAATTTTTCTCAAAAATTATAGCGCATTGGTGACAAGTAATTAAGATATGTATATTATAGGGGCAAGGACTACAACTACTGCACTGGGAATTTTATTTCATCACAGACAACAGTTGTGGAGTTACAGTCAAAAATGAGGGAAAACCAATATTTGATCAATAAATCAATAACTACTTGCCTTGAGTTGATGAATTTCCAGTGCAGTAGTTGCAGTCCTTGCCCCTATAATATACATATCTTACTTGTCACCAATGTGCTATAGTTTTTGAGAAAAATGCAAAAATAGGCACAAAATTGGCCAGGGGTGTAGAACCCCCTTAACACAATAATTGAAACGTACCCTCCCTCTTGTGGAAGATCCGTGTCGAATATTTCTCAGGCGTGTATAAAAGTCAAATGGAACTGCCTAATGTATTCATTCCATTTGAAATTCATACTCCACCTGTGGAAAATATTTCAGGGGTAGTATGGATTTAAATGTAACAGCCCAATCCGTAATAATCTGACACTTGTGTCACTATGAGAAAAGTCCAGACGACATGGAGGTGTTTCATTGTGTGTTTGAAGTCTTGTAAAGACTCACTTGGTGTCTGTCAGACCCTATAGGAAACTTATACCCCGTTTACATTGGGCAAAAGTCGTAATCGACTTGAGCTGTATATTGAATTACGACAGCAGATTAATTAGTTTGGTGGGTCTTTACACTACATCGGCTGAATTTGATTCCAAATTCGCATTCACGAATATCGAATTTGTTTGTTACCAGTGGTTACTGCAGCCTCAATACGAATTCAACAACATGTTCGTTTACATTAGCAAAAAGTCGTAATTAATGACGACTTATTCGAATTCACTTGAAATGAATGATGATACAAGTCGTCATTGGAATTACGACTTTTGAATTACGATTAATTACGACTGTACCTGTTTACACTTATGATACAAATTAAGTCGATTACGACTTTAGTGAATTCGATTACGACTTTCGCCCAATTTAAACGGGGTAATAGTTAGTTACCATCCTTGCCACATAAATATACACATGCATCCATTTGTACCACCCAACCAAGATCCATCATGCAATCATGATGTGCAGGACACTGCAGTAATTATGTGGTTTAAAAGGGTTATGCCAGCTGTGCATAGCTCTATAAGCTCTGGTTTAAGGGGGTACTACACCCCTCCATAAATTTATGACTTTTTTTGCATTTTTCTCAAAAACTAATAACACAGTGGTAACAAAAGTTATGTATATTATAGGGGCAAGGAATCCTGTTACTACACTGGAATTTCAGTGACCCAAGACAAGCGGTTCATTATTTATGATAAGAAATGAGGTACAGCTAGGATGTACCTCATTTCCTATCATATACTGAACCTAGTGTTTTGAGTCACTGAAATTTCAGTGTAATAATTGGATTCCTTGCCCCAATAATATGCGTAACTTTTGTTACCAATGATTATTTTGTGAGAAAAATGCAAAAATAGTCACAAATTTACCACAGGGGTGTAGTACCCCCTTAATTGCAGGAAATTAACTTGGGAATACCCTCCCCAGGTAAGGTTTGCAAATTTGCTTTTAACAGAATAAAGCACATGGTATTGTAAGAGTATTCTGACATTGTAACAATACATGGATTTTGAGTTTGTCCTCCAGAAGTCAATTTGATTAAGATTCTTTCCCATAATATAATATGTACATTGCAATAACAAAGGAGATGGATCAACGCCTAAGCTGTATCTATTGGTACGCAATACACCTTTTCAGCAGGTGATCGGAAATTAGTTCAGAAATATGTTGTGTGTCAAAACATATATGTGACATGATCAAGGGAAATGAGTCACATGTCGGCCCTGGTCGAAAATGAGTTTTACACATGTTTCTAAAGAGGACATTTAGAGCTTTCAGAAAGTGAAAACCCCATGTTGATACACCTTTTCTTTGTAAAGTTACGTGAATTTATCAGTCACTGAAAACAATATAAAACAAAAGAATTTTAACACTTTCCTTGCCGATATCTCAAAATCAATATTAGCGACATCCGACTCATTTCCCTTGATCGTGTCACATATTTAACCAGTCAATTATGGTGATTAGAATGTGTATTCGACCACAGCGAACACCGCGTTCAATACACTGCCCGCGTCAAATAAAGAGCAACATGATTGAACACCCTGTCGCAAGTGTTTGATTGGTTGTAGAGTTTTTGTTTACCTTTGCCGCGCATGATCGGTGTTTTTCGTAAAAAGACCTCCTGCATAAACGTTTATACCTAATACCTTATGGGAAGGAATTCCTGTACAAACTGACTTCCTGTAGAGCAACCTAGGGTCCATGTGTTGGAGAATACATATTGTTGTATATGCATAGCACTGGGATTTTCATACTGATGAACAACCCCCAAATAGCTATAAACTATGTTCTTTGTATTATACTGAGTGTAGAAGGTCATGTTTCTATTATTTTGCAATGAAAGCTGTTTCTGCTTTTACCCATTCTCAGTGATAAATTCCCAGGGGTTATAAAAGGAACTGTTTATAGTCATTTGGTATTTGTCATTATGCCAAAATCAAAATAATATGTAACACAGACTAAATGGTAGAGCTGCTAAATTGAAGAATTGTGCACTTTGTAATAAAAGCATTAGGGTTTGCACACTTGAAGTACAAGGTCCAAACTTGGTTTAATAACATGTATTTTGGAGCAATTTGATACCATTTTTGCCAAAATGGGCGCAAGCTACAATTTTTACCCCTGTATAACCAAAAATGTGACATTTTTCATGAAAATTAGATTTTTATAGAATAACTCCATGATGGTTATGTCATATATAGTACAAACTATACCTTCTTAAATCCATGTGATTTTGACTCCTTTATGACATTTTGTATCCTCTAGCGGTCACCATAGGTCAAATCCAAAATGATCCCACATCTTAAAATAAACTGTGGACCTTGTACTTCAGAGGCCGGTCGACTGCATATCCGTCAGTACACGCTTTTCAATACGGAATAAATGCTAACCTCATCGTGACATCATCCAAGCAGCAAAGTTCATTTCCCATTGAAAAAGCGTGTATTGACAGATATGCAGTTTACTGTTCTGTTCTGTTCTGTTCATGTGTGGAAGCCCTCTGTTTTATCACAAAGTCCCAATGTCTCCCAGTTTGGGAGCTTATGAGATATACTATAAGGTCTGTGTTAGGCTTACGGTTATAAGGGTTGTGTGTAAGGGCAAGGTGTAGGCACATGAACAGTTTGCAGCACTTGGCAACAACAACACCACCACCAAGTACCATCCTTCTATTGCTTTAAAACTATTGAATTTCTAGTAACTGTTCTTTTCTTCTTCTTATTTTCAGATCCCAGTGCCGTAATTCATAGGATACAGGATTTATCTCTTGCCAATTTTATTCCACATCCGTCGTCATTAGTGTCCCTCACTCTCACATCACTCAGATCAGAAACAGGTTAGTGTTTGCTAAAACGTACCCTAATCCTAATCGTAACTCTGCTTTTTATATGGATTTTGTACCCCCAACCTAGTATAATTAACCTCTTGTCAATCCTCTTATTGTACAGCTGATAAAATATGCTCTTTGTGACAATCAATGCTGTTGATGTTTGGATATTTACAACACGTGGGAGCACGTGTGGCCGAGTGGATAAGGCACCCGACTCATAATCCATAGGTTGCGAGTTCGAGCCCCGCTTGTGCCAACGTGTTGTGTCCTTGGGCAAGGCACTTTATCCTCATTGCCTACTGGGGGATGGGGTTGGGTTGGATTGGATGTTTGTATATTTGTTTGTTTCAATGTTGCAATATTGGCGCTGATTAAGCTGCTGCCTGCAAATTTCCTTTGTGTCTGTTTAGTTGTGTTTAATGTACAATTTTAGCAATTTGACCTGCGGGTCACCATTAGAGTTTGAAATAAAAACCTTCCCTTTTTTTTTTTTCTCTATAAAGCTGAATTTATACTTGATCGCCAAGCGGTTGCGATATACCACTTTTGGAAATCAACAGGCAATTGCCAAATTTTGTGATTCATCGCTCGTCGCTTTTGCATTTATACTTATTACAGCGATAGCAATTGCAGGCAACAATTAAAATATTCTGAATACCACAAAATGCATTTTTAGAACATCCACTGCTGTCAATAATTATTGCTTTGAATTAATTTAGTTCATCACCAGAAAGGTAAATTAATTAGCAAAATAATAGATCCAAATGGTTGAAAATGATTGGTTGATGTATTTATGTGTCAAGCCACATCACTCGGAAGTTGAGATTTCTTCAACTTGCAAAAGCGACAATGTTTTTGCCTCTGCAATTTGTATCAATTGACCGGCTTGATGCTCTAAAAACGGAAGTAAACACTGAGCATGCATGAGAATTGCTTTTCTGCCAAAGCGATTCAGTATAAATTCAGCTTAAGTTCAGACATGATGTAAACTGTATACAATTGGTGTCCTGGAGGAAGTAAAAACTGATCTTGTAATAAACAGCAGTGCTGTGATGAAATGTTGCTATACATTAGGGTCGGCATCGGCACCGTTTTTTGATGTCGACATGTCGACATATTTCGTATCTTGACGTCAACAGTGTGTCGACATACATTTGGGTTCCGAAAAACACCAGGACTTTTTTTCTTCATGATTTTAGGAATATTTAAAAAATTTTAACCTAAAAATATCTAGAAACACCAGCGGCAATTTCAGCAGAATCCAAGATGGCCGTCTTCATAGCGAGCAAGTAGCGATAAAGTGTACAATTTACACTAGAAAACAAGGCAAAATACTGCCATAAGTATGACCCCTGAAGGCAAATAACAAAAGTTGGCGAAATAGTAGGTAAAAGATAAGATTTGGCATTGCATTTTGTTGAAAATTCATTGGAAATGGTCAATATTTTGAGTGAAAATGAGCTTGCCTGACGAAGTTTTACTGGGCCATTGCCTGTGCGCTATGTCGCCATGGACGAAGTTCTGTCGATATGTTGACATAATTCACTTTGTCGACAGGATTCCGACAGAGGATCTGTCGACGCCGGCCTTACTATACACAATACAAAACTCACAACATTTAGTCACATCAACATTACTCTCATTTTGCTTGACGTCGTCTTACATTATTATGTGTGTATGTCAACCATCAAATTTCTATGACCTGTACTAATTTGTATTTTCTGATTTATTTTCTATTAGTGGCACCCAAATCTGTCAACCATATCAAAGAGGCTGAAAGTCTAGTGATCAATGTAGCAGGCAGGCTGCTGATGTTACAGAGGGATAGGAGTAGTACACCTATAGTAGGGGAGCCATTGGATAGGAGGAAACATAATGAGGTATGTGCAAGAGATGGGCAAGGGTTCTATCCAGTCCTGGCATAAAAAGGAACTGTACAGTTTTCTAAGATGACATTGTTCATAAGTGATGTAATTAAACAAAACATGCATTTTGTGAAAATAAAGCAAAAATTGATGAAAATCTCTGGCTAGAATGTCTGTTATCATCCAAATCAATGGTGCCACTAAATGGGATTGTAAGTGGCAATCACGGTACAGTTTATGAGTAGTTATTTCATCAAGTATGCAACTTTTGATTTGGTATTTTGGCTCAATTTTTGACAAAATGTGGTGTCAAATTAAAGAAGATATCTTCCGGAACAAAATTAAATTTGGATTTTTTGTTTTTATTATATGACTTGCATGACTGAACATGGGACCTTCTAAAACTGCACCTTGATAAATGTCAACATTTTTATAGTGCCTGTTCAATTTGTTAATAGAGCTTTACATTTATTACATTTATTCCACTGCTATTAAGATATATCACACCATGTTGCTGTCAATAACAATAGCACCGGTATGACAATCCATAACAGCTCCCCCATTGTACAGTGCACCTGGGTGGAGTGAAGCAAGTAGGATTAAGTGCCTTGCACAAAGACACACCACATTGACTGCGTGATCATGAATCTGATCATTTAACTTGATGTGTAAGAATCCTCATTGAAACACCCAAGGTGTGTGATAATCATTGCATGCTTGATTACATTTCCCGTAAGTCAAATTTGAAACATGTTTTGATATACATTGTGTTTGCCTGCTTTGTTTTCAGATGCCGTTCTGTGCTCCCATTGTGTTGGCATCTGCTGTAGAGAATATGTGGACAACAGCACGGACAGACAGAGGTAAACCACACTTGATGGAGGCTTTGTGGTTAGGTTGTGGTGCCGCTGGTATGAAGGTAAGCTTACCTATTGTATGGTGTCAGAATATGTGGACAACAGCACGGACAGACAGAGGTAAACCACACTTGATGGAGGCTTTGTGGTTAGGTTGTGGTGCTGCTGGTATGAAGGTAAGCTTACCTATTGTATGGTGTCAGAATATGTGGACAACAGCACGGACAGACAGAGGTAAACCACACTTGATGGAGGCTTTGTGGTTAGGTTGTGGTGCTGCTGGTATGAAGGTAAGCTTACCTATTGTATGGTGTCAGAATATGTGGACAACAGCACGGACAGACAGAGGTAAACCACACTTGATGGAGGCTTTGTGGTTAGGTTGTGGTGCCGCTGGTATGAAGGTAAGCTTACCTATTGTATGGTGTCACAATATGTGGACAACAGCGCGGACAGACAGAGGTAAACCACACTTGATGGAGGCTTTGTGGTTAGGTTGTGGTGCTGCTGGTATGAAGGTAAGCTTACCTATTGTATGGTGTCAGAATATTTCATTTCATTTCATTTTATTCGCCAGAAAAATGCCAGAAAATACATATATTGCACATTTGTAAGCACTGTACATCAAAAAACAATTAGATATTTAAAAACGTTTTGAATAAGTTCATCGGGACTGTTAGATATCATACCATTGGTAAACCCTGCTTCACGAGTCCAACAATTCACTCCCTCTCCAGAAGTCCCACCCTCGACCGGAAGACCCCTTCAGCAACACGACGAACCAGCATCACCCCCACTCCCACCTCCAGAGCGCACAACTCCCTGCAGCAGCCAGCTACACACACGACTTAGTGATCATGTCCCTTCATAAACAAGTCGGCCATCACAGACCACACGTCACAGCAAAACCAAGACACTGAGAGAGCTGGGCCAACGCCAACAACGGTGATGAAGGGACACACTCACCATATCATGCATATGACCAACCACCGCAAAGTCCGCACACTCCGGAACGAGAGTAGGATGCAGACAAGAGCAGAGATAAAGGAAGGTTTTACCTTTAATTTATGAAGCCATCTGATCTAACCAGGCCAAAAGCTGCAAAATATGGAGCAGAAAATATAAAAGATACATTTACCTAAGAAAATTTGGATATTAAAGCTTTCCAACCAATTATGCATGCAATATAAATGATTTCAGCACATCTTGTTATGCCCTAATAAGCGCCCACCCAGGGTATTTTCAATTTGCTAAAGGATACCATTCATGTTCAAGTTACAGATAACATGGCGATAGAGTGAAATAGCTGCAGGACAAGTCCTGCGTAAACTTGCAAAACATTTTCTGCTTCAGAAAAGCTATTAGAACGTCTCAGTACCGTTTTCTAACATACCTAAATTTGTCTCTAATAAATGCCCCTTATGAAAAAATTAGGTAAACAAGGTAAAAAATAAGCGCCCACCACCCAAAATGGCTTTGTTAAGCGCCCTGGGCGCTTATTGGAATGAATACGGTATATTAGTATTTTGAAATTGTCTCCTTTTGCCTGGCTTGATCAGATGTGTCTCATGTTGTCAACTTTTGTCCCAAGATATGAGTTTCTCACATACTGAAGCTTATCATTCAAATCAATATCATGTTTTTTGTTTGTTTTTTTGTTGTTGTTTTTTTATTATATTGAAATAAGTGTTAGTTTGGAGTGTGATTTATTTTGTTTAATTGCCTTATTTTGGATTGAATAAACTCTTGGACTGAACTGATGGCAATATTATTTGTATCCTTATTGCTGATGGTGATTTGTTTTTCAGGTTTGGTTACCTTTGTTTCCTGAAGGCGAGGACAAGTCTCATAGTTTCCTGTCCAAAAGAATCATGCTGCCATTCAAGCTGAAGATATATCCTCTTGGTAAGTGCATCATAGTTGATCTGGCTGGTTGGTTTGTAAATACTCAGAATTACCAACCTATAGTATTCGGCAAGGTCCTTCAGCGGTGTCCGACTGCTCTTCCTGATTATCGCATAAAGAGAACTAGGTCACACGTTGCTACCCAGCTCGATCGGCCAATGAGGTGCCGTTATGATGATGATGATGTGATTCAATTAGCCAATCAGAACCTGACTTCGCATTTACGCTGTAAACTGCACCAAATCAGCAGACCGCTGAAGAACCTTGCAGAGAACTATAGAAAATTAGAAGCCTAATTATGTGACTACAAACAAGAGCCCTGCATTGAAAACAGTATTAGAGCACTTTATTTCTCAACTTTTGAGTTACTGCAGAGCATGAGCAGAAGATGTTAATTTGAGCCATTTTGGAGTGAATTTTCCACCGTCCCCAAAGCCCAAATATTACTAAGTCAGGATTCTTTAGATGAAATTTAAGGAATAGAAATCTTCACAGGTTTTAAGCAAAAATGTGTAATCTGCAGAAGTCATCACAAGGTCTCATAAACTATACTTTGGATCAGCTCAAGTTCAGTAGTGACATCAATGCTTTTTTGCTGTTGCACTGCAAGTGTGTCGACAATGTGAATGTATGCTCTGCAGGATTAACTTTGCATGTGTGATTCGATCCTGCGACCAGCGAACCTTCTGTCCTTAATGAGTCTTATAGTGGTTGTGCTAAAAAGGTAAAAAGAAAGATGGGGTGCCTTTTTCTGGTTTTGCATTCCATTAGCATAGTCTTTGTATATTATTGCATTCCAGCCGTGCTATTTGAGGATGCCGTTGTGTTAGGTGCTGCTACAGATACACTGTGTTTGGACCCATTCACTCCATCACCAGATAGTAGAACACCTACAATGCCATTTGCAACTCTCGAAAGAACGGTAAGTATGCTTTATGTCTGTTATATTTGCCTGTTTTTGTTGCTTTTAGTCAAGGTATTTGTGTTGTCTGAACATATTTTGATGAATTATGCACCTTTAGTAAGAAATATACTTCATTGTCGAAAGATAAAAAAAAGAAATATATTTCATACTACCTAAAATGATTACTTTTATGTGGAACATTTTTGGGTATTGAACACCATTTTCCTGTATGTCAAGTTTGTTCAATTGTGTTGTATTTGAATATGATTGTTTGTTTCTTGTCATTGCAGACTCAAATTTACCTTCACCATATCTTGAGGCAGTTGCTTAGAAGGAAGTAAGTGTGTTTTATAATTAGAGAATAAACGATAGGAATTTTTATTTTGACTATCCTAGTCTAGCATGTGATAGACGACAGGTAGGTCCAATATTTTGAGTAGTGGGTGCCGGCGCAGCCGATATCCACTACGATTCTTAGGCAGTTAAATATTATTTTAATAACTGTAAACTAAAGTTACCGTCAAAAAATTCCCCTTTTTCTAAAATGAACGAAACTTGTTTACAACTTCACATCCTTTGATGCGCGTACTGCTAGCGCGTGTGAGTATTCCGCACTGCGTCTACACATACAATGTGATACATACGCGCACCTCTATGAGCGTGTTACGCGTTATCAACACTCATGATGACGTGGGGTCTACAGCCTGATAGATGACACCCAAAATCATGCGATTGTCCAATCAGATTATGTGTCTACGTACAGTACTGCTCTAAAGTCTAAGAAAATTTCCACGCAAGACACGATCGTGGTTCAGACCACGATTGCCACGAACACAAAACTGCGTGCCCGAGACTCGCGCCCGTACTTTGTAGTTGAAAAAACGATCGTGGCTTAGCCACGCTGCCTGAGCCACGCAGCGTGTCCCGAGACACGATAATATACCGCTGTCGTTGAGCTGAGAAATGAACTCCGAACGCCCGAAAACAGCCGCGAAAAACGGCATCTTAAACTAACATGGTATTCGCTATAACCACAGATATTGGAACACGGTACGGTGCTGAATGCCTGATTAATCTTTCACCAAACTCAAAGAACTGCGAGTCGGCCTACCGCATAAAAGGCTTTGCATCATGTCAAAAATAATAATAATCGTTGCAAAGTTATGATGAACGAATCGTGGAGCCCATTGAAGAACAAGTCTCGTCATATCATGGACCTTTACGCATTTTATATAGCAAACATTAAAACCGCGGCCGATGAATATTTTTGTCCTTTTAACCCTTATCATGCGTACGTCGAGACACGGGGTGTGAGCCCGGGTATGAGGTACACATGCACTGTTTAGGCCTAGATGTTATTCATGAACTTGTACCGGTGCATGTTTTATCACTGTTTATTATGAACGCAAAGATCAAAGTCGGAAGGCCATTTGTTCATACAAACATTACCATACTGCACGAATGTCTATCAAAAAGGATACAGTAGTTAGATTGAATTCTCTTCCTTGCTATTTAGGATTAATATTGTTATAATAACAATATTAATAAATTTGCAAGGAAGAGAACTGAATGTTTGAGTTGAACTAAAATTGCTGAAAATGTCCGAACCGCTGCGGCGACGGCTCCCGTGCATGCATCGGACATTTTCCATCATCACGTTTAAAAAGCCATCCCGTTTTATAGGAATCATATAAAAGATGTCGGTTTTTTCCACCGTGAATCCTGAATCATAAACACTGCAGGAGATTGTTTGTTTCATCATCGTCATGCACTTACCTTTTCATCGAGCCATCATTTTTTGGATGATAGATAAATTCCCTGAGATCAATTTTCGAACAAAGTATAGGCCTACACTGGTAGCTTAATAATAGGCCTATTTGTTGGTTTTCCGTTCCATGTCCATAATGATCTATCGCTGTATTGTTGCCGATTTTAATTCCTTTTTCTAATCTATTCCAGGTATATCTTCCAAGTTCGAAAGACCGAAGCGGGGACCCAAGCTTGTTTCCCATCATGTTCAAGATTTAACATGTATGCATGCATGGATCAAGACAAGATTATTATTAAGACCAGTTTGTAGCGAGTTTCAAACACCTCCATGGTTTTGGCGATCATAGCAATGCAGTGCTTCTTTTAATAATATTGGTGAAAAATGAAAACTCGCTTGCTGTCTCCCTCCTCCAAGTCTGAGCCAATAATAATCCACCATGAACAAAATCATATTGTCATTATTAAAAAAACAACAGAAAAAACCCAATATGATAATTAGGTGAACGTCTATCCTTATTGTTGTGCCAGACATCAGCCACGTGGTTAAAACTGGATGCATACTGTATGTTATGTTGACAACATTCCTGAGATAACCGTTGCCATGGTATTGGATGTGAGACAGCTGGTTTTGGGGATGCACCATTAAACTATGGGGGGGGGGGCACTTCGTGTCTTTCTCATTAAAAGGTTGTTCATGTTTTAGATGTACATATATGTCGTGTTTATCTGATAGCAACGATCAAATCATTCTAAATTAGCCTATGAACAAATTGATTATTATAAATAATATGCCTGCAGAACTTTAAAGTTGAGCGCAAAATCTAAATTTAAAACTTTAGCGCACATGCACGTGAAACTGAGTTGATGTACAAGATGTTATGGTATATGGGTTACTGTGGGCATGAGTCGGGTGCAGGGATGGCCAGAGGCGGCACCAATTTACCATGATTTATCGTTCTAATTATGAACAAATTGATTATTATAAATAATATGCCTGCAGAAGTAAAGTTGAGCGCAAAATCTAAATTTCTAACTTTAGCGCTCATGCACGTGAAACTGAGTCGATGTACAAGATGTTTAGGTATATGGGTTACTGTGGGCATGAGTCGGGTGTAGGGATGGTCATAGGCGCTAGGCGGCACCAATTTACCATGATTATCGTTCTAATTATGAACAAATTAAAGGCCCATTCAGTGATTTGCTCATCCGGACGATCGTAAAAATCATCAAAATTCAGATTTTGGTACCTTTGTAATTGGCATAGATGTGCTAACATAGCCTGCTAGTGGTTCGGTCGAAAGCCGTGTATTTTAGACAAAATAAAGCATTTGCATGATTCTGGACTTTTGATACTGACAGTACAAAAAGTCCGACTCGAGATCGAAAGAAGCTCACTCTCCACGTGCCAACACGCTTATGTATTGTTTCTACTACTTATTACATCAGTAGCTACTATTTTAAACAAAATACACAATTTTAACTGTTTTCATATTTGAATTGACCGTTAGTTTGCCTCGGTGACCTAAAGGCGCACCATTAGATTTCCAGGGGGGGGGGCATGGGAGTTTTTTAAAAAAAAAAAACTTCGCCCACTAGTGAGACGAAAAAAAACAAACTTTGCCCACTAGTGAAAAAAAAAAAAAAATTTTGCCTCACTGATGAGTAAAAAAAAATTTCCCCACCCAACTTTGTATAAAATATACATTAAAATTGAAAAAAAATAACTTCGCCCAAGGCTGCTAAAAAAAAAAATTTTGTGTTTGAGGCGAAAAAAAAAACTTCCCCGTGTTAGAAACACTGGACTAGGAAGTTTTTCCAGTCGATTAGTGGCGACTGTACGAAAATCTCGATTTTCTCGAGTCGATCTGAGTTGAAGTAGAAAACCTTTCTAAAACTTCTGTTTTTGACTAATTTGTCGATGTATTCAGGGAAAAGTGGTTTAATGAAATTCTGTAGACTTATTCTTTATTTCTAAGCAACTCTGACAAATTTTCATTTTTTTTAATGTTCCTGTGAAATCACTGAAAGGGCCTTTAATAATATCAATATATGCCTCCAGAAGTTAAGTTGAGCGCAAAATCTAAATTTTTAACTTTAGCGCTCATGCACGTGAAACCGAGTCGATATACAAGATGTCTAGGTATATGCGTTACCATGGTTACTGTGGGCATGAGCCGGGTGTAGGGGTGGTCATAGGCGGACCCCAATTTACCATGATTATCGTTCTAATTATGAACTAATTGATTATTATTAATAATATTCCTGCAGAAGTAAAGTTGAGCGCAAAATCTAAATTTCTAACTTTAGCGCTCATGCACGTGAAACTGAGTCGATGTAGGCCTACAAGATGTTATGGCATATGCGTTTACTGTGGGCACAAGTCGGGTGTAGGGATGGTCAGATGCGGCCCAATTTACCATGATTCTTTTTTATGTAAATGTTTCATTTGTTTATTATTTATAATTATGTATTTGCAACATCGGCGAGAGAGAATTGAGATTTTTTTTCTACAATGCGGCCGTGAGGGTATCCCTATTTCGACCGCGGCATTAATTAATATTGCATATAGAGTCCAGCTCCGACATAGCCTATATTTTTCAGTTATTTTGGGCAAACCCTACACCCAATGACCCCGTTTTTTTAAGTAGCCTACACTGAATGACCCCCTTTTTTAAACACTTAGTCCTCAAAATCGCTTTTCACATTCTCGAGCGCCGTGGCTCAAATAATCATGGTACAAAATGAACATTGAGTCGGCAAATCCAGCACGTCTCTGTCTCACGCCAAGCAATTCCAAAAAGTTGACAGCCCTGTTATTATGCGCTTGTAATTTTACAACTTGTTAAAACTTGATTGTAGCAACATTTTCAAGAAATAAAATCAAACCATTACTTTCACGACAGGAAACCTATTTGTGATTTTAAATCAATTAATTATGATGTAGAGATATCACCATGAGAAGAAAACATCAAATAAAATACCTTACGACGACAGGCGGTTGCGACAACACAGGAAAATCCCCATCTAGTGCATAAATGTACATACTTGACCCGTTGATGACCTATTGGTAGGAGCGGGCGTGGAACCATGTACCATGTTTACCAGACGAATTGGCGCCTACACAGGTGTGCATGTGGTCACAATTAAAAGTCAACATCCAAAGTGTTGTGCGGTGGGGTGGGGAGGAGCTTTGATAATCTACATGTTAAATGATTGATGACATATGTTTTGAGCATCAATTAGGAAACAAACCAAAAGATCGATGACGTCCTATAAACGTAACTAGTTTCGTTTCTCAGCCGACCCCCTCCCTCCCTGCCAGAAACGTAATAATGAAATGTTGAAAATTTTGACGTAATAATAATAATGACACATTCTTCAGACCGATGTTTTTGTACAAACGTAATCGAGTATTTTACCCCTCCCCTAAACGAAACTAGTTTCGTTTATAGGACGCCATCAATCTTTTGGTTTGTTCCTTAAAAATATAAATCTGTCATCTGTGCGCCTGAACTTTAAAAAATTAATTTGAAAAAAATAAATCAATCAATTTCCTGCCAATTTCAGTTAAACTGTTAAAGCAAATAAGCCAAATTAGTTTTGTTTGTAAGTTCTGATTTGAAGTAAATATTGATAAAAGTTGATCAACCCAACCCGAAATTTATTAAAGTGATAATAGGGCTGCCATCCCTTGCATAATTACGCAATCACCCATCATAAAAATTGGGAATTTACTAGGAAATTCCGTTCTTTTGAGGGAGCACCAGTATGATACATTTTGTATGTGTGCAGTTGGCTTCACAATACACCAAATGACCATATAAAGCAGAAAATTGTATGAGAAAAAATATTGAAATACAATGTATATGAGACATTTTGCAATATTATGATTGAAACAGTATCCAAGTGAGATTATTTCCAACACAAGCTCCTGTATTATTTAATATTCTTGAATAATATACTAATCAACGTTGGCATGGGGAATATATTCATATAAAATTTATTTATTCATCAATCAACATCTCCATACACATCAAGTTAATAAGCAGAAAGTTATAAGAATATTGACAAAGTATAATGGTAACAATATATAAATTATAGCAGTTGTAAGCTGTATAATCACTTCAAGTTTTGGCAACCTTTTTTTCTTTTCTTTTTTTGTTTTTTTTTTTTTTTTTTGCTACTTTCAGCCACTTCTTGACAATTCGGGTCAATTGTAGCCCCCCCCCATTCCAAAACATGCCAACAAAAAATGCCCGACTCATATTTTGAGCCCCCTCCCCATCCCCACCCCAAAGTCAAATGATGCGTCCCTAACATAATTCTACCACCCACACGTTTCTTTGCAATTGCTTACGCTCGAAAAAATCCCCAGGGTCAAACGTGTAAACAAGTGGGAATTTCCGATCGTATTGCGCATGGGAAATATTAAGCCCCATCAGTTTATACAATGTGAATGTCGCGAATCATATAATTTGTTTTTTACGAAAAAAAACCGGATGTTTTCCTAATAATGTTACTACTACTAGGCCCGTTTTCTAAAGAAACATAATTATTGGCGACATATCAGATTTACTAAAGAAAGCAGCAAGAAGAAAGAAAATGATAATTAGGTAAAATACGCATGAAAATATTAAACTTCAATATTACAATCCCGGACTTGAGTTAAAAAAAACATACGCAAATTTAGGGGCTGGCATTTTCTTCGGAGGAGAGGGTCACAAATTTACAAAAAGTCGGCGCCAATAAAATTATGACCCCCCCGTTTCGCTTTCGCAACAACAAAATTTATGACCCCCCCCCCCCGCCCACACACACACCACCGATACACCTTACCCCCTAAACAAGCTAAAATTGTATTGAAATCAGTCTTTTTGAATAAAATAAACACACCGTGTTTGGTCAACTTATGACTCCCTATTTTAGGTCATCAAAAATTTACCCCCCTATTTATGACTCCCTATTTTAGGTCATCAAAAAATTTATCCCCCCCCCCTATTTTTTACAACAAATTATGACCCCCCTCCAGTATATTTGGAACCCACCATCCCAGACCCCCCCACAATCACACGTACATACCCAACCAGTCAGTATAGCAATTGGTATAGCCACGCCCGCTCACAGGAACATTAATTAAACCAAGGGTTCACCCAGCGGTCAAATTATGTTATCATTTACTTTCTCACGGCCCTAACTTAGCATGCATGCAGCATTGACCTAGTTTACGACAGTCATGCGTGCAAGAGCTGGGGATTTCCCAGGCGTTGTCATGGTTGTCGCAAACATTATCGCAAACAATATTTAATCTCGATGGAATTCTGGTTGTGCTTGGTATTGATGTGGTGACTTGGTACCATATACCATTCTCTCTTTCTGTCTCTCCACCCTTCCCTCACTCAAATCTTAGTATAAATAAACAAAAAGTCAAATCACTCGGAGATTGCGATGTAAAAATAAACAGGGATTATTAAATTGAAAATATTATTCTTTTGAAAATTAAAGTGTTTAAAACATGTACATTTTTTTACAATTTGTACGGTATGCTACAGCAGCATTGATTTACAGCTGAAGGTACGCACCACTAGATATTGTAGGAGGGGCTTATGGGAGTTATCTCTGGAGAGTTATAATCAGGCAGAATTTGGGGGGTTGCATCCGAATGTGGCGAATTTTTTTACACGGCAATGAAGTTGTATTTTTCTAATGTATACCTTTTACAGAATTGGGTAGGGAAATTTTTATTTATTTTTTACTCATCAGTGAGGCATTTTTTTTTTCATCTCACTGGTGGGCAAAGTTTTTTTTTCACTAGTGTTTTTTACCCCCCATATCTAATGAGGCGTTCCCTAAGTGGTAAATAGGTTAATGTCATGACATAAAAATGCTGGGAGTGGACAGTGGCGCACCATTTGATTCTCAGGGGGGGCATGGGAGTTTTTTGAAAAAAAACTTACGCCCACTAGTGAGACGAAAAAAAACTTACCACTAGTGAGACGAAAAAAAAATTTTTTTGCCTCACTGATGAGTAAAAAAAAAATTCCCCCACCCAACTTTGTATAAATTTATACATTAAAATTGAAAAATAAATACTTCGCTGCCGAAGGCGGCGAAAAAAAAATTCAGCCTTCGGAGGCGAAGAAGAAAAAAAATTCGCCTGACCTAAAATCCCATGCCCCGAGAATCTAATGGTGCGCCTTAATACATCATGCATGTCCCAGATGTCCATGTGTGTACGATGTGCATGATATTTTTTACCGCATTTACCACATTCCAGAGATATTTTTATATGCGGTACGACTGTTGTATTTGGCTATTATTTAAATAAATATAATTGGTCTTTCGGCAGAAATTATGACAATGACAACAACATAACATTCAATAAATCAATACAGTCTGCAGGATGATCTTTCCGGTGCGGTCTTGCAAGTCCTCGGAATCATATCTTGGCATGGTGCACTGGGTTGTTTGGACCGGGAGCTGCCGGCCGCTTGCGCATCATGGGCTGGGGTTAGTCACTGAAGACCGGGCTGAAGACCAAGGGTACTCATCCAGCTTCGGTGCACTTGGCAAATAGATCATTTGGATGCACAAATCTTCGTGCACTTTGCGTTCAACACTTAACAGGTGTTTTAACTTCTATTTGAGTTGAAACACACAATCGGCATGCATAATCTTGAACATTGCACGGGAAATCTAGAGCCGAGTCCGGGACCTAGAGATTGGGTCTCTGGATTTCAAACTTGAATTGGAATGAACTTGGAGTGATATGCTTACTACTAGGCCCTATACTGGAATCATGCTGGAATAAATCAAAAAGAGGAATTTAAAACGGCGAAAACAATATGAATGGAAACATCACGGACGTTTACAAAATGGATAATTTTGAATCTTGTTGGGAAAAAAGCGACGACAAATAATTGAAGGAAATATTACACATTGTAGCAAATGATTTCAGGAATATAATTTATTGAAGCCGGGGCAGATATGTTAAATTAATGGACTTGATAATAAGGTAAGATGCTGTCATTCAAGCGGTCTCAAGAGCCCGAAGTCGCGGATCGGCGCGGCCAAATGAAAGAAGATTTGCACGCATTTTTATTATACAATTTATACAGTATATCGATCGCATCATAATAATATCAGCAGTAAACTGAAATAGACCCTACTTGAACTTGACCCAATTAAATTAAACAGGGATTTTATTTGCAGATAGCTAAAATTAAGCACTTGACTATATGGATTTTCCGAGTGACGAGTTTTGGGGGACCAGGGTTCATGATGAGTGAAATTGACGGCCGTTTTTTAAAATTCCAATAGGTCTACACCGGCAAGAACAAATCCAGAAAAGAAAGAAAAGAATATCCAACAATAATACAATATAACACAATGTGAACAATTCTACAAATAATTGTTAGCGCTTTTAAATACTAAAAGTATTATCATTTAGTATAACGAAGCCATATCATTCAACTTGCGAAAGTCCGTCCGTGGATGAGTTGAGACATTTTCTCCCGGGGACATTCTCAACGTGCGGAATCTACGGAGTTCCCGAATCGAAACACGGACTTCATATAAATATTGTCGATCCAAATATTGGTCGATCAACGTACACGATGTGTATTTTCTCATACCCTTTTTGATACCAAAATTCATGTTAAATTTGCCGCGTGGCGTAACTTGGACCAATGAAAAGCACCCGTGGCTGAGCCACGATCATTGTACCACAAAACGTGCTTATCGTGGCGAGGCACGATCGTGGCTGGGGCAGCCGGCAATATCGTACCTAAGCCACATGCGGCACGCTCAGACACGCTGCCAATTTTCTTAGACTTTAGAGCAGTACTGTAATAGACCACTCCCACTGACTAAGAATGCTATTCAATGGGCAATGTCTTTAAAGCAAAACACAAGGAAAGTATAGTCTTAGAGATTCAATCATGTTTCACCGTTGTTCATCGCCGATTAACAACGATGCGTCCGCGTTGTCTATGTGGTTTACTTCGCGAGGGCAGCTTTAGCGAAGTAAACCACGCAGACGCACCGAACGCGAGTTGTTAATCGGTGAAGAACAACTGTGAAACATGATTGAATCCTTTCAACAACGAAAGCAAGCTAAAGATCGTATAATTAACATGATTATTTCCCCGATTATTTCTTTTAATCATTGACAGTCAGCCTTACAAAAAGATCGGTGATTTCTGTTGATATCAGCAATAAAACTGAATCAAACGGCAATCTTTATCCGATGAGGGAGGTCCTTGTTATTTATTATTATTTTCAAAATGACCATCTGCCTTTTCAATTGAAGGTCAGTGCACTTTATGACTGCAGGCAGCTTTAGTGGAGGATTTAATTATGTAGCATAACAGGTTTTCACATAGAGGCTGTTACAAATTACAACTTTTCAATATTAAATTGATTTCTGAAAACATTAATTTTGTACATACCTGTTGTTTTGTTTTCTTTTGTTTTTCTAGCCTTGGTATTCATGCATTACAAGTAGCCAGAAGCTGTACAAACTTGCCATATTTCCCCCATGTATTGGAACTCATGCTGCATGAGGTACTAGAAGAGGAAGCCACAGCATCGGAGCCTATACCTGATGCTCTCCTACCCAGAGTTGTTGCCTTCATAGCAGAGTTCCCTCAATACTTACAGACCGTTGTACATTGCGCACGCAAGACTGAAATCGCCTTGTGGCCATATTTATTTGCTTCGGTTGGGAGTCCGCAAGACCTCTTTGAAGTAAGTGTAAAAATAATTCTCTCAGCTTCAAGTATGTTTGCAACCATGTTGGTATCGATAATTTGGAGAACTAATTAAACCTAACATTGCCCATGGTTTTTAGCTATTCGAAAAGAAAGAAGGGAAAAAAGGAGAGAAGATGAACAAAGAAATGTAATTTGGTTTTCAATTCCAAATCCCCATGCTTTTTTCACTGTTTTGGATCTGGAATAGCCGAAACTGTTGAATATGTTTGGAATTCCAATCTTCTTAAGGTTATACTAAACTTTGCAATGATCGATCCAGAATGAGACTGCATGTAGCCCCCTTTAAAATTATCTATTTCTGGAAATAAATATCGTAGAGAGAAAAGCATAAACTACGTCTAAAAGCTGAAAGTGTAAGGGTTATTATTATGCTTGAATTTCCACTTGGCTTAAAAAGAAATGTACTTTTCAAACATTTCAATTTTTTTTCAATATCCGGAGCATCAAGATTTTTGGGAACACGGCCATAATTTCTCAGTGGAAGTGGCGATTTTGTTGGGAACTACGACGACATTACAAACAAGTCAATAAAAGAATGTGCATATTCATTCTTGATATTGCTTGTCTCGATTTGTTTTAGTAAGCTTACATGTTTGCGAATTTGAAGTAAAATGGCCTCCACTTGTATGTCGCTTTGTAACCAGTAATAACAATTCCGTGCACGATTTCATAGACAAAATTCTGACCTACATTATTTCTATAAACCCTCTTCTATATGCAGGTGCTATTTAAATTTTTATTTCGAGAGCAGAAAATTGAGATATTTGCTATTTTTCCGACTCGCTGCTGTCAAATTGTCTAGTTTCGCGATAAAAAGATACAGCGAAATCAATTTTTTTTTAGAACCATTTCACCTCGTTTCGCTTGTGCTTTGAAGTACAAACTTCAAAATTGATATCGGGATTATATATTTCAAGCTGCGTCATACTGTGTTTTTCTTACCTCTGATTGTCGCTGCTCAAGGCCAAAATTCAAATTTTTGGACAAAAGTGACACTCTCATTTTTTAAAACACGCTGTTTACGTATAATGACGGGCTCTATTTGCCCGATAAAGTGGTGTTGCCGCGTTTGGATTTTAAAATATTTAGGTATTTTCTAGCTTAAAATCTAGCGCCAATGAACCTGATGCATGGGAATAGAAAATGTGAGTGGCGGATAGAAAAAAAAAAAAAAAAATGTGCACATTTTCATGCTTGCTGCGCTTGCAACAGGTAGATATTTAGAAATCCATTTAAGGTATGGGTATGAAAATTGGGGATCCCAAAAAATTGACATATAGGCCTAGGCCTATGCAAAGGGGGTGGGGCATTTTCGGCAGGCCAAGGGGGAGGGGCCACAAAAATTTGGCAGACTCGATTTTTAGCGAGTCGCTTGGAAATTTTGGCTTATAATTAGTAGGCTAATACCGGTACTGATTGCACAGCCTTTTGATTTCGAGAACGCAATTTTTTGGCAAGCCGGGGCCGGGGAGGAATAAATTTTGGCATGTCGAAAGGGAGGAAGAATGACTTTACCTAGCACACATTAAAGGGGCATTTCGTGATCCACAACCTCATACAACCCCATAGGCCTCCGTCCTTTCTCACGAGTTAAGATTTTTATACCACTCATCCCGCTCTGGCCACATGTTTAGGAATTTTCACGCAGATCAATTCGTTAAGCAATGGAAAATATTGCCAAATTTGAATTTCGTTTTAAAAGCCTACTCCCCATTAAAAAAAAACACTAATTTTGGGGGATTAAAAAAAAGTTCTGTAAAATGAAACAAAAGGCTGCCTCAATCTTAATTATTCATTTAAGGCCAGGCCTTCATTTCTGAAAATAGCGGGAGCTCAGTTAGTCCCTGTACTCAGGAGCTTGACAAGGAGCTCAATTATATAATATCAATATTAAACCATAGGAGCAGCTCAATCAGTGCCATTGGTAAAATTATTAGGCCTACGATATTTTATTTGACTGTGATCCGTTTTAATAGGCTATATACACTGTATATACCTTTAAAATTTCTAAAATTGGTGGAATTGAACAAGCTCTAGATTTCTCATACGTCCAGCATAACCAAGGGCAACTGGGGTGGGTGGGAAAGCCCCTAGCTATGGCCATACCCGTAGTGGCGGAACCAGAATTTTTTTCAAGGCATGGGGGAAGTGAATTTGAGACGGGGGCACTTGGAAATCATTGCACTAAATTGCCGCAAAAAGTGGAAAATTACATAATTGTGGGGATTTTGCCTAAAAAATGGGTGGGAAAAAAAAAAATATTGGGGGAAATACTGCCCCCCCCCCCTAGCGGCGCCACTGCATATCCATCCATGATGCTAGAATGACGGAAGTTCTGGCGCTGAAATTCAATTTCAATATCACGAGTTTTTATCAGGGATTTTACCAAGGGAAGGCGATAGGTGTAGGATTTTGCTGATATACCAGGCAACCCGAGAAAGGAACTGAGGTGTGGCTAAATAAGGGAGTGTTCATTATAAATATTTGCCATTATCATACTTTCGACGCCGAGAGCATAATTATTTGAAGCGTACATCGTGTCAGTCACACATATTTTCTGTTGAAAGAGAAACGCACATGTCTCTGATTAGCTCGGGGATTCAGCTACTGCGCGCTGCGTGCTGGCCTAGTGTTGTCCCGGGTTGTTGTCGAGTGGAAATGGAAAATTTATGAATGAACTTCCGCAACTTTGCAACATCATCACGCAGCGGCGTAGCTGGGATTTTTTCCAGGAGGGCAAGACTGTAGGCCCTATGGGCGGGGCCCAAATCCACCAAATTTCCCACTGGGGCGGGGCCCAAATAGACAATTTTGCCAGGCTTATTGATAATAATCGATATGGTAGGCCTATTGAGCTGTATTGCATATCGCTTGGATTCCCCATCTCTCTGCCCCTCCTCTCACCCTCTCTTTTTTCCTCTTCCCCCTCTTTCCCTCTTTTTTTTTCCTTGCACTAGGGGCGGGGCCCAAATAGGCAATTTTGCAATTGCCCCCCCCCCGGCAGCTACGCTTACTGTCATCACGGTAGACATCACGCTGTAGCCTACAACTACAAGAAAGGTTTACAGACAAATATAGGTCTAGTAGGCCTATCAAAATGTTATATTTTTATATTTTCTGGTGGACTCATGGAGAATATCATGTCATGGAGGTCCCGGCGCTGGGTTGGGGGGGGTCTCGAGGCATTTTGGTATGCCTACCCATGCTTGATTCCGGAGGCTTTTTAGCAGGCCCGACCATTTTTTTTATAAAAACACCTCGGGCGGGTCTCTTCAAAACATTTGTACCGCGGGGATCAAAGTCACCCACATTTGGCCTAATTTGACGCTTTTTTATTGGGCACTTTTGCCAAAATGCGCCCAAAAGTTGGTCTTCGCTGTAAACCCACCCATCATAGTCGTTGAAAAGGTAGGCCTACCCCAAAACTGTGGCACATCCACGAACCCGAGGGAGAGACCTCCATGGGTAAAAACACACCTCTAAGCGGGACCAGATTTATAATTTAAAATAGGCCTACATTTTGGAAGCCAGTCATCACGACAAAACGGGCTATGGTAGTGTTAATGGTATTAACACTTTGATTTTAGGCTTAAATGATGAGTGTAGGCCTATAAATTGCAAATTTGCACACACCCCGGGGAACCTTCTCAAGTTGGTTTGGGTAAGGATGTGAGGCTGTGACTCGAAAAACTACGGTATGATTTTAAACCAAATTTGAATAAAACAGACCCAAAATTGTATCAACTTTTGGACTGAAAGTTTTCATAAATTTTTACTTTTTCGAGAAAATCATTGAAAAATACCCTTCTTAAACCTAATTTTCAAGACACCGAGGGTCAATAAAATCATGGCTAAAAATACAACAGAGTCTAAACTAAATGGCTGAAAATGCACCCCAAATCTGCCGCACATCACGACACCGTATTTCACCTTATAGATTTTGAAAATTGTCGCAATAAAATAGGCCCGAACTTATCCCAAATTATCCCCGAAAAAATATTTTTTGCAGGTGAGGTTGGAGTCTTATTATTTTTATTCTCAGAGAGGATAGGGGTTGATATTTTTAGCAGGGTAGAGTTTGTCTTGTTTTTGTTTTGTTTTTTGACGTTGAAGTTCCAGATTCTTTTTTTCATATATTATTATTCATTTATTATTTATACCCTGTACGTGGGGAAAAAGACACACGACAGCTACAGAGAAGCCACGAAAAAACTCCTGTGAAGTGCATGAAAATGACCCGAAAATGTGCCAACCGAAACACCCGAACAGGAAGATAAAATAAAAAAACAAAAACAAAAACCCAGGAAATTTCCCGAAATAAGTTCCAAATTCTTTGTCCCCCACTAAAATATATTATTTATGAACACTCCCTTATGAAGTCTGCCCTCTTCCGCTATTCTGGTAGTAGGCGCTGACAATTACCTTACGCGATTACCATATTTTTGAAGCATGTTTGAACCCGATTTGTTCTCTATTCACATTTTTAACGCTGCAAGTAACATTTCAAGACCTCTATTTGTGACAGGTATTTAATTATCTTGCTAGAGATGTGCCTAAAGTTGAAATTCAATATTTCGGATCGCAAAGATCGAGAGATATAAAGTTGCTGAATATCAGTTTAACACCATGGATCATATGGGCGTCCGTATATGAACGATTATGATAGCTAAGCAAAATGGCTGGGATACAGGTTGTATAAATACTACATGAATATTCATGAACTATACAGATTCCATTCTTCTCTAATAATAAAGATGTCAATCACTCTCCTAGACGACAGTTGCTTGGCGCTTGTAAACAAATCGAATAATAGTGCTTGACAAGAGCTAAAAAAATAGGCTAAAAACACATTTTCACACATTTTTTCCGGATTTTTTATTTCACATGATAAGTAGACATATTTTCTTACGTATAAGGTAATAATATATTTTTTCTGGAGGTAAAGCCCTTCAACACTTTGTTTAACCTTAAAGGGAGTATGGAATGACCCATTCCTGTTGATTGAATTGGTATGCTCCTTTTAGTAATCTCTCATGTGTTTGTATTCTTTGTTCCTATAGCAATGTTTACAAACTGGAGCCTTGAAGACTGCTGCCTCATACCTCATCATCTTGCAGAATCTAGAAACACCAAAAGTTAGCAGACATGTAAGTATGCTGATGATAAGATGATTTGGGATACCTGTAAAGTTTGGGGATGTGTGGGACATAGGCAGGTGCAATATTTTAAGCTGGTATCCACTACTCAAGATGTTGGACCTGCTTATTCACCAGAATAAGAAGATGAGGCAATTTGTCAAGGTTTTGGCAGAACATGTGATTAAAGGGGGTAATCCTATTGGTTTAAACTTATGTACAATGTCAAATATCGTCCACTTAGAACATTTTCAGCGTAAATGTGAATAATTAGCCCAATTAGCAAGCCACTATGTTGGTATGTGTGAATAACATTGTGGTCCCAATCATTGGAAACAGCGAAAAATGTGAAGATATGCCATGTTAAACTTCATTTTATAGTTTATTTTGAGAAGAAATATTGATTTTATATCAATTTATGATCGGTGACTTACATGTTATAAAACGCATTAACGAAGCAGGAATAACGACAACATTTAATCAATAAATATAAATGAGCATCAGTAAGCTGTTACTAACTAGTAGTAAGGTTACAGAATTTCTGCGCATGTCACAAAGTGAAATTCCTGGATCTACCTACAATGCAAATAGTGTGGAAAATTTCGCTAGCATAGTTACCACAAGTCAATGGGTTTTTTTTTCCACGATTTCTTCGGATATGCGTGCTCCTTTAAAACCAGAGATAAATGGTGGAGACCAGACTACAGTCAGAAATTCAATTGAACAAACAAAGCATGGCAGCTTAGATGCACACATAATTCAACATATCTGCTACTTCCCATGACCTCTTAACTGGGTGCATTGTCATGGGTACAGTAATAGAAACACATTTTTGGAAACCATCGATGCTTGGTCGATACTTATTATTTATAAAATCAATTAATTGACCATTAGTAATTGTGATAACATATAAATCTTTTCCTGTATTAACATCGAAAATTATTAATTTAGCATTAATACTGATTAAATAATCGAAAATTATTAATTTAGCATTAATACTGATTCATTAGTTGTTAGTTCATTAATAACAAGCATCAAAGCAGCATCGATGGTCGATCCAAAGATCGAACAAATTTGTTTCTGGTGCCTAAGTGGCATTCATCATGCCGTGTTCATTCAGTTGTCTTTACCAGTATAGTCATTGACATCATTGTTTTCTCATAATATACAGCATGCTACACAACTCTTAGACACAGCCTTAGAATGGTGTGATTGGAGTCTATGCAGTGATCTCCTGCGTTTTCTTCGTGCCATAAGTCCAGCAGACATGGAAGCCGCAAGACCACCTCTAGCATCACCTAATGCAGTCTTCCCATCCCCCTTGACACCAAGGGACAATATGCAAGGGTTTAAATTTAGCACATCATCACAGAGGTCCAGACATGGGAGTGCAGAGAAGAGGATGAGTGGTGGGTCACAGGATAGGTTACAAGATGCTGGCATGGATAAGAAGTAAGTTGATTGACAGTCATCATGCATCTGTTTTATGTATGTAATGCTTAGAGGTTAATAACTGGGCATTGGTTATTTGGAGGGCATGTGAAAAATCTAAACATTTTGCCTTTGGAACCGAGGATATTCCGAGGTCCAAAGCAAAATGTTTAGATTTTTCACAATGCCCGACATATTACCGAAGCAAAGTTATTAACCTCATTCATAACCATGATAAAATTTTGCTCAAAAGTTTATAAAAATAGATGATTTTTACATCTGCCCTTTCCAAAAATCGATCAGGCTAAAACAGGACGACCAATAACAAAAGTATGTATCACAATCTGTGCAAATATGGTAGCGCCGTAATCCAAATATGGCAGCCAAGCGCAGCGCGCAGTTTGTTCGGCGACAACAACACGCAAACGCCGGTCAATTGTGTGCGACATTGGAACAATTACGCATTTTGCGGTCAATTGTGAGATATTAATGACCTCCATTTGCGTTCGCGTTTTTCACAAATAACTAAATTGGATCGCACGTATCGTGTTTATTAATGAGGTTATGAATATGTATTATAAACTATCTCAGAGATGTAGATTCGAAAGAAGGAACAAATTGTGTGCAGTGGTGTTACCAGAGGTGACACTAGACCCAGTAGTCTGGAATCTGTCCCCAAGAATATTCAAAATATACTGACAGTTTTATACAGCTTTGCATCAAAATGATTGGTGTAATGTTTTGCAGATTTACTTTTACAAACTGCTAATCGTCCAGCACATAATTATTTTCTACAAGGCCTTATGCACACGCTTGACGTCACTCACGTATACACGAGGGTTAAAACTTAAAAAGGACCTTACAAAAGATTATACCCATCAGTTTGCAGTGATTATGGGCAAGACAAAATCCAACATAAGTTCCACCTTGTTTTGTAGATTAATGTTATAAAAGATTGACAGGTATCAATCACTTTGATGGGTATCAATCATTTTGATAGAAGCTGTATAAGGTGTCTATAGAGACTGTCCAGATTTGCCTTTGGATATACTGCATTTGTACCACACTTCCGTAGTCTTTCAGCTAGCTCCCAAATCCTAATCCTACCTGTAATGCTGAAGCCTATTCTAAAGTCTTACTTACAGGCACATTTATAAATTGTTCAGAGTTACTGTCATGTGTGCACAACAATGTTTGACTATTCAACGTTTGATGTTAATTAAAGCCTTAATGTACGATCTTTTTAAATTTTTAGGCATTTCTTTTTTTCTTCCAAAATGATAATATGCAATCATTATGAAAGTTCCCAATACATTTGGACGCAAAAAACATTGGAAATTTGCAAAGAAACAACATCATAAACTTCACCTCTATCACTCGAAATATCTCGTACTTTTTGGATTACGACGGCGAGTGCGGCCTCTGAGCTAGTCTCCTACGCAGCCAGTTTGGTTATGCTCCCTCCACATGTGTGGAGGGAGCGTAATCAAACTGGCTTCGTAGGAGATTAAGATTTGTGATCGTTCTGACATATTATTATCATAATCTGAAAAATTATGATAATATGTCGGACCAACAGAAAATCATCCTGTTTTATTACAAATAGGGCTGAATTTGACAGTTTGCTCATAGATGTAAGTTGGAACATGTGTAAGAAATATAAATATGCCAAAAAATCGATTTTGAAAAAAATAAAGGTATATTCTGAAAAAATATCATAGGCTTTAACCCTAACCCTCCTGAATACTACAAAATACTACTTGATATATGCGCTGTTCGTGCATGCATCCCACGTGGTGTGATGACGCAATCGCCCTAGGTGATATATAGGCACGGTTTCGCTGGCCAGCGAAGCCCAAGACCCATGGCAAAGTGTCGCCGACCGAGTGCTTAGCATGCGAGGGGTCTCGGGTTCGAATCCCACCCAGAGCAAACAACTTCTTTCCTTCTTTTCTCTCTTTATTCTTTCCTTCTTTCCCTTCCCGTCGCCAAAAAGCCCTTAGGCGGTTAGGGTTAAGACTCATATCAGGATTTCCAATGTGTCGTGTATATATGCCAGGTTTAGGTCAGGCATTCATGACAGCATGTCAAACTCTGAAAATATCATTAACCACACTAACATGTCACATTCATTATGACATGTGTAGGTCATCAAGATCAAGAAATAACAGTGGCAATGATGGTACAGCTGAGGAGTACTACATTGACATGATAGTAAGCAGGCATGCAAGGAAACTCCTAGGAGCCTATAGGTTAAGAGACTTGGCATTGTTTGCTGCTCATCTCGACTATAAGCTTGTCAACTGGATAGCAAAAGAAAGGTAGGTATAGTGCCTGCACAAATACAAAGAGTAACCTCTCTTATTAACACGTATTATAGTCAAATGCAGCAAACCTTTGACGAGCGCGACTACCGTGATGTTGCAAATTCTGCGCTAACAACACGTATGGCGCACAGTTCAGTCATAAATTTCCACTCGGCAACGGCAGATCGCCTCAGCAGAGACAAGTACGTCCAACGCAGTATATATGTGATGTATACTTACAATATGCGCTCGTCAAAGGTTTACTGCATTTGATTATACTGTTGCTGACATTCACAGATCATGTGAGCCTTGTCAGTCATGTCTGAAAATTCAGGGTTTCCTGTGGGTGAAATGGGAATGTGGATGCACATTCAGTGAACATGGACAAATTGTGTCTTCAGTGCCGTGAAAATAACAACATATACATCCTAGACCTGATGCCAACATTATAGAAGATGTTTGTCACTGAACATCATTGTTGGGCAAGAAAACCTATTATGTATTTGTGGTCCTTGAACAAGTTTAAATCAAAATTGCCAAGAGTTACATAGGAGGTTTTGCTTTAAACATGTTCAGGGGCCAATGACTTACAGGAAGTTTTTCCTGCCCAATGACAACATGCGAATATAAATCTAATATAACATTTCTTTATTATCGGACCAGGATAATTGACTGAAAATGTTTCTCTGACCATAAAATTCCCAACATTTTGTTGCTCCAGAACCCGAGCAGCCAAAGTAGAGGACTTTGAAGCAGCCTTGAAGAGGTTACACACAGACTTCCAGTGGCCTATGCCATCACTTGGTAGAAATTCAAGTAGCAGTTCAATCTCTAGTAGAGGATCTGGTAAGTACAGTCTGTCCACATACAAGTACAAAGTAAATAGACCTCGGAAACTGGAGGTATGCGACTAATTATTTCAGTGCAATGCGTGTGAAAATGCTTCTTTGGCACTCCAACTGCTGCGCGATTTGTACTTGCTGAGTACATCACGCTCTTTACGCCCACATAGAAGTACAAAGTAAATAGACCTCGGAAACTGGAGGTATGCGACTAATTATTTCAGTGCAATGCGTGTGAAAATGCTTCTTTGGCACTCCAACTGCTGTGCTATTTGTACTTGCCAAGTACACCACGCTCTTTACGCGTCACATTTTTTAACATGCAGTGAGTGTGAAGCAAAGCATCGACCCATGATGCCACAGATTTGGGTTGTACTTCTATGTGGACAGACTGTAGTCCCACTGCTGATTCAATTTTGGTTTTGTGTATTGCTGTTGTACTCAAAATGGATTATTCCAGTTGAAATTCAATACACCCCTTTGGAAGACATGACATTAATCTCCCACAGAGGGAGTGTGAATTTCAAATGGGGTTACCTCAATGGGTGATTCCAGTTGAAATCCATACACCCCCTATGGAAGACATGACATTAATCTTCCACATAGGGAGTGTGAATTTCAAATGGGGTTACCCAAATGGATGATTCAATTTGAAATCTATACTCCCTATGTGGAAGATAAGGGTCATGTCTTCCATAGTGGTGTAATAGCCCAATAAGCTGCCGTTATTTGTGAACTAAATCTGGCAGTTAAGGTCAGTTGAGTTATCCTCACGTTTAACTTACAAATTGTTTGCATGTTTTTGGAAACAAACAAAAATAATGTAACAAAAAAGGATTTATGTAGCATCTATCTTGTGAAGATATTGGCACATAACAAAACAAACTAGAAACCACAAACTTCAGACTACTTCTAAACCTGCACGTTTGAAGGGGAGAGGAGAGCGAGGCGCATCAGTCAGGATATTCACCTTTGGTACATGCAGAAACAGGAAAAGTCAAATTGCACTATACTAGTTGAAAATTCATTCATTCATTCATTCATTCATTCAATCATGTTTTATTTCATATATCACAAAATATATATACAGTCAATGGCATACATAAATACAAAATAATAATATTGGCTACAAGCATGAAAGTAAATCAATATACGAAGCAAACTATGCATGATATGATTAGATCAATATGATCAGTACAATGAATAATGCTTTATAAATTTAGGCAGTAACTTTAATTTTATATAATTTTCAACGATTGTTACATTATGATACAAGTGATCAATATGATCAATGTGATATTAAAGGGGGGAAATGCAATAATTTGAAACTTGAGACACAAATTATAAAACAAATATTTAAAAAATTGTAATATCGTCACTAGGCAGGAAAAACCTCATACTTTTTGCCTTTGAACATGGATGAAGCAAACCATTCAATATAAAGTCTACGCCTACAAGGCTTTATCCATTTTCAAGGGCCAAAAGTAAATATGAGGTGTTTCCTGCATGTATTTTTTTGGCTGTTGAACATGGATGAAGCAACCTCTTTAATATAAAGTCTACACCTACAAGGCTTTATCCATGTTCAAGGGCCAAAAGTACATTCGAGATTTTTCCCGCCCAGTGACGATATCGTTTTCTTTTATCACACAGTGAGCAAGTCTTCCCAAGCTGGTGGAACATTAGAATCACAAATCAATGGTCTAAAACTTAACACATCCATAGCCTCCACCCCAAGCAGCTCCAATAACACTACACCTTCAGATAGCACCACTCCTGTGGTAAAGACTATCACTCCAGGACCAGCGGGTGCAGGATTCCATGTAATTCCCAGTAGCCAGCCAGGAAGGGTGGTCAGTATTATCAAAGGTGTGGCACGCCCTCAGAGTTTGGCGTCAGAGAGTACGACAAGCGAGGCCAAGACGCAAGAAGCCATGTTGAAATATGCTTCCACTAAAGGTAAGATTTTCCTTTAGCATATTGTTGGTGTGTATCATATTAAATTACAAAACAAAAGTGTTTTTTTACTTCAATACTTCTTAAAATTTGATCGCTTACCAGAAGCGCTTTCACAGTACCAACTGCGTCCTCAGCCAGATGTTATGGCTCTGATGATTTATGGCTTGACAACTTTGGATGATGTTTGATTAAGTTCTATAATTGTACCAAAAACTGCCCTTTCCAAAAGTCACAAAGTAGGCCTATGCTTGTTAACTGCAAGGCGTATTGGGACAAGAAATGGAACTGGCTATCTTACAACTCACTGTGCTGAATTCTGCACCAAGGGGATTTGCATGGCTGAATGATCAAGAATCGATACACATTACAGTAAATGTTCACTTGGTGAGGATTTTAAACTGCACTCAACCACATGGGTTTTTCCATTAGTAACAAGCCATGAATCAACTTTTGTGACAAGCATATAGGCCTACTTTGTGACTTTTGAAAAGGGCAGTTTTTGCCTTCAACTTTGGCTCATTCAGCCATGAAGTCATGGAAATCTCTCCTTTTAACACAACACTTAGTAAACAGTCATATTATTATTTCAAAGTTAGTTTTATTGGTACAAAACGAAAACCTTACAATGTTATGACGACATGTTGAGAGGGGGATTTATTTCTTGTGCTGTGTTTATGTTTACTACCAACACATGTACAGATGAACTTTATTCTAATGTAAGATTTAAGATAAATAGCATTATCATTGTTCAACTATACTTATAACTTACTGATTTGTTTAACACATCAGTCACCGTTAAACAAGGCTGTGTCCTTAGCCCAATTTTCTTCATTATGATGTTTTGATGAATCCAAGTGTGTGAAAATATTGGATCCAACACATAATAATGATAAAATTGGATGCTTTACACCCAATATTTATTGGTCTCGCTGTGAGTTTTCAAATATTTGACTCTACTACGTCTTTCTCATCCAATATTTTAAAACTGCAATAGGATTTGAACTGTTCATATGAGACCAAATTGTTGACGGACAGACAGACAGACACACTGACTGACGGACACACAACCTGTGATGCCATAAGGTCTTTTTCTTAGAATGACCTAAAAACTATAAAGCATTCAAATTTTGTTTTTGTTTTTTTCGTCTATTGTCATACCAGTCCGATATGATAGTTGTCAATGTATACAGAAACGGGTTTACAGATGAATTAATTGGCAAAATCAAACCAACTGTCCAGGCATACATCTCCGGTCCAACTGTGAACACTCCACACTGCACAAATAAACATATTAAAGCTAAAGGCACCCAACAAACAAAATCAGTTAAAACCACAGTTGATATTTTAATAGCCATTCGCGCTTTCTCTCTCAGAGGCTGTACTTGAACTTGTTTTGATGATGTTTGCGCAATTTGAAATATTCTGAGATAAAATACACCAATTGCGATGAAACAGATCAGGTTTAAGCCTATAAAAACGATGATTGACAGGTAGCTAGCTACGCTGTAACCAATCAGCTTTGAGGTTGTATACGGAATGTCCCGTGTATGACTATAGGTCGTTATGTTATAAACCAAGTGATAGTCCACACTAGGCCTATGCGAATCAATTACATGTTGTATTTCTATATCATAGGAGTTAAGTACAATTGGGTGTGACACATTCTTTTCCACAGTGACTTTTCTTTTAACCATCGGTAATCCAACGCACACTTCGGAAATATCATATGAAATAATTCCAGGATAGAACATGTCCAACACGATTGGCCCAACGGAAAGGAAAATACAAAACAACCAACAAATAGAAACGCAGACTTTCATGCGTGTTTTGCCAAGTCCTCGATGAATACCTAACGGATATCTAACTCCCAAATATCTGTCTAAACCTATGATTGCGATCAGACCTATTGAAGCTTCACTCGCAAGGGTTGATAGCGTAGCAGCTATTTTACATAGTGGTCCCTTTATCCAATTCTCTGAGTAACTAGGAAAGTAACCAGCATAATAAACATCTGCAGATGTCAATATGAGCATATCAACACCCATTAAGAAATCAGATAGCGCAAGATGAAATATAAGTTCATTCTGTACTTTATTTTTACCCATATCCATGGTTATTCGACTGAGGATTACACCAGCATTAAAGAGGACTGCGGCTAAGCCTACAACCCACATTGTCAGTCGCAACATTAAATTATGCAACATTCGTTTGCATGTTAAGTAAGCGGGGCGGGCATCTATCGATACACAAGTGATGTTAGCATTCATAAAGCAACACGCCGAATGCTTATCTACTAAAAGAGTCAAATTACTAATGGTATTTAAAAAAGATTGTGTGTGAAGCAAATGAAGCGGATTGCCAGTCAGGTCAAAGGTCACATTTTCCGATGTCATGTCGATGTCATGGATGTCAATTACTTGAATGAGATTTGAAGATAGATTCAATGTTTTCAAATGAGCAAAATGCTGTAGCAGCTCTTTATCCAATCGTGTAAGTTTGTTATGTTGAAGGTCCAACAAACGAAGACTTTGCAATCCATGGAAACTTTTGCTTGACATGTATGAAATGTTATTGTCTGAGATGTTTAGAATTTGAAGACTGATCAGCATTTTGAAAACATTGTTTTCAACACGAGTAATGTTGTTTGAATTTAGAAACAGAATTTGCAAGTTACTAAGTCCTAGAAATGCATCATCTGGCATCATTGCGACATTGTTGAAATTTAGTGTTAACTGCTTTAAATTTTCAAACTTTCCGATCTTGTCAAAACTGGTTCCAGGCAAAAAATTTACGTGGAGCATAATATACATCAAATTAGTACAAGACTGAAGAGAAGGCAGCTCTATTAACATATTATTTGCCAAATCCAAGAATTCTAACCAAATTAATGGTGTAAATATTTCTGATGGCAATAAACTTAACTCGTTACAACACAGGAACATATATTTCATGTCTACTGTTGCACCATACATGTTGTTGTGGAGGTCAGAAAGTTGATTAGCTTGGATATGGCAAGTGATCAAATGGATATTAAAATCTAGGAGACCATATGGCAGCTCTTGTATAAAGTTTCCGTTTAGCCATAATACTTCTAATTCAACAAGTGTGTCCAAAATCCCTGTAGGTAACAAAGAAAGCCTATTGTTTGACAAACCAAGATATTCCAATTTTGTGTTTGCCACAAAAATGTCATGCGGAAGTACAGCGAGGTCGTTATGATCAATTAGCAGAAAATTTAAAAGTGTTAAGGATTGAAATATTGTATTATTTAGTTGGGAAATTTTGTTGACAATAAGAGAAAGAGAGGTAAGACCTGTGACAAATTCCAATATGCCATGTGGTAATTCAGATATCCTATTATTATCAAGATTCAATATCTCGATATTATTAGAATGAAATGTGAACACAGGAATCGTGAGAAGTCTGTTGCCTTCTATATAAAGGTATTTCAAATTAACATTTTTATGAAACAAATCACCGGTCAGAGTAGTTAAAAGATTTTCCGAAATATCCAAAATCCACAAATTTATATTGCTATAGAATATGTCATCTTCAAATAACGATATTCTGTTATTGCCAAGAATTAAGATTTCTAAATTATGCATGGAAACGAATGAACTTGATCGTAAGTTATCAATATTGTTATAGCCAATGTGCAACAAATGCAACTTAGTTAACAATAAAGTGAAGGGAAATTCCATTATATCATTGCCATTCAAACCAAGGTTTTCCAATTTTGTTAATGCATCGAATATACCTTCCGGTAAACTTATAATTTGATTGTACTCCATGTATAGTCTGGTCAGTTGCGTTAAATTATTGAAGGCATTTGAAGACAATATATTTATCTTATTACGATTAAGGAATAGATCTTCAAGGTTCAAAGTCAAGCTAAAATGTTTATTAGTCACTGAATCTATGTCATTTCCATCTAAATTTAAAAAGAATAAGTTCAACTGATATTTCATTGTTGGTAACTGTTTCAAATTATTATTAGCCAAATCAAGTATTCTCAAATTAGCAAGATTGGTGAAAATGTTTTTTGGTAAATCTATAATATCATTGTTTTTTAACTTGAGCTCATATAATTTGGTCAGATTGGCGAAAATGTTTGGTGGTAATAAAACAAGACTGTTATCATTGAAAATCAATGAAGAGAGTTCCAAATTGGAGTCAAAAATCCATCGGGTATTGCACGCAATCTATTGTAAGCAAAGTTAATAAGTTGTAAATTTTCAAGTCCTTCAAATATTCCGTGGGGCACCACTGAGATTAGGTTCCTATTCAGAAATATCTCAATTATCAGACTCATGTTTCTGAACAGACCCAAAGGTAAAGAATACAACCTAATACGTGCCAAATACAGCTGTTGGAGATCAACGTTTGAGCTGAAAATTTGGTTTGTCAGAGTATTGAGTGGGTTGTCACTGAGGTCAAGAGTCACTAAATGTATAAGATTGTTGAAAATACCACTTGGCAGCTCGGTTATCTTATTTGAAGCAACACTTAAAGACTCCAGGTTAGTTGTGTTACTGAACAGTCCTAATGGCAAGTAAACAATTTTATTTTTATCTAAAGCCAACATGTTTAGATTCTGAGTCGAGACAAAAACATCATCTGCCAAAGAAGTTATCAAGTTGCCCGTCAAAATGAGACCTGACAAATCGTCCAGCCCGCCCAAACTTGCATGATTTAATTTTGTGATCTCATTGTCATTCAGTAGGAGGAGAATCAATTGATTTTGTTTGCTGAGAGCACCCGATGGCACATGATTAAATCGATTACTCGCGAGACCAATATACATTAACTTTTTACAGTTATCAAAAATATTATTTGACAAATTTGTCAACTCATTATGCGCCATTTCAATGGTATTTAATTGGAATAAAGTACTAAATAGTTCAGATGGTACATGGTTGATATGATTGCTGCTTAGGTCAAGATAGCTTAGATTCAGTGTTGAATCAAACACTTTGGCAGGAAGTGATGTCAAGTTATTATGAGACAAATCAAGATATGTTAATTGTCCAAGTCCATCGAAAATGTTAGTTGCCAAATCTGTAATTTGATTAAATTGCAGACTAAGATATGATAATAATGAAATATCACTGAACACACCTGGTGGTATTAAGTTTAATTTGTTATACTGCAAATGAAGCGAATTAAGTTTCCTGTTTGATCGGAACAAGCTAGCTGATAGAGAACTTATTTTGTTGCCTATCATGTTTATTTCTAACAAATTTATGAGACCAACAAATATACCAGGTGGTAATTCTGTAATGTGATTATCATTTAAGGAAATAAACTGCAATTGTGGAAGGTTGGTAAAAAGGTCAGAAGTTAGTTCTGTCAAATTATTTTGGCCTAAAGTCAATGTCTTGAGATGCGAGGTTGAGTTGAAAATTTCAAAAGACAGAGAATTCAGTCTGTTATCATCTAGATCAAGGATATTTAAATTTACAAGTCCGATAAAGATACCATCGGGCAATTCAGTAATATTATTGGAATTCAAATAAAGTTCCAACAATTGTCCTAGGTTACTGAACAAGGTGTCTGGTAAAATATGCAGATTGTTATTATCTAAAGTTAGAATCAAAAGATTTCGCAGAGGATGAAAAACTAAATCTGGCAACAATGTGAGAGCATTTTTTGACAAAAACAAGATATTAAGATTTACCAGATGATCAAAGATACTATTTGATAGCTCGGCAATATGATTTGAAGTCAAATAGATATGCTGTAGATAGTTTACGCTATCGGTGAGACGTGGTAGAATGGTGAGATCATTACGTTCAAATGTTACGTATCTAAGATTCAAATTAGAACTGAAAATATCATCAGGTATAGAGGTCAACTTATTGTCCGTCACCATAAGATATACTAAATTGATGAGATCTTCAACAAAGTCATGGGGCAAAGTTGTCAGGAGATTGAAATCTAAACGCAGAAAAGTCAACCATACTAAATTTCTAAACACTTCAGGCGGTAACAGCGTCAACTTGTTATGACTCAAGTCAAGTTGCGCCAAATTTAAAGTTTGCTGAAAAACTTGATTTTTTAGGAGCTCCAAACGGTTGAAAGACAAATCAAGGACGTTCAAATCAATCAGACCATGAAAAGTGTCATCTTTTAACTTGTTAATTTCATTATGGTCCAATTTGAGTTCCAATATTTGTGTACGGTTGTTGAAAGTACTTGACGGTATAAGTTTGAGATGGTTATAATCCAACCATAAAAGCTGGATAACCACGTTAGAACTAAATGTGTTATCTGGTAAAGAAGTCAAGATATTGTTTGTCAGATAAAGTCGCGATAAGTACACAAGATTGTCAAATATACCAGCAGGTAAATCTGATATTTGATTATTATCTAGAAACAGAGTAGTCAATTGTCGTTGATGATCGAACAGGTCTGGCGGTAAATCGATCAAGCTGTTACGTCCCAAGTCTAGTTTTTGAAGATACGCGATGTTTGCAAAAACGTCAGAATTTAAGCGGGTCAACATGTTGTCTGATAAAATAAAGATTGCCAAGTTTGTATGTTCGGAGAAAATATCACTAGGTAGATGCTCAAAATTATTATAATCTAGGTAAACATACAACAATTCATGCAGGTTACCGAATAATCCCGATGGTAAAATAGTCAGATCGTTATTGGTCAGAATGAGATAGTAAAGTTTCAACATCAAATTAAAGACCCCGTCTGGGAGAGCGGTTAAACTATTGTATGATAAGTCCAGGCGTTCTAAATTGACTAGGCTATCAAAAATGTTACTTGGTATCTTTTTGATGTTATTGATCTCTAAATTTAAGGTGGACAATTCTGTAAGGTATCCGAAAATAACTCCAGGCAAGATTGATATAGAGTTATCTGCCAAATCTAAGCCCTGCAATTTGCGTAGAGAAAAGAACACATTAGTTGGCAACGCACTAAGACGGTTACTACTGATAGAAAGAAATTGCAAATTCACTACAGAGCCAAACAGAAGATTTGGGAGTGTCCGTAATTTATTATGATCCAATACCAAAGTCTTTAAACTTCGTAACTGACTAAAAGAACTTTCAAGAAGGGAGGGTATTGTATTGATGTCTAACGACAAGGTTATTAGACGAAAGAGCGAAGCAAATATGTTACGAGGTAGTCTGGTAAGGTCATTGTTCTTCAACAGCAAAGAATGTAGCTTAGTTTGTCTGTCAAAAACACCCACAGGTAAAGAGTCAAGGTTGTTATAACGTAAATCTAAATATCGCAAATTGTCAAGGTCGTGAAATATTCGCGCAGGCAGAGAGTCAATTTTGTTTGAGTGCATTATCAGTTTCCTCAAAGATGGAAAACACCGAAATGCCCCGGGTTCTACCCGTTTCAGATTTCGTTCCACGAAAGAAACCCCCGCTATATTGGGATTGCAGACTAGTAAGGTTGTGCTATTTCCTACTGATGATGCACACTTAGTATCCCACTTTTTATGACTTAATGTACAAGTACATTTATCTGGGCAAACCGTATCATATGTGTAAGTCGATATTCGAACAGGAATCTCCATGTTTCTTATTGTAACATACGAGAATATATGGTTTTCCTTATAATACCACCTTATATCTTGATATTCAGTAACATTACATGAACTTAAACCAGAATTATCATCACCATTTACCTTAATCATACTACTTATCTTAAAATCAACATATACCATCACAAGGTTAATAACTAATGATTTCCCCGCAAGTTCAGTCGAGCAAGGATTTAATGGAAATGATACGACTTTATTCACAATTGCTGGATTCGTATCATCACCATCAGTGTACTGTTCAGCGAAAAATAATGAGAAATCCTCATTTGCTTCAATGTGCTTTACTGCAATCATATACCGCGCAAATGTGGGTGACACAAGATGAATTTGACAGTCCGTTTCAGCGACTGCACGTAACGCAAGTGACGTGTTTGAAGATAAGAAGTAGCTTTTCGAACACGAATTTTCAGTTGTTGGAGGCAAAGTGTAACTTGTTTCGTAGTTGTCAAACAGATCTACATCCCAAGACGGCCCCAATCCAGGTTGGGATGCGACTGATGATAAAAATAAAAGTGGCGGCAAACACCGTGAAAGGTGAATGATGGAGAAGTTGCGCAACATATTAAATCATACTCCACTTAGCGTGGCATAAGAAAAACTCACAAGTTTCTCAAATGCGTAAATCTGCTACGCATTTGTTCGTTAGTTGGTGTCTTTGTAAGGTAGCATCCAATGTCATGTAATTATAGGTGCCTGTGTAATATTCACAACTGATGTTTAACCACCTTTTAGAACATCTGCATGATCTGCAATGATGACGATATAAGACAAATTATAACAATTATTATATCATCATCATTCATAAAATTAAGGTGGCATTTTGTGATTCACAGCCTCATCCCAAACTCTTCGAATTCTCAAAAAAAGTTAAAAATTCTTATACCATCGGAAACCGCTGTGTTTGTGTGCAAATAATTCTTGCAGTTTCATTCACTTAGCAAAAATATTGTCAAATTTATATTTATGTTCTGTTAAGGCATCTGTGTACTCTCAGACATTTATGTAGTAAAAGTGCCATAACTTTGTTATTATTCAGGCACAACATATAAATTATACATTTTTAAAAGCAAGACATCAAGGAATCTTAATATAAATACGGATTTGGTGTAAAAACAACTATTACAAAGAAAATCACACAAAAAATAAATGAATTTTTTAGTAATCATAACAAAAAAAAAAAAACACCAAATATTTTTTTTTCTTTCTTTAAATTGAGACTCTATTCCAGAAAACGTTTTTTTTTTAAATAATTTTTTTTATGCACCAAATGATGCCTAAAATCGAAAATAGACCAAAATATAAGTAAATGAGAAAAACACTTTCTTGAGCTGATCTTGCTTTTTACAATGAGCATACCTACATTGTATAAATGCTGTATTTATTGAGTTATTGTGTACCTAAATCATAATTTTACAGAGAAAATGAACATTGAAATAATGACTGTTTGAAGTTTAAAATGGTCACATCTTGCACTTTGATCAAAGCTCACAGGAGGATGTGGCAACTCTTGTTTTTCTACATCACATTACGTGAACATCGGGTAAATCCACAGCCCCTTGATAAGTTTGAGCAAAATTCATTCATAACTTGATATTTAAATCGAACGAAAGAACTTGAAAAAGAAATTATCAGCTAAAACAGAGCCATTTGACCACTAGGTTTTTTAAATCAGTGCTTCCATTTGTTTCACCACGCATGCAGATAACTATCACATATGCGACTGGATTTTCTTTCCTTGTATTTACAAAAAACATTACAAATTACATAAGTATCAAAAAAGCTCAATTTTGTGAAAGAAACAACGTCTAGAGTACACAGCCGTGTTAACAGATCAAAATTGCATCCAGTGGCCTATAGATTAATGTAATATACATAACTCACAAACACCATAACTGGAATCAACTGAAATTTTGGGAAAATACTTCATGGATATCTTCTCACACAAACCATAAAAAGAGGATGCTAGAATCACAAAATGCTAAAAGTTGTTATACAACACATCAAATTGACTGTTATGTACTTCCAATTGATTTTTGAATTCAACTTTTTAAATTTCTAACATGCTATAAGAAATATATTTATAGAAATAACATTGATTTTTGAGATCGTTAATTGCTTTGAAGATTGAGACGTTTTGTTCAAAAAATGCATTAAGTAGGAGGAAATTGATTACTTTTATATACCGCATGCAGAGCTATTATTTTGCTTTTCACAACAAAACTATTGAAAATAGTTGTCTCTTTTAGTTTTTTTAAATTATTCCCTGGAATGAGTTGCAGAGTAAAATTATATCATTCAATAAAATTAATAAAAATATGCAAACTAAAAACAAAACAAAAAATGGGATGCCACTATGACAAATCTAGGTTTTCTTTTTCTTTTTTTTTTTTTTTTTGGGGGGTCCTCTTTAGTATGGAAGTTTCTGTGTGTAAATACCTTATCAGTAGAAAAGGAAAAACCTCTAAAAGATAGCCTACTCTGGATCCTTCAACTTTAAAGCCATATTGTAACATTTGCTGAGGATCACACCCTCAATATTTTTCAAAATTCTGTTGTTTATACAATATTGTAATGTGCTTTATTAACCCTTACACTGAACACTGCGGAAGTTAAAGAAGAAACAAAGTAAAGAAGATGAACAAGGAAGTCACTGGGTACCCCCAGGATTCAAACCTTGGACCCCTCGGTGCCAACCACACAATCACCGGCCAGTAGCCACAAGGGTTGCAATTGCCTGAGCATATAGCACTTGGGGTGATTGCGACATCGCATCACATGGGATTCATGCATGCGCCATGGTTATTATCATGGTATTTTGTGGTATTGATGGGTGTTGGGGTTAAACTAACATACCCTGCAAAAAATCAAGACTTTGGTTGCTGTAGTTTTATTAAAAACCAAGATTTTGATTAAAGAGCAGGTCTATTGCAAAAACAAGTTTATCTCTATTCAAGAGAATAATTATTACATTACAAGTTGACACTTGTTGCAATTTTTAAAGCGATTTCTCCTGAAAAAGGAGAAATTGTGGGGGTAAAGTTCAGCCTCGTGACGTGTTCTTCCCCCGTTTGAAGCGTGCACGTGTTCTCCCCCGCTTGGCTGATGACATAGGTAAATGAAGCGGGCACTTTATCATGCTCTCATCATACAATCACTTTGACAAGTTTGACATTAGCAACAATGAGTTGTACTATCACTTACCATAACAATGCTGCATAACAATATGCACACTATTGTTCTCATTTCAGGAAAACCCACACAGTATTGTTACTATTGGTTTGCTTTGTAATATTTCATCCAACTGAAACTATAGCATTGCAATATACAGGGAAATCAGATACATGAGTTTGTGGACTTAACACGGTTTATATGCTAGTCTCAGATGAAATTCTAAGCTCAAATTATGTATTTATTTTTTAGGCCTAATATTTCTCATGATATTGATATACATATGAATTGTAATATCACAATTGTATAATATATAAAAAAAGAAGCGGCTGATTTTATCCATATGTTGAAAATCCATTAAATTTGTAATACTTAATTTGGAATTTTTTTCTGTGAACAACAACAGTATACGTTCTGTCCATTGAGCGTTTAAAGTCCCTTTTCTCACAGTGGGCACATCTCATTTCATGACGTTACCGTTTTTCTAGGCCAAATCTGTCTTGTTCGAAGGAACTCACCGCTTAAGTTGGTTTTTGCGGAATATCAATTTTAAACGTCATATTTTCTCAAAAAAGGAGTCATTTTCATTGTCCTCATATAAATATTAGCTTGCCAATGATATGATGTTGTTTTCGCAATAGACCTGCCCTTTAAAGAGCAGGAACCGTTGTTTAATAATTACGATGGAAATAATAGGCGAACAGTACGCTATGTTCATAACACAGTACGTACATGGCGTGTGGGATGATCATACACACATCAAAGGACCGTACGGTACGTAGCATGGACTCAGATGCAACTCTATTTAGAACAGTCTTTTTTTACATAATAGAGAGCTTGCGAAATGGAGTTACTTTAACTTTAACTTTAATGTCTAGAGGATTATAGAGGATTATGTATTCAAAACCACTCTGCCATTAAAGCCGCTTGAAGTTAAAGTTAACGCCAGAATCTATAGTGTGCCGTAAATTATGATGAAAATACGTCATAATTAAAACAATGGTTTGCATATTTCCTCATAGACTATATAATTACCACTTATGTATTGTCTAGTTAATAGACCAATTGTCTCGAGACAGCAGGAAAACACACAACACAAAAATTAGACTCCGCATTGTCCCACGATCATAAGGACCCTTTAATACATGCAAGATATTTATAACAATTCCACATTTTCATAAGACTATATTGAAATTATTAACAATCGATTTCATATAAATTAATACAAATATATCAATTGAAATCAATAATTGGAGCAAGCATTTTTAATTATTTATCTTCATATAAAATAAATAAATACAAGAATTAATTGGAAAAATGTGTACAAGTCAACCATACAAGACACAAAAGTTGACTTCTGTATCACATTTAACCAAATTTCCTCTTTAGCAAAACGGATACATCTTTGGATGAAACAGAGGATTGGATTGGAAACAACATTTTATACCCGCAATTAAATAATTAGAAATCTCCAAAAGAAGAAATAATGCCAGCAATTAAAATTTTGTATCCAACCAGAGCCGGTATTTACATATACACTATTAATGATATATAGATATTATTAAAACCACTGATACTTTAGTCAATTAACTAAAGATACTCCAAACAAGCAATTATTAGCTACATAAAGCCTTCAATCACGCTCTGTAAAACGCAGTAGAAAGTGGAGACAATCTACTGACAAGATTCTTCAGGTTTTGAAGAAACTCCATAGGCCACTATAAAACGCAGTAGAAAGTGGAGACAATCTACTGACGAGATTCTTCAGGTTTCGAAGAAACTCCGTAACACATTCAAACACCATAAAACGCAGTAGAAAGTGGAGACAATCTACTGACGAGATTCTTCAGGAAGCGAAGAAAGTCCGTAACACATTCAAACACCATAAAACGCAGTAGAAAGTGGAGACAATCTACTGACGAGATTCTTCAGGTTTTGAAGAAAATCCTTAACACATCCAAGCACCATTAAACGCAGTAGAAAGTGGAGACAATCTACTGACGAGATTCTTCAGGTTTCAAGAAACTCCGTAACACATTCAAACACCATAAAACGCAGTAGAAAGTGGAGACAATCTACTGACGAGATTCTTCAGGTTTTGAAGAAACTCCTAAACACAATCAAGCACCATTAAACGCGGTAGAAAGTGGAGACAATCTACTGACGAGATTCTTCAGGTTTCAAGAAACTCCATAACACATTCAAACACCATAAAATGCAGTAGAAAGTGGAGACAATCTACTGACGAGATTCTTCAGGTTTCGATGAAACTCCGTAACACATTCAAACACCATAAAACGCAGTAGAAAGTGGAGACAATCTACTGACGAGATTCTTCAGGTTTTGAAGAAACTCCTAAACACAATCAAGCACCATTAAACGCAGTAGAAAGTGGAGACAATCTACTGACGAGATTCTTCAGGTTTCAAGAAACTCCATAACATATTCAAACACCATAAAACGCAGTAGAAAGTGGAGACAATCTACTGACGAGATTCTTCAGGTTTTGAAGAAAATCCTTAACACATCCAAGCACCATTAAACGCAGTAGAAAGTGGAGACAATCTACTGACGAGATTCTTCAGGTTTCAAGAAACTCCGTGAACACATTCAAACACCATAAAATGCAGTAGAAAGTGGAGACAATCTACTGACGAGATTCTTCAGGTTTTGAAGAAAATCCTTAACACATCCAAGCACCATAAAACGCAGTACAGTAGAAAGTGGAGACAATCTACTGACGAGATTCTTCAGGTTTTGAAGAAACTCCATACCAAGCCTTTATTTTCAAAGCATAAAGCAGCATGATTGGATATACCATCTTATTAGAGTATCTTTGACAATATTTAGTTAACTGAGTTACCCTTCCCGCTATTGGGAGGGTGGGTGGGATTTTTGGTCCATCATGATCAGCAGAGACATTTGCAAGTGCATCACTAAGAGAACTATGGCCATAACAAAGTAATGAAAATATAAAACGGAAAACCTGATTGGATGCACACCACAAAAGGGGACAGCTGAATGGGCAGGAAAGATGAGCTTGTTGCTATAACAACATAACAACAACCCTAAACTAAAACTGAATTGACTGGTGACCAAAACTTGTTAAGTGTGCTTGAGATGACTCAAGTGGGAATGAGAGGATAAACCTCTGCACTTATATGCACATGACAGCCCATGGTCCCCTGCTGCTGAGACAATCTGGTTTTTAAAAGATTTACACTTTAAAAAACGGAATTATTGGAAATCTAATTTGGTTTGGGTAAAAAACATGCCACATGATGCTAAAAATTACTGATTGAATTAGATCAAAATAAATTTTGTTCCAAACGTCACACTTGATATATACATTTGTGTGTGCTCATGACGTACACCAAATCAGCTTATTTGGCTTGACTTCAACGCCAAAGGGATTAAGTTCCAGTAAAATGGACTGATTTTACGGGACCCAGCAGTGTAGTGAACTTCTGCGAATTGCAGCTACTGTGAACATTTTTTTACAACGTTGCGTGTCTTATAATTACACCTCTTATTATAACCAAATATGTTTGTACTGTTCAGGTATTTTATTTAATTATTATTTTATTCATTTAGGCCTACATTATGTACCCCAATTCAGCAGAAAGCTGGTCTAACATGTGCCACGCTATTATACGTATATTATAGGCCTATGGGTATTGTATGTCAACCAAATTATTCATTATTAAAAGAGGAGGCCTATTTGTTACAAAAAATAAGAATGTCAGAAAAGGAGCATCCAGAAATATGTTGGTTGAAATTCAAAATTCTGGGAGTTTTTAAAGAACAAAATGAGGATCATTCGGAGAGAGATATTTAATTCGATCAGAATGCAAAGAGGAGTCCTTGCCCTCCTAAAAGAAAACTCCTGGCAACGCCACTGGGGAGTGGGAAAGTGAGGATAGATGAATAGATGGAGGGAGGGGATGATATGGAGAGGTGGTGATGGTGGTGGTGGGGGGGGGGGGGGGGGCTAGGGAGAGCAAACAGATAAAATGGGCTTGTGTCCTGATGGAAATATAAAATTGACAAAGCTGACGTTTACTGGAATAATAATTGAGCTTTTATTATAATAATCCGGGACAATAATATAGGCATATCACAAGAATATTTAATTGAAACATGTTTAGAAGTATAATATTAGCGTATAGCTCATAACATAGGCCTAATTCCCATTGCATTGGTCATCGCCAAGAGATGTAATCCATGTTTATTCAAACTAAGCGCCTATTGTAATAAGTGTTACCAACAAACCACTTCAGCAAACAAAAGGGAGAAATTTGATGCAGTCGCTTTTACATACCCTTCTTTTGATCACCCATTGATACACTTCCCCTAGTTTAAACAACAAGACGCTGTTGGTACAGAAACCAATCTGACGTTCGCGTTGAAGTGAAGTTGAGCAAGAAATCGAATCGATATTTTTGACGTTGCCGTTAAAGTTCCAGTAACTTCATTCCGCAAGCTCTCTAATGAACCATTGTGACTGATCCATTTTAACAAATAAGGCTACCATGCCTTTTTACACGTTTGCATTTCTTTAAATATTTTTTGATTTATTTAAAAAGTATTGAGAGGGGAACTTATAAGTTGTGGACCCTATATTATGATATTTGAAATAGAGCTAATTCACAGAGATTTGTATTATACAAAGAGAACCGTGTAAATACTTACCGAGTATCAGTTTTTCACTTGTCCTTATTAACAACAGTTTCTCCCTTTTCCATCAATGTCTGTGATTCGTCAAATTATAATGTCACATTCAACAAAAGATAAAGATATTGTGTCCACTTTGGTCCATAGAAGTAACTTAGAATTTGTGAACCCTTTAAGTTAAAGTTAAGGCAACCATAAACTGTAGTAGGTCCTCTATATATGTACCATTTGAAATTATATAACTACCATAAAATGTCTTTGAGCTACAAGCTTCCAAGTGATACATGTATAGTTTGGTGAAGAGAATTTGTCTATTGATTGGCAAATGAGCTATTCCATTTAATATCCACACTACTCCTGTGGACAATATTGGAAATATCTTCCACAGAGGGAGTATGACTTTCAAATGGAATAAACACATTGGGCAACCCTGTTAGAATTTCATACACCCTCGTAGTAAGATTCAACCTTAGTGAGTTTCAAATTGAGTTGGTTAATGTGCTAATTCCATTTGAAATTAATACTCCCTCTGTGGAAGATATTTCCAAAATCTTCCACAGGGGGATGGATTTTGAATGGAATAACCCAGTATTATTGATGTGCAAGACAAGTAAGTTTGCGTGTGTAAATTCTACACTCAATTTCCACATGTTTGATTTAATCCAGATCAAAATGGATTGTGAATGAGATTGTGTGTGTAGCACCCACCATTTATAACAAGCATCAATCCACATTGATTCACATCTGAAAAACTTGTATGGATGGATATCTCCATTATCGTGAATTGATACTGAGATCATTTCTTTAGTTTGCTAATGTTTTTAAGAAAATTCAAAGATAGTAAAATGCAACTGAATGCTTTTTATTGCTCAGTAATAGGTGATATTGATTTTTGGATGTTTTATTGCTTGAAAAGTACAATTGTAACCAATAGATTAATAATAGAATCTCTCTTTTTTTTTTTATCTTCTCTCCATCATCCTCTCGGTATCTATAGCAATAATATGTTTTTATTTTCATCTTAGTAAGTTTTAGTATCAATTTAAAATTACAACCATGATGACTATTTATTCTACATTACTTTGTATTAGTTTCATACTTGATATCAAATGTCATATTAGGTAGCGTTTCAATCTTAATTTAAAGATTTAAAAGGCTGGAGTGTAATTAAAAATGATTATTGTGAGAAATTATGGTTTGACAGGCATATTGCCCGATTTTTCTGAACTGCATGGTGGAAGTTTGAATTGTTATTTGGATTTAAAGCCGTAATACCATTGTTGACATTTAAATTTTGTTATTCTTTCAACAACAAAATGACAATCATATTACTTTCATGCCTATTTATACCAAAATACTGATGTAAAATGAAAAATAAAATAAAACAATAACAACAAAAGCCACTTACCTACCATCTTCACCATTTATTTATTTATTTATTTTTTTAAAATTCAAGATGTTGTATTCTTTAAAATAGTTAGGTGAAAAACCTCAATTCCACGACCACTCCCCGACTAGCAAGGTTCGACGATTCACCCGACCTCCATGAACCATCTAGGAAAAAAAATTAGCCCCCACGTCCCTCGCAAAATCCCGGCACCACTCGCCAGATGCCAAAATCCAAAATGGCCGCCGCAGCCAGTTCGAAAAATCTTGACCATTTATTGCTGTATCTTGTTATTTCTCCATCTCTCTTGTTTGCCTAAATGAATTAATAATGCGTAGTGTTATTTCATAGTAGGCCTATATATCAATTATCAGGGTTTTATTTTGTGGCATCCTTACACTTTAAGGGATCGGTCACCCACCTTTGTACAGTATTTTTTGTGGACCTGAGAGCACATCAGACATACCAAATTGCATTCTGAATACGAGGAATGTCTTTCTGATATCAATTATATCACAAATTTAAAATATCTCAATTATTTGATATCAGAAGCACATTCCTCATATTCAGAATGCAATTTGGTGATCTCATGTGCTCTCAGGTCCCACAAAAAAATACTGATATAAACTTGGATCGATTGAGCCCATATTTTTAAACTCATAGCGAGACCAAAAAATATTAGGCATAAAGCATCTAATTTTATTATTATTATGTTTCGGATCCAATATTTTCACACACTTAGATTTATCAAAACATAATAATGTGCAAAGATGGGTGACCGAACCTTTAAATGATTAAAAATAATTGGGTTTATACCATATTTTCTATGTCCAAACATCATATTGGGGCCAAAAGTTAAGAGGTTCTATCATGTTGTAATATATCTCAATTTGTTTGTCTCATCACTAGGAACTTTAAAAAAACCAATTATCATTATGTGCTATTATATTAGCAACATATAGTACAGGTTCTGAATGACTATTTTCACAGGTTGTTCCTGCTGATATCACTATGAAGTTTATATACAGTAAGAAATAGTAGTACAAGCTGTATCACAATGATTGGTACCCATCACTTTTCATCGATAATGGATGAGCCTGACACATCAATATTCAACATAAGATCCAAATAATTAGTAGATTAATTGTAAAACAAGTCATAAACTATACATTCTGGACATTTCAAGAGTATCCAACGTTGTACTTGGAAGAGGCAGGCTTTTCAAACAAACATCAAAATTGATGGGTACCAATCATTTTGATACACCCTGTATACATTTTGTGACAATAACACCTGCTATTGTTGTGTTTGAATTGACAGGTTCTGATGAGAATAGTCTTGAGAACACTGACCCATCAGAAGGCTCCTCCATGTTTGAAGATGGTGAGAATGTATTCGACGATAGTTTCTGGAGTAATGGTACAATGCTGGAGGAGTTGGAACAAATGTACCAACAATTAGCTAAACATGGACCACCTCAGTCAGAAAAAGAACTCAGGTAGGCTGAAAGATAAATGAAATTGTAAGTTGTATGCAGCACTGAAAATAAGTAGTTGTGAATAATGGCAAAATCTCATTGTGCTACATGTAGCAGGTAAACCTACTCACTATTCTATGAAAATACCCTAATAATTGTTTTGGATTAAAAAAAATATTATCCTGTTTTGCCAAATGAAACAGCTAAATCCTAATCCTTTAGTTAGTTCTAATTGGCAATGAAAGTCAAATGTCAAACATTTGGTCAATTTGTGGAAATAAGGGCCAAAAATGTGTGTTTTTAGGGCATTTTTCGTTTGCTGTGACAATCAAGCCCAAAGACTTAAACAAAAACTAACTTCAAGTTATGCATTCTAATTTTGTAAAACAACATTTTCTAATCTTTCATAACCAATTGTCAAAAATAACATAAAATGTGATGTGATGAAGTAAAATCAGTCGGAAGTTGGAAATATTGATTTTGAGATATAGTCAAACAAAGGAAGTATTTCTTTTTGTTTCTTATTATTTTGGAAACTCTTTAACCACTCACATCTTTTGAACTGGTTGTCAAAATTCAATGGGGTTTTATGCAAAATGTAGCTTCGCAAATACGGGCCTATATAAGAAACTGAAAATTGAATATGTCCAACTACAGACTGATTTTGCTTGATCGCACCACAAATATTAAAACTATGAGCTAACTCTTCACCTATTCTCAAGATTTGGAATGCTTAGACTTGTGCCAAATCTTAAAATTTTGTGACTGCTATTGTAAGTAAACATGCAAAATTGATGGCTTTTGGCCCATTTTCCATCAAATTGCAAAAATATTAAAATTTGACTTTATTTCCAGTTAAAACTAATTAAATATTAGGATTTGGCTGTGTTTCATTTAGCAAAACAAATAATATGTTTTTCCACACAATTAGTGCTGTATTTTTCTGAAATCAAAAATTGTTTTTCAAATGTTTGCGTACCGGTAAGTGTCTAGCATGCTGCAGCATATGTTTCTTAGATTGGCAAAGGCGCCGTGTTTAGAATGTGATTTTACCTGAACATCTTTTCCTTAAAAATTGAAAAATTGAAAATTGAGTTACTATAATTATTACCTTATACAAACAATAGACTATCAGATACTGAAAATACCGAAGGTCTAGCATACTTGGTTCTAAAGTTCTGAAGCTTTGTGATGTGTATTTTCTTATGTATTTTATTGTTTTTTACTCCATATTTTTGCCTTTATCTCAATTTCAAATTTGCTTCCTTTGGCCCCCATGGACCAGATCATGTAACATATTTCAACTTTTAAGTTACTTACTTTTAATCTTAAAAGATTGCAACAATGTGGCACTGAACTTCAATGTTATTCTATACTGCAATGTTTTTGAAAGTTTGGATGTACTTGTGATAACATATATTGGTAATTGACGAGTCCAGTATGATTTTAAATTAAAATGTGAGGAACTCTTGCTTGTTGAGGGAAAACATCTCTTCTTGTTCCCAAGTGGCTTTCAGAACGCCAGAAGACATCTGCTCATCTGCTATACAGCAGTGTCTTACACACCTAAACACTTTCACCCATTCTAAATCCCATTCTATTTTATTTCTAATATATAATCATTGGTAATTTCTTTCAGGTATTTGTTACAAATAGTATTAGAGGCTGGTTGTCTGGAGTGGGCCTTGTTAATTTCCATCGTGCTGAGGGATCTACCTAGTATAGCACATACAGTAACAGCAGCCGGCGCATCAGATGTATCTCTAGAAACACTGGGCAGGATGAGGGAAGGACTGTCATATCTAGAGCTATGGGTTGATACTGAATGGTAAGCGCATGCGGCTATTCCAGTTAAAATCCTTACACCCTCCTATGGAAGACATGACCTTAATCTCCCACACAGGGGATGTGAACTTAAAATGGGTTTACCCGAATGGGTCACTGCATTTGAAATCTACCCCCAAAATCTACACCCAGAGCTGCCAACCCTTCTTAATCCTGCAGAAGACTTCCTCATTTGCTGACAATCTTTTGTCTTCTGCAAAACATATTAAATCACTGTCCTGTTCTTTTCCAAAAAGAAAAAGGTTGAGTAGCCTTGGAAAGGCATTTTTAAGGGTCCCAAAAAGCTAACATCCAGGAGCTTTTGGAGGCGCTGATCCCACGCAAGGGCAGCTGCCCTTGGCACGAGAGTGCCACATCCTAAGCTTTTTTTACATTTTGCAGAAATCTTCTGCATTTACATATTCCAATGTTGGCAGCTCTGTACACCCCGTATCAGAGATTAAAATATCCTGTGTGCATGGTCATATTCAACCAGTTGCACATCAGGGTTGGGCTATTGGGCTATTTCGATTCCACACATCCCATGTGAAAGATGACAATACTATCATAATGATACCATTTTGTGGTTGAACAAGGGCTATCTGATGATGATGAGTTGTGTTAACAACTCGCATTGAAATTCTAAGGAAAGAGGACAATAACTTGCATGTAGATGGTAGATTAAAGGTCAAATGTTTGGAGTCTATAAACACATAACAAACCTTATCAATTTTGTTTCTTTCCATTACAGTGCTGGATACAAACCGTTGATGCTAGCAATGCGACCACAAACTCAAATCCTTGCTGAACTCGTGGAGACCCGTGCCACATCCCCTCCTCTCACACCCACCTCTTCCATCTCGGAACATTCCACAACGCACACAGATAACACAAAGAGACATTCCTCGCATAATAACAGTAGCGCCGGGGAGAATGATGGCGAAGAAGACGATGTGTTCTCGGAGCAAAGTAATGAGGATAAAGAAGAGGCAGGCTGTGTAGTGTCATGACACACGCATCAGTGTGCAGGATTGAGAGGTTATATATTTTCTATGCATGATGGAAGAATTAGTAAAGCAGTGATGGCGCTACTGTGAGATAACAGTTTATACAAAAACTCTGAAATATGTGCTTGTTACTCAACACTTTGATGACCTGCGATTGGACTATCCATTTTGTAATCCACACTCCCCCTGTGGAAGATTTAGTTTACATCTTCCACAGAGGTAGTATGGTTTCAAATTTCATTGGTAGAACATCAGCGCAGTCACCTTCAGAGCCTTATTTCACCCATATTAAGATGAGCACTCCATTATAATTACTCTGTGAAGGTGACTTGGGAAAAGTTCCTTAAACTGCATATTCTCTCCTGGTCTTTGATTACACATCATAACAATTGGGTAACTTCCATTTGAAATACTCACTCCAGGTAATGACATATACAAAAATGAGTATGAGTTTTAAAATAATTAACCCTACCCAATTACATTTGAAAAACTTACTCCCTCTGTGGAAGACTTTTTTTAAATATTCTCCAGGGGTATGACATATTTCAGGTGGAATAGCTGATTGATATCTTTGAGAATCAGACTGAAGGAATCTCATATGATTGGCAAAATAATCATATTTGTACAACTTGCTTAACATATCCGTACATCTTGAACTCTATTTGTCTTTTATAATATCTTCAAAAGAATTCACCAAAGAATATATCATCTCTCAGCTCTTATGAAGATTTGAGTTTTGAAAATTGAAAGAAATCTGTTGATGCAACTGTAAACTTAGCTCATTTTTACTCCAATGGGCTATTCCATTTGAAATCCACACTACCCCTGTGGAAGATTTTGGAAATATGTTCCACAGAGGGAGTATAAATTGTAAATGGAATGAGCACATTAGGCACCTCCATTTGAAACTCACCTCCCTCAGTGGAAGATTCAGGTTGAATCTTTCTCAGAGGGTGTATGAAATTCAAATGGAGCTGCCTAATGTGCTAATTACATTTAGAATTCATACTCCATCTGTGGAATATATTTCCAAAATCGTCCACAGGGGTAGTGTGGATTTTAAATGGAATGGCCCAATACATCCTAGGTGCCTTTGACATCTAGAAGTTCTACTCCCATTGTGTACATGTTGTTTATACATACACCTCTCATGCAGTGTTGCCAAAACTTTTCAGCGTCAAGGCGCGGCGCATTGACTCGCTAGGCCGCGGTAAAGGATTCTCAAGTAGCCCAATTTTTTAGCTTCAAAAAGCGCCCAATACCGGATATTTGGGCGGATTTACCCGAAATTTAGGCCGCAAAACACCCAATTGGGCGGAAAAGCACTTGACTTTAAAACTTCCGGTACTTACTGGGAAGTTACTGACCGATCAATAAATGGTCAGAAAACCCATTGTAATGTCAATTTGGAGCTTCAAAGACTCAAAACCTTTATAAATCGGCTAAATTGAAAGGAAAATACATCAAATTACTGCCGCGGCCTGAGACTGGCAAAAGTAGCCCAATTTTAGACAAGTAGCGGCATACTTTTTTTGAGTAGCGGCAAGTGATCGCCAAGTAGCCCAATTAGTGCGCCTAAGGCGCAGCGTTAGCATCACTGCTCTCATGCAGGAATTTGTTAATTACTTTGGAAGGTTTCACATTTTTGAAAGCAACAAGCCACTTCAGAAACTAAATTTGTTGTTTGAGAAAAATGACTAGTTTTTGCAAAAGCAATCAAGTATAAATTCAGCTTAACTGACGTTTTATTTCTTTATGATTGATGATGTAAAAAGAAATCAATTTACTGTATTCAACATAATTAGCACCCCTTCTGTAATTAGCACTCCTGTGAACTTTTGTAACTTACATTTGCTCAAGTGCCCGCTTTCTGTTTACTTTTTTTTAATATATTAAATGGGATCCAAGGTCATAAGTAAATCATACAAAAACAATCTGGAGACTGCAATATCTGTTCTACAGTTCCTATTCCTTTATATTGAATTGCAGTGCAGTATTATTTTGCATTGGAAACATCCAGTTTGACTTTCACAACACGGTAAATAATAAAGAACCCCTAAATATCTTTGTGATCCACAGCCTCATCCTCTAACTTCCTGCAAAAAAAGTAGAGATTTTCATATCATCCCAAACCTAGGACTACACAATGTTCATGTACATGTACGTAACCTTTGTTGCAGATTCGCAAGGCATCGACCACAGTGGTACAATCAAGCTTAATGAGACTGATGTCGATCATAATCAAATTCAGTTTTCAATTTCATTACATGAGCCATTCTCAGAGCTTTACTTTTCTTAAAACCCCATCATAATTAGACTAACGGTTTCTGACAACAATAAAATAACAATGGAAGTTGAATACTATTAATATTTGGCTGTATCTCAAAATCAATATTCCCGACATCCGACTCATTTTGCTTGATCACACAGGGCACCATTATACATGCAATTAGGCGTAACTCACAAACTCAATGTCCGAATCAACTATATTTTAGAAATAGGTTTTTTTCATAGATATCTATTGAACTATATCCTGGTGCTTAACAGGGTTCCCACGGTCCTTGAAATCCTTGAATTTGAAAACACCTTTTCAAGGCCTTGAAAGTCCTGGAAATTTGCACAAGGTCCTTGAAAGTCCTTGAAAATTGGAATTTTACCTCAAGTATAATTTTGGGGAGTGGAGAGGAGCTGTCACTTTCGTTAATACGTGCCGTATGGAGAGCCACATCATGATTTTTGTGTTGTGACAAGTCCTTGAAAATCATGCTTTTGGACCTTGAAAGTCCATGAAAGTCCTTGAATTTGAAAGGCTTCAAGGTACGGGAACCCTGGCTTAATATCCTTCAAGCACCCAGAGTGCTAATTCGGTTGAATACGGTACGGTTCTTTTATAATGTGGTGTTTTCTACAAAAATTATGAATGGCACTTTCATGAAATTTTTTTCTCGAACATTTTGACAGACGTGTTACACACACACACATCTGTGTAGATTGACCCCGGCCTGTACATGAACAATGCATGATGGTACTGTAATATGTTTTATACCAGAAAGCTTCTACTGGCTTCAAATCAATTTATTAAATAGTGTCTTTTTGTATGCATGTGAGCACAGGGTATGTACAGTATAACAGATTTCTACAGGCAGTGGAGGCATTGCCTTTGTTTATTCTGTAACACGGCTGTTTGATGTTTATAGAATTGGCTTCATTTTTAACTAAATGCAAACTATAGATGGCGCTATTTATCCTAAATCACATTTTTTTATTTGCAAGGGTTAGGTGATTAATACCGCCACTAAAACAGCTGGAATAGGTGACACAAGCAACAAGGACATTTTATAAACATATTTTACTAAACAATAAAAGGAATTATTTGTATTAAAAGCTTGAAAGGGTAATTTCCAGTAACTAAATAGCGCCACCAATTTTGGCATTAATAGATACATTTTATATCCAAAAAGCTTTAGAAAATACTATAAATGTGAATAATTTTGTAAAACAGGGGAAATTAAAGTTGAGAACGACTCAAAAGCATCTGTATACATTTGCACGATATCACTTTTAGCTGTTTAAGCCTAAAATTTGGTTATACATGATGTTTTGTTTGAAAATCTAATAAATGATCCCATCAAACAACCGTGGTAAAGCAGCATATTTTTGCAGCACTCAAATTTCTGCAACATGAAATTTTCAGGAATTTGTACATTAGGAAGAAAAATATTTGTGTGCATGACAATTTCATGAATCGTTTACACTTGAGAAAATTGGGAAATTTCCATGCAAGCGAACATTTGATTCTTTACAGTATACATTGCTCCAATGTGAGTATATTGGAACCAGTGTATGATAAGGTAACCTTGAATGCAAACAACCAACCAGCAATATTTGGCTATTCTATTTGAAATTACCCCTCCGCTGGATAAAGATGATGCTTTCTCAATTCTAGATGAGCTACATGGTCAAGCCAGGTGAGTTTTATTGTTTGCTCATTTGTTAAAATCCAGCTGCAAGATGCAAAATTTTGTACCCTGTTGGATTTTACACAATTTGGCCTCTATGTGGGAAATTTTGTTTTTAACAGATAAAAATTGTTGGATTTGTAAAAGCTATAACTAGTGACTTTGGTTGGTATTTCAACATCTTCCTCAAAGGGTGTAGGGGGTTCAGATAGAATAGCCCATTGGCTTGTGGTGTCAAGAGGGTTATTAGAGGATCTGTCAAGAGCATAGATTGGCTATCCCATTATGGCCTCATTCTTAACAGTGGTGTACAGGAGGGGGCATAAATGCATTGTTGTCCGGCAGGGCTGCTCCCAAAATGACTTTATTGCTGACAAAATAATGTGTGGATAAATGTTTCATTTCTACACTAAGTTGGCCTCGGTGGCCCTAAAAATGCACACTATATTTTTTGGTAAATTTGTGGGGGATGGGTATATCTCCTTGTCTCTCCACCCTTGCTCCATGGTTGGAACATCCCTGAAATTGTTATAAAAACCTTTTGTATATGCTGGGTACAAATTGCATAGTTTATGTATTCCCATACAATGGGACTGTGCAAGGTACACTTCTCAACATTCGCAACTACTGAATACATATAGTAGCACTAATGAGGCAATAGCAATAGGTCTGCATTATTTCAGACAGGCAATTATCATAATAAAAATTTGATAAGAATGAACATGAACCTGGCACACACATACTCTATGTTAACTGGTGTCCTGTACTGTGTACTTGGACAAGAAATTAAAGGGAAAATCTAGAGGGCAAAAATAGAGTAAAATACAACATTTTTGCACCCTACACATGCACATCGTCCACATAAAGCCTCTTTTGGAAACTCAAAGACATGTACAGTCTCTCTAAAACTGGTATATGTATGTATGATGCAACTGCAATTTTTCTTTCGTCTGTGCCCCCAAATTTTATCCTCCCCCCCCCCCCGACCAAAAAAACTGGCTACACCCTGATCTTCTGGGCTCCACTCTCATATGTAATAGTTTATGCTCTTGAACCTAGGTGGTGTTTGGTTATCAATCCCTTTATCCACTACACCACACCCATACTGTAACTTCAAAGGAGAATCATTCTCTTTCAGAGGTCAAACATGCAGCTTTGGAAATACTTTATTTAAAGCAAAGATTATATTGTGGCATTACTTGGAATTTTGCACATAAATGGAACTGTTTGATAATTTTGTAAAAACTCATACAAAATAAGAGTTGCTGTGATGGCGATGATGATAAGGTCATCAAAGAATGTTCAGATTATGATTGATCAGATTTCTTTGGTGTTTGATATTATTTTTTACACAATCATGAAGTATTATTAATGTTGTGTTTGTTGTCATGTAAGAGTACATTTTAGGCATAAATACTTTTCTAAACATGTTTTTAAGAATAAAAGAAAATAACCTTAACACAACTGTATTCATCAAAGGAGGAGAATTCTTATTTGAGCTTGTGTGAATCCACATTCATATTCAAATACCATATAATATAAGCCCTATCAGCATTGTAAATTCAGTTTACGATTAGCACTTTTGGGACACTTTGAGCTCTGACATCGGAAAATTGCTTCAATTATCATTCATTCATTATTGTAATAACGTTAACATTAAAAATCTTTTAAATAATCAATTTATGAAATAACCATGTTTTTTTCTGTTTTTTTTTTAAATTCTGGAAAAACATTTTAAATAATATTGGTAGGCACAAAAAAACAATTTTCCTGATAGGTCAGAGGGCAAAGTGTCTCAAAACTGCAAAAACTGTCCCACAATGCATTGTGAATTTTAATGCTGATTTGATTTATTATATCTGCAAGCATAATGCCTCTTATCAAGTTATTTTTTTTGGGGGGGGGGGGGGGCAAAGGCAGACACTCTCCACAAAAACATTTGGAGTTTGAGCAACTACATTACTGATACAGGCAGCCATACATACAAGCATTAATGTAAGACCAATCTGTTGTGTAATGTTTTTGCGGAGGGTGTCTGCCTTTTGTCTCTTTCATAAAAGAAACCGCACTAATTTAGAGGCATATGTGTACATCCATATCAAAACGATGCACTTGTCGGCTGCTACAAGTGCCTCATTTCACATGATAGCTAGGAGTAAATACCAGACTCATCTCAAGTGGAGGTCACTTCAAATCATCCCCAAGTGACATGGTTATGTAATGTTCTCTGTATTAATAATAAGCCATGTGACTTGGGATGATATAAAGTGACCCCCACTTGAAATGAGTCTGGTATTTATTCTTCTTCCTTATAAGTGCCTCCCTCATATGTATGAGTATTGTCGCACTGCGTACAAACAAGCTGTACTTATTTTTTTACTCTGGAACCTAGAGTAGATGAGTGTATTTTGAAGTACAGTCAACATGACCGGATGATCCCTGCTCTTTTCGAATAGCCTGTGACGTTCTTTAACGTGCACACTACATTAATGTGAGAAAATATGCATGTATACGGGACCGACAGCTTAAAGTGCCCTCCGAAGCACTAAGCAAGTAGAGTGAAGTGTCTTGCTCAAGGACACAAGGAGCCGGACCTGGGATTCGAACCCTTGACCCTTGGGTTCACAGTCCTATGCCTTAATCGCTAGGCCACGCTCTCTCTTCCCAGTTATTATGTGAAATGAGACACATGTAGCAGCCGACAAGTGCATCCTTTTGATATGGATGTACACATGTATGCTTGTGGATGGAATCCTATATGTTAGGTAACATGTAATATGGTTTTGGCAGTGACATGTATATGCACATGCTGTTTAAGACCGTGCTAGGCAAAAGTCACTTTTCAATTTTAACCAAGTTGCTATTGACCTCTATAACAAAGGTGGTGTAAACAGGTAGAGTGGCTATTGGAATTGCAACTCGGATACTATATGAATGTTGCTCATCAGCACATGAACTATTCCATTTGACCCCCTTCCTCCCACTGAAGAAGACACTGCTATCATAATTCAGTTTGATATGGTCCATCCAGGTGGATTTTGTGCACATGTTATGTTTGAATCCAACTGAAACCTGTTCAAAATTTTGAAATCAAGTTTACACAATTTGACCCCAATTTCAGATTTTTTTTAAAATTCCAAATCTTTTAAACCTTTTTCACTATTTTTAGATGAAAATTGTTGATCTATAATGGCTAAAATTATTGATATTGGTTGGATTGACAGTATCAAACTGGAATTATGATAGCAGTGTCTTCTTTAGGGGAGGGAGGAATTGTAAATTCTTTCACAAGGGGTATGATTTTCAAATGGAATAGCCCATTCAATTTGATTTGGCCCCTGACAGATTTCAAATTTATCAGTATAAGCAATGATGGGTGCTAACTAGTTGTAATCCTAAGGTACTTGCATTTAGCCACCATGCTTAACAATCCAACATGGCCAAATTTCCATAGCATTATCTATAGTGGTATACAAAGTCATTTCTGCCCATTATGAATTCTTTGACTTATATAACCATATAATGGGAAATAGAGTTACCAATGTGTGATCTCAAAGCTGACTTCCACCACAGATTTTTATTTTTATGATGATGTGACCTATCAAAAGTAAATAAATAAATTTTTTTGATATATTTCTTTATTGATGAATGATTATATAATTATGTTATAACTGGTACCTGTTTATTACTCATGCAGTTTCAGTTTGAGTAGGGCAAGCAGTTCCATAACATAATACCTGAAATATTGTCTATTTCTTGTTTCTCTTTTCATCATTTTCTTTTATTGATAGAGGTTGTAAAGATTAATTATTTTTAAAAGTTTTGTCAAATGTGGACCAAATTGATATAAAAAAAACACGTTTGTGTGCATGGTTATATGATTAGGATTTAAGACAAGCTCATGCATCACATTCATTGTCAACTTATTTTCATTAAAGTTGGCAAAGTGTTTTTAGGAAGTCCACACTAAATCTGACAAATCAGTTTTTAAGGATTTCTTCAGATTTTGTAATATAGATAATTTATGTTTGTGAGAAATATTGTTTTCTGTTTAGTTGTGTAAACAATAATCCTGCCCTAAATGTTATAGATATTTATGAGCAAAGTTAAGCTGGACAAACAACAAGCCAAAGATCATATTTATAAAGTATGTGTGATCCCTGAAGCAAGAGATCGGTTGTAGTCACAAAGGTTAGAGGGCAAATCTTACCTAGAATCCCTTATTTTAAAAACACCTGTAGTGCAGTAAATAATAGAAACTTGTGGTATTCTAATTGTTTAAATTTTAGGGAACAAACCAAAGAGATTGCTGAAGCTATATGTATGAAACTAATTTCATTCAGGGAGGGGACGGGGCGAGGGCTTAGAATATTGATTTAGACATACCGTATTGTTTGTAATAAACTCTCCCCCTCTAAACCTCTAATAACCCCCCCCCCCCCTACAATTGTTTTAATTGACAAAAATGTAAACATTACCATGTTATATCGTGCGATTAAGCTTAAAACTTGAATCAGTCATGTCAGTCTTGTCAGTGACAATCGCTAAATTGCTTGGACAAAACCTATTATGACTCACTTTCATCATTCCATTGCCTATGGTAGAATTTCACCAGATTCTTGCTTGATGTTGTAATTTTGATGTATTTACCACGAAAATGATATTTTCCATGGGCGTCGCCATAATACTATATTAGTATAGCTGTAAATCCCTCCTTTCTCCTTCAATATACGTCCCCTTTTTGGAAAAATGCAACGGCCCGGGGCATTTATTACAAACAATACGGTAATCTTATTTGATGTTAAGCATTGGAATGAAGCTAGTTACATGTATAAGCTGCAATCTTTTGGTTTGTTACCTATATCCAAGGTATATATCTGCTCTTACATACCAGCACTTAGTTGCAATGGTCTATTCTAGTTTAAATCCATTCTCCCCCTATGGAAGACATGACATTAATCTCCCACACAGGGGGTGTAGGTTTCAAGAGGAGTCGCCCATTCAGGTAACCCTATTTGAAATACGTACTCACTGTGTGAAAGATTAAGGTCATATATTCCACAGGGGGTGTTTGGCTTTCAGCTGGAATAGCCCATTTTTATCTCTCTCTGTATTGAAATATTCCACACTTTGCAGTATACCATCTCTCCTCTTCCCATGTTAATTTCAGATCTCCCCAAATCTGATCCTAAAACTGTCCTTGCTGCACAGTAAACTTCTTAGAATATAGATTTGCTGCATTTGAATATATATAATATATAAGTGATTTGGAATTATTTACAATGGGTGATATCCTAATTTTGTTCTTAATTACACACATCATATGTGACCCCTCGGCACAACTGAGCCCGGATGTCGCCAGTGCCACTATTGAGATATGCTCCATCGAACTTAACAATAAACAATAGAAAACAAAGGATTTATTGACTGTTTTATTGATTTTTCACTACTTAAATGTCAAGTACTATAGACATGATATACATCATTTTAAAGCTAATTTCAAGCAGAATATTTTGGTTGAATATCTCAAAAATGATGATTGGCGACTTCAGGGCTCAGTTGTGCCGAGGGGTCACATATTGACATTTTACATCATGGCTGAAGCTATTTTTAATATACCTAATGGTGTTTTCATTGTAGAGTATCTTTATTAAAACAGTAGGCATGATAATCACAGTAAACAAAAAACAAAAATGGTTGAAAAGTTTAGATCAGGAAGAAATTTGAAAATAAATTCATCTATCTAGAGATGTGTATGTTGTATGGTTGGTGAATATGTGTGTATGAAGTGAAGCTAACTGTGGGCTATTCCAGTTGAAATCCATACACCCCCTATGGAAGACATGACCTTAATCTTCCAATGGGGTTACCTGAATGGTTGACTCTATTTGAAATTTACACCACCTGTGTGGGAGGTCATGTCTTTTCACAGAGGGTGTATGAATTTAAAGTAGAATAGCTCAATGTCCCTCCGATACAATGTTGAATGTAAACTGAGCTCAAAAAGAAACTTATAATTTTTCACAAGGTCATATCTTGAAATCCTGTCCATCAAATTGAACCAAAATTACACAGGTTTACTTCAATACTCTACTCTTAACACATGTCAGTAACCAAGCAGTTATCTAACTGACACAACAGCAAAATGTATTGACATGGAACAGCTTCCTGGACCACATTCAAAGCCCAGCCCTGTTTCATGAAAAAAGTGTATGAAAAGCAGAAAGCAGCACCGTTTTATCATCTGTGCAAGGATCTTGTGTGCATTCTCACAGATTTTTTGTGCTGGGTGCCAAATGTTGGGCTGTGAAAGTGGAGGAAGTCCAGGAAGCTGTCCCATGACAGTGCATTTTGCTGTTGTGTCAGTTGGACAACTGCTTGGTTACTGATATGTGTATTGAGTAGAGTATTAAAGTAATGCTGTGTGTAATTTTGGTTCATTTTGATTGACACTATTTTAAGATATGACCTTGTGATTCACAAGCTGTAAAAAATTATAAGTTTCTTTTTGAGCTCAGTTTATGTTATAGCAGATTAAACCCATCATGGGATGTTTTTCCAAAAAATCCAGGTTGCCAGTTATGCATAGCGTGATATGAATGATCACCTGTTACCCTGAATTTGTTTGAAAAAATGTCCCATGATGGGTTGAATCTGCTATAGTTGCGAATTGCTTTTCAAATTTCTGCCGTGGACTTTAGCCAAATCTTGCCCATTTTGTTAAGAGCACTCTGTATGCTGTGTACATTACTTAATTATTCTATTATCTATTAATTATGATTATTTATGAAATGTTTATGTTGATTATGATTTTGTATAAGTATTACATCTTTGTGATGGATTCTATGAGTCGTGCTGTATTGACACTATTTAGACCACAATCAAAGACGAGACATCCAGTTCTGAGAATAAAGAGACTTGATTGAACCATTATATAATAGGCTCACCAAATGAGTAAACCTGGGAGCTGCCTCACATTTTTTGCGCTGCGTATTTGTCCCAGAGAAATTGGCTAATTCATTTTTAATGTTTGAGTCAAGGGGAGGGGGAAAATACACTCTGCAACATATAGTAGAATTTAATGTTGCTCTAGAGAAACAGATTCTGCTGATAGAGACTTTTATCAATAAAAATGATGTCTACACTAGTACAGGGTGATTTAAAATGAACTGTACCCAAATTCAAAAATTAAAATAAAATACTTACCGACATTTAAATAATTTGTGTTTGTAAGCTGTAACAGGATAGTATGTTTCCTATTATTGGTGAAAAAATCATGTCTTTACCTCAAATGGTTTTGAAGAAAAGTACATTTTTATAAAACACACCAATTTTGTTACTGCGGTAGAGAACACGGATAAACTTAGTTCCATGTGTTGGTCTAAAAATGCGATGATAAATTTAAAATGCGATAACTTCTGACTAAAACCACTTATTATCAAAATTCAAATTTTCTACTACAGAACACTTATCACTGCTTTCTATAATAGTTCTTGGATATGTACAATCTCCGCGAAAATATATAAAAAATGGGTTAAGTTGGGTACAGTTCATTTTAAATCACCCTGTATATCACTTAAGGAAGGTAGCTCTTTATTTGACATAACAAAGAATATATAGGTAGCAAGATATGCCAACAAGCCATGTGTACCTTAAGGGAACATTTAAATACAATCTCAATTAGTAACATATACTTAACCCAATCAAGTCCTATCATAGGCAGAAATGGATGCATCATCGTGTTGATGTCAAGCTAACTTGCAACATGGTCACAAATGATCATGATCTCTTTATTGTGATTTAGCTGTTTTTCTATTAAGCTTTAGTTGAAATGAGAGTTCCGTTAATATTGGATGAGTGGAATCACATATTTGTTTGTTTGTTTCATTTTTCTATGCCCTCTATGTGGGTGTGTTTGACCGTATAACCAAATTACAATCTTTGCCAGTTTTATTTGTGAATCGACATGAGCTAGGATTAGGATATATATTTTTGTTCTCTTTTGCATGTTTATTTTCTGCACAGTATATGCAATGTATATAAGGGCTTAATAATGTGGTGCTTTTGGAGGTTACACACACTATCTACAGGGCTGTCAATTATTGTTACTTTTGTCTTGCAATTTTGTGGTGAAAATATGAAAAGTATAATATGAAATTAGACAAAACACTTTAAAAATGGATTAAAAATAAATACAAATACATATATGTAGGAAAAAAACAAAGGCAAAAAAACTAATTTGCATATTAAACTTGAAAGTGATTATGCTTGCAAAATCATTTTGCTCACCCACCCAAAACAATGATTCAAGGAAACTTGATTTTAAGGAAGGCGTATGGGTGAAATAAAATATGGAATACAATTATTTCATAATGTGCTAAGTTTAATCCATTCCCCTCGATTCTGTTTAGGCAACTGTTGGAGAAATGGGGTACCAGGAAGTGTGAAGACACATCTAATACAATGTAATACTGTAGCCACTCAAATTTGAAACAGTTTCAATCTTTTCTACTGTATTGTATAGTTTCAATCTTTTTTCTCAATCTTACTTTCATTGGGCTTTTTATTTGCATACACCACCTATGGAAGACATGACCGTAATCTCCTACACAGGTCATATCTTCCATAGGATATATGAATTTCAACTGGATTTTGCCCATTCTTTTAAAAGCTCACACACTCGGGTGCAGTGGCGGCGCCAGAAATGTTTTTCCGGTCGCTGGGGATAAAGGGGGCAGAGCCTCCGATTAGGGGGGCATTTCACCTAATTTTGGCTCAAAAGTAGCTTTTCAATTTTTTTTGAGGGGGGGCAATTGGGGGCAGAGCTTCGGTCTGTCCCGTAGCGCCGCCACTGCTCAGGTGTTAAATAGTTGATAGCCCTGTGGTTATTTGTATGTGTAACTTCTAAACAGCTTCTGAACAGTATGCAACCTTCATCAGCAATGGAGTGTGATTGTAAACATGTACATTCCAGACAGAGCAAACACATTGAGGCTTTGCCAATCTATTTGTTGGTATCACAAATGCTAGAGTAGTAAACATGGTAAATATGCCACTTATTTTTGTATGCATGATAAGTAGATATTATTTTGCATATGTACTGTTTCTTGCTCAGTTGTTGAAAATCATGAAATGTTTGTGTGGAAGATATTGCAGAGACATTTTGGTGTCATGAAATATCAGTAGTGATGAACTAGTTATTGTGAATGAGTTTAATGTCAGTAGGCCATACTATGTGGGGTTTTTTTATCAAGAGTTAAGGCAATGTTACGTTAATTTCACACTAGGTCTGGAAGAGACTAAATGACCCTAAAGAATTAGACAATTAGACAAGCTTGACGAATCTAAACATTTTTTTGCAAACATATAATGTTCTGATTTTTTTTCCAAAAAATCCCAAAATCAGCTCAGTTGAACCTATAGAATAGGGGGTTTTTCTGCCGCCTTATTTATTTTATTCATGAAACTACACCAGGACACCACTGCACATAAGTTTGAACATATGCAATGGTGTCAAACATGGGCAGTGATGTTTGATGATTACATTTAGGGGGGCATGGTTGAAAATGCTCAGTTAGAACCAATAGACCAGTATACTGTAAAGTATGATATTTTCGTAGCATTAATATTTTGCATTTTGGAGAGAACCCATATTTCTGTGACATAAAATGTTTGTGAATTGATACATTTTCCTGAAAGGCCTATTGGAAGATATTATTTGTGTGCATGAAAATTTTGCACAATTTTCATGCACACAAATATTTCATGGTTCACAGCATGTTATAATATTGGCCTATTTTATGACGCATGCTTACTACTTATTGGAGGAATCATTGACCACATACTGGTAAATTCTAAGTAAATTACCTGATTTATCGATATGTGAGCCTGACTGTTTAAAAAATAATGTTGAACAAAAACTATTATGATCAAGCTGAAAAGTCATTTGTAATTGAAATAGTTGGTGAAATTTGTTTGTGACAATGTGAGAAACAGATGTCAGTTAGCCTGGATGTGATTGGAATAATGCAGTTTCCGAATGTCACTCATTAAATGTTTGGATCAGAAACTGCACTATTTGAAACATTATCAGGAAAGTGCATTTTCAAGTTACTTTTCAATGAAATATTGCCTCTATTCATGTTTTCACCTTGCTTTCATTTAGAAAGCTCATTACTCTATGGTCTTGGAAAGTTTTTACAGGACCTTACTTCCCATCTTCCTCAAATTTTTCAGAAAGTGAAATTTCTGAAGAAATTATTTCAAATAAATGAACTGCATTAGTGCAAAATTGCTAAAGCATGAAAAATATACAATTTGCTTGACCGTCACAAATCGTTTGGTGAGTGCAAGAAAGTGGAGTGTGCAATATTGCCTTTTGACATTGAAACTGTGTAGCACTGTTAATGTGTCAGGTCTGAGGGTAGTGGGACTTGAGGAGGCTTTCAGGAGCAACTTTAGTTACCTGATGAACAATCACAAACCCATGCTCTAATTAATGATATAAACATTTTTGTTAAGATTTTAAATTCCTTTGAACATGCAGTTACAAAATCTATCATAAGGCAACCATTTCACATGACATTTTTGCACTCACAAAACCAAGTATTTTCTTGTAGTGTCATTGTATAGGATTGAATGCAACAATTAGAATTAGTCAAATTGACTTGTTTTATGTATCATAGTCAAATTTGTATTGACTTGTAAATAACAACAAAAGAAACAAATATTGTAATAAATTAAATGTCAAAACTCAGTTATCTTGTAATTTGTCATTTTTAGGTCGTCTGAAGGAAAATACCTTATGGCATCACAAAACCAATAATTTTAAATAGTCATCATTTGATAAGAGGAACATCTATTTGATTGTTCAACCCCAGAGAAGTAATTCATTGGTAGAGCACCAGCGCAGTCACCTTCGGAGCCTTATTTCACCCTTATACAGATGAGCACTCCATTATAATGCCTCTTTGAAGGTGTCTTGGGAAGTATTTCTTGAACTGCATATCTCCTTGTCTTGGGTAGGCATCAATTGATTCTCTGAGGTCTCTGGACTTGGGACCAGACTCTGGTGGATTAAACCGGTTTTAAGTGCGCACAACTGTCACGCTTCCCTCAGAGATAGATTTTTAAAATTAAACCATCATCAGAGATTGGGCACTCCATCCTATTTTCAGGCTAGGAACAGCTGGTATGAGTGGCGTAAACCAGCGTGCTAAGTCAATGCCCCTATATTACCCAGCAGACCCTTGAGCTAGAGTCAGGTGAGCAGAGCTTGCACTGCTGGAACTGGGATGTGCAATGTCATTACGGACAATGACTGGTCACAGGAACTTACTTTTAATTTTAAAAAAATAACTCAATGAACATCAATTTTAATTGATCACTCACTTTTAATGGTTGAATGAGCTCAGATCAAATAGCTACATGTACATAAAGGCACTTTCACACAATATTCGGAAATATTTGATCCTCTAGTTTGTTACAGATTCATGTATATTTTTAGAACAAACTGTCCAAAAACAGCTTCAAATTGTGTTAAAATAGAACCATACATTTTGCATCACATCTACATGTTGGCTACACACAGCACTTACTTTTAGGTTTACACATGCATTAAATGTGGGTGACCCAATTGACAGCCTCATCCCCTACTTTAACCCATTAAAAATGCACATTTTGATATTCTGCGATATTAGGCCTGGAATGTGTTTTGTTTGTATTTGTTTATGCGGTATGAATAAAAACAAGTTGTGTACGATTCTATGGGTCACTTTGATACACATCTTTGTTTACAGTATCCAAACTGCTTGAGCAATTTAAAAACTAAGAATGTTTGGGTGATGCGCCTCACATGTTGGACAGAAAACGCCATGTGTTACAATTGGATCACCTACCTTTACATGTACCGTAACCACCCGGGTATAAGCCCACCCCCTATTTTTCAAAACATTCTGGGAACAAGGGTGCACTAAGGTATAAGCCCAGTACCGGTACTAAATTTTGGCCAAGTTCTTAAATCAAATCAATGCTTTGCTCTCATATTTAAGAACAAATATAAAAAATATCAGTTGATAATTAACATTCCACACTTAAAATTTTAAAAAATTGACATGGAAGTTAGAAATTACTGGTAAATGGGGATGATTGTTCTTATTTTTAAATTCAAGCACTAGCCCTTCCCCGGTTATAAGCCCACCCCCATTTTTGAAGTGAAATCTGCCATCTAGGGGAGTGGGCTTATATCCGAGTGGTTACGGTACTTAGGAATGTTGATTTACAAATAATAAAATATTTAACACATTATATTAAACACTTATGTTTTCTATAAAACCAATCTTTGAACTACATGTATCTACATCACATGCCGTTATGAATATAAAAATATAAAAAATAGTATGATTCTGGAATGCAAAATTAAGGACGGATATAAATTCAAGGTTGGCAAAATGAAGGAGAAAACTGGGTGTATAGGCCAATATGGACTTGGGATCAGAAATGAACGTGGAGACAGACTGGAGGAATTTTGTGAAGCTAATAACCTAGTCATTGGGAACACGTTATTTCAGCATCATCCACGGAGACTGTGGACTTGGATGAGCCCAGGAGATAGAACAAGAAACCAGATCGATTACATCATGGTCAGGAAGAGGTGGAGAACATCACTCCAAAATGTCAGGACACGACCAGGCGCTGACTGTGGTAGTGACCATCAGCTACTTGTAGCCAAAGTAAAACTAAAACTGAGAGCTAAGAGAGACAATGCACCACCTACCAGGTATGATGTTGACAACATTCCCACTCAATATTCAGTAGATGTGAAGAACAGGTTTGATGAGTTACTGAAAGTTAATGAAGAGGAGCAGACCCCAAATGAATTGTGGGAAGACATGAAAGAAGCAGTCCAGAGCACAGCAAAGAAGTACATCCCTAGAAAGATGAAACGGAAACAGCCGTGGATCTCTCAGCAGACCTTAAACCTAGCTGATGACAGGAAGAGAGCAAAGGCAGATGGAGGAAAGGAAGAATGGGCACGCTTAAACAAAGAGGTCTCCAAAAGTGTTAAGGAGGACAAAAGAAACTACATCGAAAGGAAGTGTGTGGAAATGGAAAGATGTAAGGGTGACTCAAAAATAGCTTTTGGTATTGCCAAAGAACTTACCAAGAAGTGGACCCCAGGATGGATGTTATAAATGATGAGAAAGGTAACACTCTTACCGAAAGTGTAGACATCAAAAGGCGATGGGTTCAGTATAGTTCCCAGCTGTTTGAGGCACAAGATGACAAGGTGTATGTACAGTGTGAAACGAGTGAGGAAGAACCTCCACCATTGAGATCTGAAGTTGAGCGTGCCATGGAACAAATGAAAAATGCTAAGTCACCTGGCATTGATAATGTAGCTTCTGAGTTGTGGAAGGCAACTGGGAAAGAAGGGATAGACCTAATGTGGCGTCTATGTGGTATCATCTGGAAAAAGAAGAAATGGCCGAGAGACTGGTGCAGGGCAGTATTTATTCCACTGCCAAAGAAGGGAAATTTGAAAGAGTGTGCCAATCACCGGACCATCAGCCTGATTTGTCATGCAAGTAAAGTGCTTCTGAAGATCATCATCAAGAGAATGAAGAACAAAATGGAGCAGGAAATATCTGATGAGCAGGCAGGATTTCGTGAAGGAAGGGGTACTAGGGACCAAATTGTCAATATCAGGAATGTGATTGAGAAATGCAGAGAGCATAGACTTCCTCTTTACATGTGCTTCATAGATTACAGTAAAGCTTTTGACTGTGTTAGCCACCCTCAGATGTGGGAAACTATGAAAAAGATGGGTTTTCCAAGTCATCTTGTGGATCTGATCAGCTGCTTATATGAAGACCAAGAATCGGCAGTCAGAACAAGTAGTGGAGACACAGATTGGTTCAAGATTGGAAGAGGCTTACGACAGGGCTGTGTGCTATCACCAAACCTATTTAACATCTACTCTGAAGACATAATGAGAACAGCTTTGGAGGGGTTTGAAGGTGGAGTGAAGTTTGGCGGTACAAGAATTACTAACCTGAGGTACGCCGATGATACCACTCTTATTTGTAGCAGCAGAGTAGAGCTGATTGATCTTTTGAAGCGCATCAAAGAGGCCAGTGAAGAAAAACACCTTCTCCTGAACACAAAGAAGACAAAAATAATGGTTGTAGACAGAGAGGGAAAAGTGATGAGTTTGTGATAGATGGACAACAGATTGAGGAGGTGAAGCAATTTGAATATCTGGGTTCAATGATTAACAACAGTGGTGACAGCACAACTGAAATTAAGAGAAGACTGGCTATTGCAAGGACAACTGTGCAGGGCATGTCAAGCATATGGAAAAGCAGAGGCCTATCCATTGACCTCAAGGTACGCCTACTTCGTGCAACTGTGTTTTCCATTGCCACTTATGGATGCGAGTCTTGGGCTATGACCAAGAATGATAGGAAAAGAGTAGATGCTTTTGAGATGTGGTGTTACAGGAGGCTTCTACGAGTGACATGGAAAGACAGGAGAACAAATTCCTGGATCCTTGACAAGATTGGTACAAGTCTAACCATCAGAAGCGGCATAATGGAGAGAAAGCTGAAGTACTTTGGCCATATTGTCAGGAAACATGGAGGTGTAGAAAAACAGATTTTGCAAGGGGCCATGGAAGGCAAGCGAGGAAGAGGACGCCCACCAACATCTTGGACTAATGACGTGAAGCTGGTTTCTAACCAGGGAATGCAAGGTGCAACACACTTGGCATCGGATCGAGTGAGATGGCGTACTCTTGTGAAGACCACAGCAGCGCTACACAGCGCCACCTGACACAGAGAGAGAGATAAATTCAAGGTGCTCAGTGTACATTTTGTACTCAAGGTATTTAGAATATGGACTTAATATTTTATCGCTCGACCAATGCATATGGGATCAATTGATCAAATTTTATATTAGTGCTGGAATTGTTCATAATTTACAACTTATCACCTCAACTTATACATATACATCTCAAACAGCAGTTTCTTACAATAGTCCACATGTATTTTACCAAAGATATTGAGTATCTTTGATTTTACAAAAGACACCACATTTGTGAGTTGATTCCTGGACCTATTACTACATAAACTTGACAGAACAAACCAATACCGCAATCGTTCGCCTAATGGCGCACTTGGGCTTCTTTGCCTTGGGGTAAATTTCATGTACAAATAGAGAGCTCCCTCCTCTAACTATCCCAACAAGAATTAAGGGTATGTGCCCTTATTTGCTATGGGATTTTTATGGGAGGGCACTTATATTTTGTGTCTATTATTCCAGTTATGTCAAGGCAGCCCATAGCACCATTAGGCGAATGTTTACGGTATTACTATAACTATCACACATATCACCCTTTGTTCTTTTAAGCATTGAGGTATAGGGATGACAAGCCATTCATTAGTGAAATAGAGAATTAAATACCTGAATACTCTACCAACATTTTGTGCCAAAAATGAAAATATAAATGAGTGATTTTAGCGCATTAAGCTTAAAACTTGATTGAAAACATAGTGCTCTACTGTAAAGATTCACCTAATGGCGCACTTGGGCTTCTTTGCCTGATGGGATAAATTTCATTTGCAAATAGAGAGCTACCTCCACTGAAATCCCACCGTGCCCTTATATGGGAGGGCACTTTTAGGTTGTGCCTAAAATTCCACTTATGTCATTAGGTGAATCTTTACAGTAATGGCTATTGACTAAAGCACTATGTTTTCAATCAAGTTATAGGCTTATGTCCGCCATCTTGCTTCCAAAACGAGGTTCTCCTACAAACGCCTGTGCAAAAAATGCATTTTTGTTTCTCCTGCTTTTCTAGTAACACGCACAAGGGCTTTTGCAAAGCATACGTGGCAATACGAGCACATGTTTCACAGGCATATGCACATGCAACACACATTTCGTAGGTAGAAACTTGTTTTTGAGATGACCGCGCGATCAGCGAATAGCGCCATTAGGCGAATCTTTACTGTATTTCCATCAACTTACGCCACACACCTCTTTACAAAAAAAGCCACAACTTCTTTCTTCTTTCATTAAATTTGCAGATAATGTTTTCCAGGCATATGGGTATATCATTCAATAGTTTACCAATCAGTACTCGTTGTTTGAATTATAAAATGTCCTGTAACCAAGGTGATCGCATCATTACATCCATGTCATCAAGCCAGTGATTCATCATCTTCTTTGATAGGAGGTGGCGGTGTAGATGATGTCATGTCATCAAGCCAGTGATTCATCATCTTCTTTGATAGGAGGTGGCGGTGTAGATGATGTCATGTCATCATTGATAGATGCTCTAGAGCTTGGCCTGGAATGATGAGATAAGCGTGACATGGAAGATGGAGGGCGATGACGTCTTGATGCAGCACTGAAATGAAAAAAAAAAAAAAAAGTATATAATTTATATAATTAGACATTTCAAATCAAGAATCTGAATACTGTGAACATGGCATATATAGCATTAGAGATCATGGGCACACAGTGTCAACACGCTATATTATAAATATTTTTTTTCATAAAGCTCCATCCTCCGTTGGTGATCAATATTCTATTGTTGACACAGATAAAGAAAGTTTACATATGCATTGTGATAAAATTTTCTATTATACACGCACCTGGATCATAAATGTGTTCCTTTATATAATTGTAATTCTCAAAATTAAATATATCACAATTTTAACTTTCGATTTAAAAATCGTTACGCCAAAAATGCAGTAAAAATGTATCCAGAGCAAACAGTGATGGCCGCTAATTAGTGTATTTAATTTCAAGTTAGTGTATTTAAAACAAAACCTTGGTTTTACCTCAAAACAAATCGAATTTCCTTGTAATAGTAACACCATATGGGATACTAGAGCATGCGCAAATCGTAATAATGTGTAGAATAGAACTTGATGGTATCTCATATGACAGTCGTACTATGCTTAGCCTGAGTCGCTCGGCCTATCTCGAACAAAATCGCCATGCGTAGCTATTGAAAAACAAGAGGATTCACCGTACTATCACGGCAATTTTTGACACAAAGATATAGGGATGATGACGGTGTGGGGCATCATAGAAATGGACATGAACATATTTGCACATTTAGCAGCTTGCTTATATTTTGCACAATGTACATTAACTTACTTCAAATTGACCTTTGCCAGATCAATGTAGAAACAGTTTAGAGGTATGTGTTTGCTATTTCCACTACACAACACTCCCCCTAACAGACCAACATGGTACAGTCTGCTTATATGTGACCCGGCAGCACAAACGAGCCGTAAATTCCCTAAATTGTATTCTGAGTTATGGTGTAAAATGTGTACGAAGGTCGTATTCATCGGTCACTTAAGCTGGCGCGACATCCGTCTTATTTTGAAGTCACAACACCAATCAATAATCCTATTATTGAAGTGGATAATAAGCTTCTACCTTAGATGGCTATAGAACTTTTAATAGCTCTGGTCTTTGTTTGCTTTTGCTAAATCCTTTTCAAGTGGTGGGTTATTTGTATAGGTATGCATAACCAACAATTAACAATGAGAGAACACTTCTTAAACCTCGTTGACGTGGGGATGATTTGAAATGAACGCCAAGTAAGACTGTTTGATATTTATTGCGGCAATGTTGAAAAAGAGACACACATAGAAACGAAAAAAAGCTATAATTTTGTTGAAGGACGCAAAGTTTAACTAACCATAACTCCGCTTCTGGATAGCGTTTGAAGTCAAATGATATACCATTTTTAAGTTTATGATGTTTATTTTTTAAACACGAAATAAAACAAAATTGACCGGGGGAGGAATTTACGGCTCATTCGCCGTGGACGGTCACATATGTAGACCAACATGGTACAGTCTGCTTTCATGGTGTTTAGACATTCCTTCCTAATTATGACAGCCTTTCCTTTATTATTGTACTGGTTCAACTATTTGTGCTGAGATAATTATGACAGCCTTTCCTTTATTACTGTACTGGTTTAACTATTTGTGCTGAGATCATGGGTTTTAAAACAACTTGTTTCAATTGCACCATGTTTCCATAGCAACATATTTCCTTACCTCCCAACACTATTTTGTCTGCTGGGGATCCCCATCATCATCTCATCTAAGTCATCCATATCATACAAGGAGGATATTCCACTCTGTGAACAGGAACAAAACTGCAGTAAGTACACTGATACATTTGATTTCACAGTAACTTTTTTCTTACCATATCTGAGTGATTGCCTAAATCAACCTTTTGTCTACACCCGGTGTCTACATCAGAGTCAGTCAGAAGGCTGGATATATTCATACCAGGCAACACCTTGGGATGTTGTATCATGTACACCAGGCACAAAAAGAAACTCGTCAGTTATATTCATCCTTGCTGTTCAATAACTTGATGATTTTGGATTATTCTGAAATATACATTTTGTTAATGGGACTTTTCTTTCTCATATGACACCCTGTTCGTGAACATTGAGCAAGAATTGACCAAGATAAGCGCCTCCAAACTCTCAAACCCCAAAATGAAAAGTTGCAATTTTAACGATTCAATTGTGCCTGTTACACTGTGTGCTTTATTGATTGGCCTGTGGTGCTTGTGTGCAATACAACGATGCGTTCCCATTGAAAATCGTTGAAAATGCAACTTTTGATTTTAGGGTTTGAGGCATTGGAGGCGCATATCTTGGTCAATTCTTGTTCGTTTTTCACGAACAGGGTGTCAAATGAGAAAGAAAAGTCCAATTAACAAAATATATATTTCAGAATAATCCAAAATTATGAAGTTATTGAACAGCAAGGATGAATATAACTGACGAGTTTCTTTTTGTGCCTGGTGTATATATATGAATATTACAGTAAGGTTCTAAACATTAAGAATCAGGTAATATCGCTTTGGATTTACCTTGTTATTCCACTTTGTGAGAAAAAACATTTGTTTCATTTTCTCTTCTAACAGTGATCCACCACAAGTGTGTAAAACCAGTGCTTGAAGTAAGGTGGGTCCTCAGGTCAGATGCCTGTGAAAATCACTATGAGCTACTATGGGCCATGGGGCCATGAAGTTTTTTCATCAAAGTCAGTAACACAGTCTCAATGTTTAAGTTCAACATCAATCCATGGCATTACCCGTTGTTGATTTGTGAGTCTGAAATCTTACAAAGTGTCACCAATGTGGACCAGTGTAGTATGAATTTTACAGAATGAGTTTGGGCCCTTAACAAATTGATGAGGGTTGATATGTTTCAAAGAATATTTTGGTTTATTTTGTACACTGAGTAAAGCAGTAACTACAGAAATATTCCCTTTATACAATAGCATGAGCTCATACCAAATGTGTTCCTGGTCTCATCCAGTCTGGTACCTCTTCTTCCTCCTCCTCATCTGCCTCCTCCTCCTCCTCTTCAGCTTCTGTTATGACTATCATGTTCTGTTGTGTTCTTGCTGCCTTCTGGTGACGATAAAATGCTGGTCCCATCTCTTTCATATCTACTGTAACATCATTGAGATCCTCATAGAAGCCATCATCACCTAAGGAAACAAGTGCACACAAATATAGGTTAATCATCTTCAGTCCCTCTCAAAAATGAAGACTTTGATGAAATTATATTAATGGGACCTGTACTATACTGTACAAGTGGTAATGCAGTTTGGAGTGAGAGACATATTTGGGAATTTGTTATTTTTGTGATTGCCCATTCAACAACTCTTCCTACCTTTGTACAGGAGCCAACCGTTGTTACACCGTGATGAATCCACACTTTTACTGTAGCGTATCTGCTGAACGCGAGCGAGATTACAGCGTTATCGCGAGAGCGCGTAAAATTCGTCATGCCTGGAACCTTTGTGCGTATGCAAGCTTACAAGTTGAATTAAGTATTTTTCAGGTAGCGGCTAAACTTTGCCGTTTTATTCTGTAGTTTTATTGCTGATATTAACAGAGAAATCATCGAAGTTTTTGTAAGGCTGAGTGACAATGATTAACTGACATTTCCTCGTGAAATAATCGTGAATTATACAATCTTTAGCTTCTTTTCGTTGTTGAAAGGGATTCAATCATGTTTCAACATTGTTCATCACCGTTTAACAACTTCGCGTCCGGCGGCGTCTGCGTGGTTTACTTAGCTCGGGCAGCTAAAGCTGCCCTCGCGAAGTAAACCACGCAGACGACCCATGCATGAATAAATAAAAGACAAAGTTTTGAATTAAATCTTTCACTGGAACTTACTGCACAACTTGCTACGTTGAGTCTCATACCATCACGCATCATCAGGCAACTGACCCACTGGGCTGGTCATGTGACACTTGAAGAGACTACTAGGGATCTTCTTGACAGGTCAGCTGCCTGATGGTATCGTACGCAACATAGCCAGTTGTAAAAGCAAGTTCCAGATTTAATTCAAAACTGGATGAGTGAAAATATTCACTATTTTTAATTTTTTAATTTTGACTTTGAGGACTACGCTGGAGCAGAATACGACACCAATTTCACTGCTATGTGTGAAATAAAACATCCACTAAAAATGTTGACAAGTTAAAAAAAAGCCCCCACCTCTCCTCACTTTTGGAACTTGGTCCCATTTGTAAAAGGTAATGATTTAACTTGAGGGGCTTATCATAATCAATTTAAGTGTTATGTATCTTATGTACCACCAGTAAGGGTATTTTCTTGTTCTTTTTAAGAATGTAACCAAACTTGAAAGTCATGTAGTCATCATGTTACAGAGTGGTCCATTTGAAATAGAGGGTGCATAGATTTCAACTGGAACAACCCAATCTGTCGGGACATGTATGCACCTGCTATATTTCTAATAATTTTCTAATGACTCCCCAATTTACACCTGCATTTCGTGATTATCAGAAAGTATAATTTCAATTTCAATATTACCTTCAATAGTCCTTTGTTTGAGCACCAATGACTCCATGGGATTATACAATTTCTGTACTGTGTCTGACTGGTCAAGTGGTGGTCTAGCTTTGTCTGCCTTGCCATTCATAAACACACCTGAAAGTACAAAATACAGAAAAAAAAACAGAAAATGTTTTAAGAATATAGATTTGTAAAATGTTGAACATACTATTTTCCCTTTTTGCAATATTTAGCAGTTTTGTAAATGCTAACAAAACATGTTCATACACTCCTATATCAAAGCAGCCAATCAGAAAAGCTGTTAGAAAAGTACAAAACATGCATTGATTGTGTATATTGTGCACTCCAGCATTACGCTGCAGTGTTTCAAGGCTGCGTTAGCGTAGGGATTGATTCATTTCTCGGGCGGGTTGATGCATTTATATTTGGTTCGATTTTCCAACATTTTTAGTGATAATTTGTTATATAAAAAAGTAAAAATCACATGTTTTTTTTTTTTTGTGTATGAAATAGATTAATAAACTTGTAATACTTATTGCTCGAGAAATTAGACAAAATAACACACTTGCGCTGATGTTGATGCGTCTAATGCACTCCCCCCTTCGGGGCTCGTGCATTAGACGCATCAACATCAGCGCAAGTGCATTATTTTGTCTAATTTCTCTCCCAATAAGTATTACGCGTTCATTAACCTATAAATATCATCACATCTAACATGAATTAACTGAGTGATTATTTATTGTACTGTGTCACATAGTGAAAGTTTGATTTAAGAACTTGTGGATTCTCCTGTGAATTGAGCTGGCCTTTAATATTTAGGACTTCTGTGATGTGTTACTAATATACCATCCCAGTCAATCTCCCCTGGCACTAGGCTGGCAGATGTTGTCATTGAGTGGATTGTCACCTCAGTCAAAATCAGCTTGATTCTGTCATCAGAGCCAGTTCCACCCAACCTGACAGCCCTTAGCATTTCAGTATAAGCAGCATCATTATTAAGATCCATTTATTTTGATAGGTATGACAATGTACATTTAATATTGTGGGTTTCCTCCGAGTCTCATTTATATCATTTTATTCCTGCAAAAAAGACAAATAAAAACAAATGGAATCCAACAATACTAACCAATGCAATACATTTTAAGCAGTATTCGTCTCTTCATAGGGGTCATCAGGACAAAGTCATACTCTCTCTGAGCCAATCTTTTCTTGAAATCTGGTAACACTTTCAGCAACTCCTTAGCTGTATCTCCGATAGTCGACTTCATGGACGATCCAAACAAAGAAGTTGGAGCAATACGAGAATGGGCTTCGATCAGCTCATCAAGTAGATCCCAAAGTGTATCATGGATGGGATCGCCAAGGAATTCCGCCTCTCTGCAGTATGCGTTGATAACTTGGATCTGCCGGGCAACTTCATGTGCAGGACTGAAAAGCGGCATAGTGGATAAGGCTTTTTCTAGGACAATACGCCCTCGCAGGATGGCTCTCATGTATTTACGTGTGTCCTCATCAAGCTTATCAAGCCCTCTGCTGGTCATCCGTGGCCATAGCAGGTATCGTTTGCAGAGGATGCCAAAGTTGCGTAATGATATGCAGATGAACCAAAGTCCGGTAAAGAGAACCCAGGCTAAGTTGATAGCAAGAAGTTCTGAAAACAAATACTCTGTTTGGAAGAAGACGGTATTGTTCAGTGGCGAATTTTGAAACAGACCCATGAAAGCAAGGATTATCATGCACAGATAGTTGATGAGAAGCTGGAAATTAAATGATGCTACCCGGAATGGTCTCTTGATAAGAAAGATGATAAATAAGATGACGAGAGGAACAAGAAAGATGATCATCTGGAACATGGGATACCAAAGCATTGTGGCATAGGCAACGATGAGAAGTAGCTTGAGAAAGAATGTGATGGGACGATAGTAAACCCAGAAGAGTTTGAAAGACGAGAACAGGTGGTAGAGTTTGAGGTACCAGATGGTATCCAGGGAATGGCCATATTCTGCTTCTTTGAGTTGAAGATAACCTTCATGACGATCTGATTTGAGACTAAATATCTGCATGTGAATCTTAGCCAGCATCCAAATAGGCAGTAGGATATACAGGAAGAAAGCAATGACCATAGCAATAGCCATATAAGTCATATGTTCTGCACTGTAACATGCCGTATCATTATGAACATCCATGTTGCCCGCTGGAGTACAGTGAAAGACTTTGCCTAAGGCTACTCCAATTGGAATAGCAAACACCTGCCAAAGTATGATGTAGATTCGTTGAAGTCTTGCAATTTGCATCAGTAGATTGTATCTTTTTTGATAGTTCATGGATATGTACAAGCCAATGTATATCACTGTTACTGCAAGGATACCAACACACCATAACATAAAGTAAAAGCGATAGCCGATGACGATGTGAACACTGTCAATGAAACCTTCTATAGCAGTGTCATACACACCTGGAGTAAACATCTTAAATACTTCCCAGATGTCAAGATTGAAAACAAAAGCAAATTTAGTTATCATGAGCCATTGATATGGCCAAGGCCACCGAAGTGCAATAGACATGATAAGTGCATAATACTGTAGGAAGTCAATGATTAGAAAGAAGGCATCATGGAACACCAGAACTGTTCTTCGTTTTTGTTTTGCTGAAGCCTTTAAAAGAAATTCTCCATCAATGTCATCATCATAACCTCTCTCCAACAAGATGCCATCTGTATCTGTTGATGTTTCTTCTTTGATTCTTGCTCGTTGACGTTGCCGTAGTTCTTCAAAATTGAGTCTTTCCGAAGGAGCTGTTGTAACTTGTAGTAAGGGCATTGCATCCCCGTAATCATCAGATGTTACTCTGTATGTCATGGTGGAAGGTTTGGTTTCAGTGTTAAATCAAAAGTTGTTTCCTTGGAGTAGAATTAAGTGATGAGCACCTAGAAAATAGAAAAAAAAAGCAATGTGTTAGAATTCTACCTTGTACATTTATCTCTGATCTCTCCACACTAAAAATCAAATATTTTAAGAATGTCACTATGAAGAATTCTTGTTAACTGTTTTCTTCATTAAGAAAGCATTTCATACATTTCATACTTTTATTTGAGAGGCTACAGTATCGGACCTTATCCTAGGTGCATCTTCAGGCCGTCTGATGATCTGGCGGCAAAAGGTCGTTGACCTGTGACAAGGTGGTGTTGCCAACGGTCGTAGATCTTGAGTTGAACTTCTTAGGATTGAATCTATGTTAAGAAAGAACAACCTTCACTAAACAAGGGAGGTGGTACATTTATGCGCCATAACTTGGCGGGGACCTACAATTCTGTCATCAAGAACATTCCTAAGAAGTTCGACTCAAGATCTACGACCTCTGGCACCACCACCTTGTCCCAGGTCAACAACCTTTTGTCACCAGATCATCAGACGGCCTGAAGATGCACCTAGGATAAGGTCCGATACTGTAGCCTCTCAAATAAAAGTGAGTCCAGTTGATCAGTTTTATGTTCAATATAATATTTATTAAACCTGCATGAATGACAACCTTCACAAAAGCATTTCATAGAAAAAAATCCAAATAAATGTTATTATTTATCACAAATGTGGTGTGGCCAAATTACAAATTGATGCCCTAATTAAAATATAGATACATGTATAAAGAAAAACAAAACAAATTTCTCAAAAAGTGCAGTGGCCATGACATCCATGACCGCCCCGCTTGCTACAGTCCTGTTATTCAAGGTTGGAAAGCAAAGAAATACAGAAAGCCAAAAAATTAAGGTACCAGTTATGTTTACCCCCTGTATCCTAAACAAAGACAGATACAGTATGTCATAATTGGAACCAGCAGCCAATAGCTGCATCTTTTAGCTCGAATTTAAGACCTCATTTGTTGAAATTGTTCTAGAAATAAAAACACAATGTTCGAAAAACCCAAGGAAGATGCCAATTTTAAAGTTGCAGTTTCCTACATTGCATGACCTATTGATTTGTACACAAAGTGTTCGCGAACAAGAGAACTAGCGCCATGCTTCCATCGATTAGCACATTCAACTAATATTGTGCTTTCATTTTGTTTCTTCATTAGGTATTAGATCACTGTTTCTTTAATTCTCAACCAATTTCAACAAGTAAGGTCTTAAAAGGGCATTTTGTGATACCTCATCCCCCCACTTTTCTAAAAAAAAGTTGAGATTTTTATATCACTGGAAACCTCTGGCTACATAATGTTTATGTACAAAATATTTCTTGCAGATTAATTGATTTAGCAAAGATATCGTGAAATTTGAATTTCGTTCTGGTGCACCAGAATGAAATTACAACGCATTGTCTATGGAGCAGTGTAATACACATAATCATGCATAACTCGCGAATGCAAAATCGGAATCAACTGAAATTTTGGGAATAGTTTTTTTTCGTGGATATCTAATGAAAAATGACATAAATAGAGGATGCTAGGATCACGAAATACTCCTTTAAATCAGAGCTAATGAGTCCAGGTAGAGCCCTGCTTCTTTTAATTTTGACATACTCGTCTTTATTAAGGATATACAGGGGTGAACGCAACTGGTACCTTAATTTTTTGGCTTACAGTACTGCTTATGCTTAGTACTGGTTGTTTAATGGTTTATGGAATGATGTGGGGCCATAGTGGTCAGCGACAACCTGTAAAGTGTGCTGAGGCTTGTGGATCAACGTCTAGGCGTTGTGCCTGTGCGTGCGCACTATAAATCACTGCGCTTTTTTTTTTGCTTTTTTATTTTTACTGTCTGCTAAGCTTTGCTTCAAGCTCATTCACATCAAAAATAGCTAAAAACATGAATTTTGGAACAAAATAAAGCTTGTTCAATGGAATAATTTAAGGTACCGTATGTTTGTACAGTTGAAAACAATTAGTTTAATTTGATAAATTAATAGCAATTTTATTTTTAACCTTTAGGATCGCTGTTTGCCTTTTGTACCTATACCAATAGGCCATATTATTAATTGTTCGTCTCAACCCAACTTAAATAATTTTAATATTTTTATCTGTGGGACGAGCTTTTTGACAAGAATAGACCACCTTTTCATCTCTCAATGAAGTTTCACTGTAGTCAAGATGAAGATTAGTCCCAAACAAAAATGTTTGGTAGACTCATAACCGGTGCGATCTTACCTTTCCGATGTTGATTAAGATACTTCTTGCATCGATCCCGAGATGCGGAAAAACCAATAGTCATTTTGTCCCACATAAATGAATAAATAACAAAAACCCCGATCCCCGTGGACTCACCCAAAGGTGACGTCACACCAAATGATCGTCCCTTATCCGACTTGGGATCCCCTACTCGGACCAAACTTGTAGGGGGTGGCCGGGGTCCGGGATAATCAACATCGGAAAGGTAAGATCGCACCGGTTATGAGTCTACCAAACATTTTTGTTTGGGACTAGACTCAGTACACGGTCGATCTTACCGCTTCCGATGTTGATTAAGATACTTCTTGCATCAACATCTGAAAGATCGATCTAGCAAGTAACCGGCGGATGGAGGTACAAGATTGGTCAGCATCTGATCAGGGATCGGGAGCGGTAACGATGGTTTTCGCGAGGTCAGAAATATTTTCCCCCAGCGGTCGGGAAAACAAAAAGACCACGCGATCACAGACATAAACCTCCTTACTTAATAAGTTTGGTGGTTAAGAATAGCGACACTGGTTCTTACCATGCTGAGTATTCTGTATAGTCTGAAAACCTGGTACCCGTACACCACCGTATTATGATTGCCCGAACAATGTCCCGGTAAACCTCCCGCCCCGTCTCTGATTACTAACGTAAACGGAAGTATCGTAGAGAAGGGCGAAGGTGGCTTCCGGGACACCGCCTGCTAGATCTCCTCAAGGGACAACCGAACGGTATACCCAAGATGATGAGATAGCTCAGTGTCGAGTGGGTCGTGGGACGCGAAACCTTCGCGATCCCCGGACCCCACCAACACCTGGACCAGCCATTGCGACAGCGGCTGGACCGAAAGGCTCTGTAAGGGTGATGAATGCGGTCGTGAGTCCCTCGCAAGGCTTGTGTTCGGAAGAAATAGTGCTGCAGCGCCTTATCGGACACCCCAGCCTATCTTTGGCTTCAGCCGAACCTTGCCCAACCCTGGGGATTGGAGAGGGGCGAATGTCGGTATGCACCGCGCCGTCCGTAGAGTCACGAGAACAGAGCGCCCGAAACAGTGTCGCTCCAGTGTTTGTGAACACGGAAGCTAACCTCGAGACCGTGTGCAACTCAGCACCGCCGTCCCGAAGCCAACGCCAAACCGGAAAGCCATCTTGAGAGTTACGTATTTAAGCGTCGCTTTTGACGGAAGGTCAAAAGGGTGACCCTTAAAGTAATCTAAGACTGTGTTGGGATCCCTTAGGAGGATCACTTTCCTTTTTGGTAGACACTCGTTGAACATACCGTCGAGGCGTAGACTAATAAGGTAACCATCGGTTATGATAGTCGACCCGTCTCGAAACCTCGGTGAATGGAGAGGACAGCTGACTTATAGCTGGCCCCAGTGGCCCGCTGAAGTCTTGCTTGGAACTTTTCTGTCAGAAACTCCGGAACTAGCAGCACAGAGGTTCTAGCGGGAGAGCTATGTGTCTAATTGCACCAAGCGTAGTATGGAGCGAGGCTCTGGCTATACGTACGGGGGGTTGACTTCCGTGTAGCCCCGGCGATGAGAAAAACAGCTTCTGATGAAAAGTATCCCTCGCTGCGCGTTCCTGGTAAGGGCCATGCAGCTAACTGCAGGTGCTCTAGTGATAGACTGGGTACCTCCGCTCCGGGCATCCGGAGTAGATCTGGTACCTGGGAGTGCCAGCGGCCTTGCCGCTAGCAGAATGACAATGCAGTCTTCCCACCCGATCTTGGTCACCACCCTCATGAGTAGTGAGATCGGAGGGACTGCATAAGCTGACATCCCTCCCCAGTCTATGGACAGAGCATCCACGGTGAATGCTTGGGGGTCCGCGACCCTTGAGCAGTACACCGGCAGTGGATGATTGCGATGAGATGCGAACAGATCTTCCGAGGGGTGGTACATCCCCTTGAAGATCGTCTGAGCGACCTGCGGAGCAAGGGACCATTCTGCTGGTCCCGACACCCTTCCTCGTGACAGATTGTGCGCGAGGATGCTGGTGACGCCCGCGATGTGTATCGCTCTCATCGTAATCTGCCTGAACTTGCACCACCCTATCAGGTGTCGTGCATGCAGGCTCAATCGTGGTGGCCCGGAGTCCCCTTGTCTGTTGGGGTAGGCTACCACGGTTGTGTTATCCGTCAGGACAACGGTATGTGATTCCACGATCACCTCCTCGTGAGCGAGGGAGGTTGATGTGAAACTCTGTCTCTATGGCCCCCATAGGCCCGAGACGGAGTCTCCGTGGATGTGGACCCCCCGGCCCCGGTTTGACGCTATGGTCGCCACTACGTGACATACCGGGGTGCAGGAAACCTGACACCCTGGGTCAAATTGGGCTGATGGGTCCACCACCAGAGTTCCTCTCGCGCGATCTCCGACAACGGAACCGCGAGGGATATTGGTGACGACTGGGCCTGCAAGCAGGCTAGAAGGTGTAGTTGGGTAAGCCTAACGTAGAAACGGCAGTACAGTACGAGGTCTACCATACTGGCCATTAGGCCTACCACCTTCATCCATGCCACAGCGGGTTTTGCCCGAGACTTGGCCAAGAGTCAGGCACACCGCACCATGTTCGTCACCCGCTCGGGTGAGAGCACCGCGACCCCCTCCGTGAGGGTGATCTGGGCCCCTACAAATAGTGGTGTTCTGCGTCGGGACCACGCTGGACTTTTTTGAGCTGATCAAAAATCCAGGGTCCCGCACCCTCACGGACTATCAACCCCATGAGACCCGTAGTCTTCAGTGGAGTGCGTCCGTATATGAGCCAAACGTCCAGGTAGCAACTGATGTTGACACCCCTGTGCTTCAGGTACGCTGCCACCGCTCTGACCAAGAGTGTTAAACACCCTGGGAGAGATGGACAGGCGGATGGCGGTATCAAAACTGGTAATTTTGATCCTGTACCTAGAAGCGCAGATGCCTCCGATCTTGAGAGGCGATTGGCATATGCAGATAGGCGTCCGAGAGATCTAGCGATGCTGTTCCCATGCCCCTGATGGGGCAGGCTAGCACCGAGGCGAGAGTCCCCATTCTGAACCTCTTGGGCCTGAAGAACGTGTTCAACAGCCTGCGGTTCCGGATGGGGCTCCCGTCGCCGGTCTTCCCTGGAGCCAATGGCTCCAAGATCACCCGTAGAACGGGGGGTAGCCCCGGACTATCGCCCGCTTCGTGGGAAGCTGTGTGATCCCTGTCAGTAGTGCCCGACGCTGGGGGCCGTCTGACGGCACTACTGTGGACCTCTGAAATGTGCAGACGAATGTGGGGAGACTGGGTTGCCAGTCTGTAACCCCCACTCACCACTGACCATACCCAGGCACTCAAAGAGATGGTTTCCCACCTCTGGGTGAAAGCCATAAGCGGTCAGTCCACTGGGAGATCCCCTGTGGAAAAACCGCTGAGCCCCCAGGAATGCTCTGCCTAGCTTCCCTTGGAAGAGCGCTTGCTCTTCTTCGGGGCTTGCCAGCTGTTCCTGTGCTACCCTTGCGCCTCCCAGAAATGGGTGCTACAGAGGTAGTGGGCTCGGGTACTGTTGGTGGTGCACGGCCTGCTGAAGTCGGAGCTCCTACCCATGGTAAGGGCAGTTTCCGACTTCTTCAGAGTGCTCCGTTGGTAGCTTCTTTGCACGGTCCTCCACCGTGCGCAGAAGCATCCAAAGAGAAAAAGGACCCTGCCTTTCCATCGCGTTGAGCGATTGGAGTGGCAGGCCCCACCCCCCGGCGCTGAGTGGACACCCTATGGGCTAGGCCCATGGAGCTCTCGTCGAGGCTAGCTGTTAGCACCGCTAATAGGCTCACCTCGCGGAAGAGCTCAGATGTTGTCTGAGCGTGATACGCTTGACGACATCTGGGTCCCTCTCGGATCCCCTCAGGTAGGTCCCGTGGTCCTCCCGCGTTACATCGCAGAGGAAGCGTGCAAGCACGCGGCGCCATAGCTCTACTGAGCTCGACAGCCCCACGATATCTACCCGTGAGGTTTGCCGGGAATGAGAGTGCAGGCGTCCCCTGTGAGGAAGCAGCAGCTGAGCATCCTACTGAAAGGATCCCCTGTTCCTCCTCCATGGACTCCCCCTGAGGGGGTGTCCGGAGGAGGATCAGTGCTGTTGCTCCCCTCGTGGGGCAGCGGGGGAAGGAGATTGTAGTGATGTCACTACCGGACTCAGCTTCCGACTCCTTTCCCTCGCCCACAGTATCCGTATCATGCTCCGATGATGACGGTAACTGAGGACGGGCATCAGAAAGCGGGTAAGAAGGCATAACCACTGTGTGGCTCGCCGACTACCTGCTAGCAGAAGAGGGAGTACTCCCAAGACCCTGAGGTATCCGCCATGGCACCACTGGGTCCGCATGCTCTCGCAGCCGTCGTCCTAGCGCTAGCAGCACGGGCCTACCCTGATCAAGATCTGGGTTAGCCCCATGCCGGCTGGCCTGGTCAACAGCTGATGTTGGTACTGCGTGGCCATCGCTGGCGACACTTGCCACGGTGCTAGGCCGTGGAAGAAACACCCTGCGGCGGGTACCACGGGGCATACCCAGCCGGCAGCTGACCCTGAAAGGATCCGCCACCAGGGTAACCCCATGGTACTGCAGTACCAGCACCGCCTCCCCCCCTTGTTGCCACAGAGACTGTGGCGACTAAGGCGGGTGCTGCGGTACTGGTGCGGTATCAGCGTGGGTACCCTTGAGGGTTCCCAACTGTGGACCGCTGTACCCTCGCCACACTGCGTTCCCTGTTTGGGGGGATCAAGCTGTGTGCTGGCGTGGTACCGGCGCGTACTAGCATGGGTACCCGTGAGGGTTCCGGCTGTGTACCGCTGTATGCGTGGTTCCAGCGTAGGTGCCCGTGAGGGCTCCCGGCTGTGTACCACTGTACCCATGCCTCACTGCGTTCCCCGCAAGGGGATCAAGCCATGTGTATGGGTACCCCGCTATACCGGCTGTCCCTTGGCTAGAGGGAGCTTGCCTAGTACCACGGGTAGCTGAGCGTGCATACCCCCGATCAATCACCTCGCCACCTGAATAGGCAGCGTCAATCAATGGAGCTATGCCCTGTTGATTTGACAGTGATCGATCAAGAGAGGGTAATTGACCCATTGACGATAATGGATCACCCACGCCCGCTGGCTCTCGAGGACATAAGTGGGTTGTTGATCAGCTAGGCTGTTCAAGCTACTTACTGTACCCTCTAGAGCTTCGCCCAAGGTCGCTGTGTGTGGCGGACCACTCACGGCAGCTATGGGCGGGTGCATAGCGGCTACCACTGAAGTCAAGCCGTAGCTCGTCTTTGTAGCTGCCACCGAATGCACCTGGGTCGCTGTCCCGTGAGAGACTGCGAGCCCACCCCCTGAATAATCGCCAGCCAGTCCCTGTGGACAGCCAGCAGCTATTCTAGGGCCCAGGGTATCACTCGGCGGTCCCGCCATGGAACGCTGCCGTGTGACAACCCCAGTTGGTTCTGCTAAGACTACACCCACAGCGTTAGCCATGCGGTATCGTCTCTGCTGAACCCATGCATGCTAGGGTTCAACCCAGGCAAGCCCGGGGTACCCTTGCATGCTGCCCGTCGCTGGCTACTACTGTGGCTGTTTGAGCCTGTAGATATGCCTGCAACAGACGGGTGTCCTCCTGCTAAAAACCCGTGAGGATTTTTGGCTAGAGGACTGGTATCCTCCTGCTACAAAACCCGCTAGGGTTTTCGCTGGTGGTTACCGCTCTGCTGCCTGCTACTTTGCTCCGGCGTATAGTAGTGCTTTCGCTGGCTGCTGAGCCTTTGGACGCCGCTTAGCAGTCCCGAAGGAACCGCCTGCTTGTCCGGGGACCGGAGCCCCCTTAAGCAGACCTGCCATGACCCATAGGGGCTGTCACAGCAGAATCTACCGTGTCGACTGGTATCCTCCTGCTGCAAAACCCGCTAGGGTTTTCGCTGGTGGTTACCGCTCTGCTGCCTGCTACTTTGCTCCGGCGTATAGTCAGTGCTTTCGCTGGCTGCTGAGCCTTTGGACGCTTAGCAGTCCCGAAGGAACCGCCTGCTTGTCCGGGGACCGGAGCCCCTTAAGCAGACCTGCCATGACCCATAGGGGCTGTCACAGCAGAATCCACCGTGTCGACCTTACCAGTGCCCTTGGTAGATTTCTTCTTCGTCTTATGGCGATGATGGAGCCTATCCCAATCGTCAAGCTGGAACTCGGAGAGTCCTAAGCAAAAGAAAGACATCTAGAAGATCGTGAGCACTCCCTGTGGGTGAAACAGAGCGGGTGTGGGTCCCGCTCCGTCACCAGGGAAGGGCAAGCCCGACAGGGCCGAGCGAAGCGAGGAGAAAGGGAGGGGGCACTACCCCCCAACACGCGACTCAAGCCCAGTAAGCAAACCTGAGCACGGAGGCTGGTCGCTAACGTTAGTGGTAAAGTAAGGACTGGCTAACTTTATTACCAAAATGTCAGACGGGTCCCTACCAATCCCCACCGTATGAATATCTGATTAACTCGTCTTATCGGACGGTAATGAAGACATAACGATAGAGTAATCACCCTAACATAGCAACAATAACCTACCGTACATGAAATACAATGTGTATGTACAAACATCTATTGTAACTTACAGGCTGCAATGGTTGTTTTACGTGGGAAACAAAATGAATGGCGTCAACGAGCGGCCATTTTGAATTGCTCGTGTGTCCCGTATACAAACGGAGGCACGATATGTAGCTAAGTTTTGGATCGTTTTTGTCACTTTTTCGCCAGAAAATGCCGTCAAAACTATCCTCAGCCGAACAATACCGGTTTGGTTTTACCTAAGGTGTGAAACTACAACCGTATATCTCGCCTTGGTCGAGAAATTGATACACAGTGCTTTGAACAATCGATAGGGACGTCTGTGTCAGTCGGCGGCCAAGGAGGATAAGGGACGATCATTTGGTGTGGCGTCACCTTTTGGGTGAGTCCACCGGGGATCGGGGTTTTGTTATTTATTCATTTATGTGGGACAAAATGACTATTGGTTTTTCCGCATCTCGGGATCGATGCAAGAAGTATCTTAATCAACATCGGAAGCGGTAAGATCGACCGTGTACTGAGTCTAACAATTTTAAGAGATCTGAGATTTTTGTGGTGGATTTGGACAAAAATAAAACAGTGGAAAAAAACTGAAATTTACTTATAATCCACCCGGAATAACGTGCAAAAACGGGTGATTTTATTAATGCGCGCAGGCTAGGGGCTTTGAGACAAGCTATTAGCATTTTGTGATCCACAGCAGCAACACCCCCCCATTTCTCAAAAAAAAAAAGAGATTTTTATACCACTGGAAACCTCTAGCTACATAATGTAAATGTAGAAACAATTTCTTGCAGATTAATTCGTTTAGCAAAAAATATCGTGAAAGTTGAATTACGTTCTGGTTACAATTACATATAGCAGTGTAATTTACACATATATCATGCATAAACTCTCAAATTACGCAAAATCGGGATCAACTGAAATGTTGAGAATAAGCTTTTTTCATGGATACCTACTCTATTAGAGTACGCAGCAGGGGTTTGTGACCCATACACTGTGAAGAACATTTGTAGGATTGACAGTGTTCAAAGAAGAGCCGCCCGTTTTGTGTCAAATAATTATAACTGGAGAGAAAGTGTCACTAAAATGTTGGGTGAACTCCAGTGGGATTCATTAGCAGACAGAAGGGAAGTCACCAGATTACATCTTTTCAAGCAGATGGTTGAGGAGGAGATCGCGATTCCACATTCGCTCGTGAACCCGCATCCGCGCAGAGGGGGAGAACTACTCATTCAAAAGCCATGGCTAAACCAATTACCAAGACCAACGTGTATAAATACTCATTCATTCCCCGAACCATTCAAAGTTGGAACAGTTTGCCTGAGCATATCATCAGCATTGGGGGAAAGATAGCTTCAAAGCAGCCGCCATGGACTTCATCAAAATCAATTAGACCACTCTAACCTAGACTCGCTTGCCAGTCCTATATACGCCGTACCTATGTATATTAAGGACTGGCTTACACCATTTTGGATGTCAATGGGAAATACATGCACACTTAACGATTTGCGCCGGTCAGAAACTTGAAAAAAATTCTTAAAAATTTCATCAATGTATATAAAAGTGGTACCAACCTTATTGTGCTTATTTAAGACTCGGTTGAAACAAAATTAAGCATCAAATGCATTTTAGTGTTCAAAAAGGCAAAATTATCGTCAAAGTTCTGCCGAGAACAAAAATATCCGATCTTTGCGATCAAAAACACAAAATTACAACTTTAAACATACTATTGGCAAAAGACATTATTACCAAACAATATAGAATAGAAAATTTGACGTCAATTTCTCAAAATATTGAAGAAATGTGCTCACTAGACATTCAGAAAGTACGTAATCCCAATTCCCATTCAAACGTGTGGGAAACTGAAAGTGCATAATAATCCCCACTACTCTATAAACCTCCTGTAGCAGTAATGGACGCCTGCGTCCGTAGCTACAGCCCCACAGATATTATGTAGATGTAGATGAATAATATCATCAAGAGAGGATGCTAGGATCACGAAATACTCATTTAAGATAGCCTTCTTCTACTTCTACCGGGATTAGTGACCACCGGGATTAGTGACCATGAGTTAGTCTGTTTCACATTGAACACTAAGCCAAAGCTGAACAGGAAAATTCCCCGCAAAGTGTTCATGTTTGATAAAGCCGACATTAACAACCTGAAAGCTGACATGCTTAATTTTCAGCAAGTGTTCCTATCTAGCGACCCTAACTCAAGATCCGTGGAGTCAAATTGGGACATGTTTACTTCCAAAATTCTTGAGCTTATGGAGAATCATATCCCATCCAAGATGTCTGCTACCCGTCACACAAACCCTTGGGTCACTAAAGGGGTGCGGAAGATGAGCAGAAAAAAACAGGCTATAATGACTCAAAAACAATCTGATTGGGAAGCATACAAGGATTACAGGAAGTTGACCCAAAAGAAAGTCCGTCAGAACTATTGGTCCTTCCAAAATAACATGCTCAATAATCCAGAGGATAAATCTAACAAGGCTTTCTGGAGATTTATCAAGTCCAAGAAGCAAGATTCTACTGGCGTTTCTTCTCTCAAGCAAGGCTCCAAGGTCATATTCGACAGCAAGGGGAAAGCAAACACCTTCAACAACCAGTTCAGGTCAGTTTTACAACTGAGGAAACATCTAACTTGCCTAAGATGACTGGCTCTGCTTACCCATCTATCAACAACATTGTCGTCTCAACCGAAGGGGTGTTAAAGCTGCTCAAGTCCTTAAAAGGTCAAGAAAGCGACTGGGCCTGATCTTATCCCTGCCCGTTTTTTGAAGGAATTGGCTGTTGAAACTGCTCTCAGTATTAACTGCTATATTCCAACAGTCATTAGACACTGGTACTGTACCCAATGCTTGGAGAATAGCCAACATATCTCCCATATACAAGAAAGGGGACAGGAGTACAGCTTCTAACTACTGCCCCGTTTCAATCACGAGCATATGTAGCAAGCTAATTGAGCACAATATCTTCAGTCAGGTGATGGACCACTATGACACCTTCAACATCCTTACAGACGCCCAGCACGGGTTCCGCCCAGGCCGCTCCTGTGAGTCCCAGCTTCTGATAACCACACACGATCTAGCCAGTGCCCTCAACAATAAAGGCCAAGTTGACGCCATTGTGTTGGATTTTTCCAAAGGCGTTGACCGCGTTCCCCACCAGCGCCTCCTCCTGAAACTACAACATTACGGAGTTCGAGGTTCATTATTCGCTTGGGTAGACAACTTCTTAACACAACGCACGCAACGAGTCATCATCGATGGCCAGGCATCGGAATGGGTCCCCGTCACCTCAGGAGTGCCCCAGGGCACAGTGCTTGGTCCTCTGCTGTTCTTATCATTCATAAATGACCTTCCATCAGGCATTACTTCAAATATCCGGCTCTTCGCAGACGACTGCCTCTTGTACAGACCTATCAACAATTCAGAAGACACACTAGCATTGCAAAAAGATCTTGACATGCTTCACCAGTGGACATCTATTTGGCAAATGAAATTTAACACTGACAAATGTCATTCTATGAGATTCACCCTACGTCGCAATATTATTGACGGCCGATATCATTTAGGGAATAGTGCTCTGACATCTGTTGACGACTATCCATATCTTGGCTTGACATTCACCTCCAATCTGTCATGGTCCAAACACATCAGCGGTGTGACAGCCCGTGCAAATAAAATCCTGGGGCTCATCCGCAGAAATCTGAGAGGTTGCTCTCGCAAGTTGAAGGAACAAGCCTACATGTCGCTGGTCCGACCTCATCTTGAATACACATGTCCAGTCTGGTCTCCATACCATCAGAAAGACATCAATAAAATTGAAAACATACAGAGGCAGGCTGCAAGATTCGTCCTCCACCGATACAGACGGCAAGACAGTGTTTCATCAATGCTTCAAGAATTACAATGGGTCGATCTCCCTCGAGCAAAGGCGAAAAACATCCAGCCTCATTCTCATGTACAAGATATGTAACAACCTTGTGGCAGTCAACCCAGCTCTTTACATGACTCCAGTGCTTCCATCCTCTACAAGAGCCTATGCCTGCCACTTCCACATACTTGTGCATAATACGGAAGGTCGATTTGTGCCCATAAATGTTTAGGCCTATGTTAAACTGTATGTTATACAAATTGTACAGCTATCATTTCTACCCTATGACGAACCGACATACCTGTAAATCAAATAGCCCACAAAAAACTGGTCATCGCTGGTATTTTTCATGAAGAAAAACGACACTTTTTACGCCGGAACATGTCCAAAACACGTCAGCTGACGTACAAGCCTCCCCACGCATGTACATAAACAAGCCGTGTTCATTGTTTAATTGTCACCTGCAGCTGTTCGCAAGAAAACTTTCTGCATAAAATTACCTGGGGTCGCGTTATCAGGCCTGAGACACACTGGCGCTAGTTTGAGGACAGTCACTATGAGTTACTAATGTCGGCACATGCAGAAAATGCGTGATGGGTCGCCATTTTGTGACTCGTGCAAGCTAACACAAACAAATTATTGGACTTAATAATCTTTTCAAGTTTTAATAAAACGTGCATCTATCATGATAATATTACATTTTATTATTTTATTATTTGAATTACATAAGCTATGTCAATTTTGTGTCCATGTTAATTTTTATATGGATTTACCTGTGTTGATTTTAAACTGTTGTGAACGTGGAGCTACGCAAACTGGCAGGCGATTACCCACCATGCAATGCGAATACACGGAAACGATCCAGTTTAGGATGCATCGCAGTTCCTATTGTGTAAACCAGGCGTAAACCGCCCATCCAACCTGATCGTGTGCACAGGATTTGTGCTGGAGGCTAGTTAATGCGCACAACCAATGCGCAGAAGAAGACCTTGATACTAGGCGGAGCTTACGTTTCACAAGAATGATTGACAGCTGTGAGTAAGTGAAATTCTGTTCTGTGATTGGTACAAAAATATGGTTCTCGTATAAATGAATATATTATCCATGGCTTCAAAATTAGGAACTGTTTTTCCACAGAGCCCTATATAGGGCTCTATGGTCTCTACTCATCATACACGATCGTAGAAGATCTGGCCAGCGACGGCGCTTGCCAATCAGGCTAGCTATTTGTACGGCGTGGCCTCTCATCCTTTTTATTATCTCTGGTCTTGTCACGCTGGTAGATTCGCCCACCTGTGACTACTGACCTGGATCTGACAGAAGATTGTGGAATTCACGATTTTCAGCAGCAGGATTTTATGAAACTGCCAATATTTGCAAGTATTCTGAAGGATCGGTAATAATTAAAATATTTTTCATGGTGTCGGTAGTGCAAGTTGAAGTTAGTGAATTTGTGGTTTTGTATGTTATGTGCAAGAGTGTTTTCAGGAAGCGTAAATAGGCAGGCCGTTATGCTAAGCTCTCCATCTTATATGCAAGTTCGGCGACGAACTGGACACATCACACGGTAGTGTGATGTGTCCAGCCTGGATATAACAAGAGCCTACCATCCCAGTAAATTCAATCCACTACCAGCCCGTATCCAGCTCTTCAAAGCTTCGTTTTTTTTTTTTTTTTTTGCCTGGTGGAATTCTCTACCAGTGAGCACCTTGTCTTCTCCAACTTACGAGGTGTTCAGGGGTCAGTTACTGGTTCAATGTAATTCCAGGTCCATTATTACTCGCACTTTGTATATATCGGCACCTTCATTACCTGCACTGCACGGGAGCAACAAGTTTTCTTCCTTGGCACTACATCCAAACTTATGGACCTTGCCAAGTATTTACGTAGAGGTAGAGGTAGAGGTCTACTGGATTTCTGGGCAGACCATTTCAGGTCATATTATAACTAAATGTGATGCCAGTACAAATTTTTTTTTTTAAGCTTACCCCATTTTGGCATTTTTATCCGGCATTTTTTAACCATCATCATAATTGTCATAGTCACACGTGAAAAGGTATAAATATTATTTGCACTGGTTGTCCATTATCACACCTTCACTGTGACATCCTTTAGTGAAATCGGTAGTTGGTACTGATCGATTAGTTTGATCAATTCGATGTTCCTGCACCTGTCGTGTCGTTGTTGCTCCTCATCATGCATCAACTTGTTCGGCAAGTTGTTCCTTTTCTTTGGCTAATTGATTGACGTCACACTATCCATGGCTACATTATACGTCCGCATTAGTAAAAATTGTTTTTTACGAATCTTTAAAATAAATTATACTGTATTTTTCATAGGAATATCTTTAACATAGCTATATTTTTCGGTGAAATAATATTTAACATAATATATTAACATTGTCAAAAGATATGATAGTATCTGAAACAAGCTGTACAAAATTATTTGTAGTGAATAAGCCTGAAAAGTTTCACGATTTTTGCTGGTTTTCAAAATTTGCCCCTATGACGCATGTAATAAACTTTTCTCAACTACGCGAAAGGGTGGGCAAAAATAATAAACCGGGAACCACTATTTACAAAATGGCCGATTTGGGTGAGTTGGTATTGCAGCATGTGGCTAAAGATGGAGAGATTACAACGAGTGAATTGGCTCAGAGATTGCAGAAAGACCATCAACAGATAGTAGGTGCTGTCAAGAGCTTGCAGTCCTTAGGAAATGTAAGTTAATTATGTGAATCGTTCACACAGTGTGCGAGTTCCAGTGGACCTGTAGCAGACGCTAGCACGGCTAGACATGCAATGTACAAGGCAATGCCATTGCCCATTGCTAGACCGAATAATCAGTCGCTATACAACATCTGTATACTAGCGACTGAAGTGGTTACAATGCTAAAGTCCATGGTGGTATTTCACCGTATTTATGTCACTTTTTGTTGAATTTGTCTCACCTGCATTTATATGAACCACTCCAAATTGTTGCTTGTATATAATACGAGGTTTGGGTGTACAATCGACGCAATGCATTCCTTAAAAAAACCAATTTGTAGATTTACGTTTTCAGCGCAGTTTCTCTCGTCGCATGCTCGAGTATTTACTTTTAAACTGGCATATGAGCATGCGCGGCTAAGCTGAATTTATACTCCATCGCCGATCAGTACTTGACCAATGAGATACGCGCTTTTTCCAATATAACAAAAAGAGGTCTATCTCATTGTCCCAAAAAAAATCGCTATCGCTTAGCGATTTAGTTTTAGCCTAAGTCTTCCGGCCCCGATTTTGAAGCTAGTAAACATAGTGGAACGAAATGGCCATTTCTCATTATGACCGTGCGTAGCAGTTGAAGATTAATGCTAAATACGGGTCGGCCATATTTATTTCCGTTGTCCATGCAAACAAGATTCGCGATGAGCAGGAAATTTCAAGGTGAGAGCGCAAGAAATTGGATTTTTTGCACATTTCAGTACCCATCCAGAAGCTTGAAGTATTAAGCTCGAGAGATAATTAAGTTCTTATCACATATAGGGTATTGCAGGGAATTATACAAGATTATTTAGGGGTGAAAAATATCAAGTAAAACACATTGTGGCCGTTTGCAAGTTCAGGATGTAAATATCGTCATCCTCGCCAAATACAAAACATAGCGTAATAGTACGGCACCCCATTGCAGTCAATACAAAAACAATGATATGCATGTACATGTATGATTCATTACAGTGACAGAGAGTGACCAACAAACTGGCAACAAGATTGCATCAGCATTGCAATTATACATGCATCCCAGGCTATATATATTATATTATATTTCAGGATGCAGGTATATTTTATTAAATGTCATGGCTGCAGTAAAAACTAGTTCGCAAGGCAAACTGAAAAAAAAACCGGGCAAAACAGATGTGTCATTTTATCGGTATGACATTTTCGTTATTGATGCTGCCCTATTTTAAGTTTGCACCGAAGAGCCATCTCAGTTTGAGTGCATCGATTTGTCAGTAAATTACACATAATACTCACTCTAAATTGTTCATCAAACTAATCTAGAGGTCCTCTTATAATAGGCCTATGACATGAATACAAATTATCAATTTTCATATTAAATGGGCATTTCGTGATCCACAGCCTCATCCCCCCACTTTTCTCAAAAAAAGTTGAGATTTTTATATCACTGGAAACCGCTCTGGCTACATAATGTTTATGTACAAAATCTTTCTTGCAGATTAATTCGTTTTGCAAAGATATCGTGAAATTTGAATTTCATTCTGGTGCACCAGAACGAAATTACAACGCATTGTCTATGGAGCAGTGTAATACACATAATCATTCATATTACTCGCAAACGCAAAATCGGAATCAACTGAAATTTTGGGAATAGGCTTTTTTCGTGGATATGTACTGACAAATGTCATAAAAAGAGGATGCTAGGATCACGAAATACTCCTTTAAAAATACAAAACATCTTGAATTTTTTTTAGGTCAACCATGAATGATCCTAGCATTTAGGTCTAGGTCCGGGGACTACAAAACCGAAAAAATAAAAAATGTTGGGTACCCGGACTACCCGAGGAGGGTATTTCCTGCCCGGGTAATGCAATCTCGCATGCCCGCCCGAAAATTCCAGCCTTACTTGAAAGTCCTGGAATTTTGTTGAAAAGTCTAAAGCTTAAAAAAATTTATGGAAAGTCCTTGAAGAAAAAATGTGCTGAAACAATAAAAATTTATGTTACTAGGGGACTTAGATGTGCGTTTGTCTTGCCTAAGCGCCAAGCAGGGTTCGATTTAGAAAATAAAATTTACATGCACAACTCTGATTTTTTCCTCAAAATGGGCTGAATAACACAAAATTCTACATGCACAGAGCCAAAGTTACATGCATTTGTGCATGTAAAACCCCTCTAAATCGAACACTGGCGCCAAGACAGTTCTTAGGTAAAAAATTTGGTTTTTTTTAATGTGCAAGTGATAGATTGTCCTGGGGGACTTGGATGTGGTACCCTTGCCTAAGCGCCAGGACAGTCTTGATGCCACCAAAAAAAGCACAAAAATAAAAAATAAAAAATCCAAAAATATGGGGATCAAGGTAGAAGCGTTCCCGCTCGCGGTTCCCGAGAGGTTCATATGGAAGTATAATGAACTTGCCTATTCTACCACAAAATCAAACCATTATCCAAAAATAGTATTCTGGTTAAAATTTTCAGGTTGGGGACTGCAAAAATATAAAAAAATGAAGCATAATAAACATTTTAATATTATGTATTTAAAAATAAATAAATTAATTACCACCCCCCCAAATAATTTTATAACATTTTTTTAAACATCAAAAGTGTTTTTTAACCAATCAAAAGTCCTGAAGCTTATTTCACTGACATTACAGTACATAACTAGTTGTGCTGTGGTTCATCAGCTAGACATTACAGTAGAATATATATGGCCCTAGTTGCGCTGTGGTTTATCAGCTAGACAATACGGTATAATATGACACTAGTTGCACTGTGGTTTATCAGCTAGACATTACGGTATAATATATGACACTAATTGTGCTGTGGGGGTGGCTTATCAGCTAGACAATACAGTATAGTAAATATGACCCTAGTTGTGCTGTGGTTTATCAGCTAGATAATACAGTAAGGCCTTAACATTTTTTTGGATTGGTGTAACCCGACCGACCCTAAGAGTTCTTTTTGTTTTTGCAAAAAAAATAAAAGTATAAATTGAATTGAAAAAAAGAAGAAAAAAAAGTTCCAAGGCCTTTATCAAATGCAATTTACAGAGCTCTTTAAGGGGGTACTACACCCCTGCCTAATTATGTGCCTATTTTTGCATTTTTCTCAAAAATTATAGCGCATTGGGGACAAGTAAGATATGTATATTATAGGGCAAGGACTACAACTACTGCACTGGAAATTTTATTTCAGCACAGACAACAGTTGTGGAGTAACAGTCAAAAATGAGGGAAAAGCAATATTTGATCAATAAATCAATAACTACTTGCCTTGAGTTGCTGAATTTTCAGTACAGTAGTTGTAGTCCTTGCCCCTATAATATACATATCTTACATGTCACCAATGTGCTATAATTTTTGAGAAAAATGCAAAAATAGGCACAAAATTGGCCAGGGTGTAGTACCCCCTTAAACAGCCTTTTAAAAAGGGTGATGTTTCATATTTCTTAGGGAACAGGCTTATTTGATGCAGTATGATCTCCTGAGCATTTTGACACCATTTTCATCCAAATTGGCCAAAAATGAGTTGGTGCCGGCTAAAACAAGGATTTGGACAGGGGGGGTCTGTGGGGGTCTGAAAATCAATATTTTCAACAACAATCATTATTATATGCCTAATTCTGTTCAAGTTGGTGCTGATTTGTATGTAATTGATGTCTAGAATTCCATTTATGAAAGTTGCATAAAAATTGGAGTTGCCGTTTTCTAAAAATGGCTGTTTTATGTCCAAATATGGATGTGAGGGCGCTTTGCATAAAACACGCACGCGTTCTTTTCACAATAAATTTTAATGATGCCATCTTGAAGATAATCACATGTGGCATATCCTCAAGAAATTTGGGCATTATAATGCTTTTCGTTTGACCGTGGCACCATTTTTCGTATTCTCAGGAAGCCTTCCATTGAAACGTACACGTTTTATAGTGCATTGACTCCTGTACAGTTAAATGGGAGCATTCTATGAAATATTCAAATGGCTGCCAAAATCAAACCGTACTATGTAAACCGCTCAAATTTCTTGAGCAGGTACTAACTATGATTATCTTCATACATTGATACATATATCATTGAAATTTCCGTTTGAAAGATTGTTTGCATGTTTTATGCAAAGCGCCCTCACATCCATATTTGGACGTAAAACAGCCATTTTAAGAAAACAACAACTCCAATTTTTATGCAACTTTCATAAATGGAATTCTAGACATCAAGTACATACAAATCAGCACCAACTTTAACATAATTAGGCATATAATAATGATTATTGTCAAAAATATTGATTTTCAGACCCCCCCCCCTGTCCAAATACTTGTTTTGGCCGGCACCAACTCATTTTTTGGCAGATTCGGATGAAAATGGTGCCAAAATGCTCAGGAGATCATACTGCATCAAATAAGCCTGTTCCCTAAGAAATTTGAACATCAGGATTCCTTAATGTTACAAATTAGTATGAAAATAAGTTAGGAAATAAATCTGTCTTGTATATATTTTTCATTTTATGTAGGCTATATATATACATATTAACTCTTTCTGGACTCATATATTTCCAATTTTAAATTGAAAATTCCTTAGAACCCTGGCTGGATGACTCGGCTAGATAATGGTACTAATTTAACATGCATGTTGTCAAATCTTTTATATTGAGAACACCTTTTTATGCCCAAAATTGATGAATTTTGGTCCAGTATCAGAGCAGCATGTTATACTGATCATTGCGTTCAAAAACTCATCTCTTTTTCCTCAATGAATATTTATAGCCTAGTAAGAATCTTTATGTAATGTGTATTAATTAATGAATGATGACGTTTGAGATGATGCTGGACTGATGTTATGAGCCATTACTCTAAATATCAAGTCATGTTTAAGTCTAAATGGAAGCAAACTTGGGTCAACAGTTTTATATGAACCTTTTAGCTGTATCCTTTGGCTTTGTGTGGCCATCAGTCAGGCCGGTGGTCTTGGGGTGGGGTGGGGGAGGTTGGGTGGGGGTGGGTGGGTGAATGTGTGTATGTATTTTCCTTGGGATAGGCCTACTATTTTAGTTCCAATTTGTAGTGACATCAATCACTCTTGTATGTTTAACATACCGAATTACACACATTCTTCTTATCATACAATGTATTCTTCATCAGTGATCGAATTTAGGAAAAATAAATGGTTGTCCCATGGACAACCAGATTACAATTTCTGGTTGTCCGTCTAGGTTTTTGGTTGTCTGTAGGCCTACAAATGTGACTTTTTGCTAGATTTATGGTTGTCCGACGGACAACCGAATCAGTATTTTTGGTTGTCCGGCGACTTTTTTAGTTGTCCCGGGCAACCGGACAACCAAAATTTCGAACCCTGTTCTTCATGCACATTAGTACCCCCCCCCTCCATGTGGGCCCCTCCCACATACCTGAGGAGGGGGTCAACAATTTGATGAATCATCTCTCATGTACAAAAGTATAGGAAACTGAACATTAAAAACCACTTTTTTAGGATGAAGGAAGCATTTTTTCAAAAAAGTCTATTTAGGTTTTTATGTCAAAAATGATCTCTTTTGGGGGTGCTAAATCTGCTAAAATCGCCTGGGCTTAGGTACCTAATTTGCATATTTTACGGTATAATTTTGAGAAAACAAGCCAAGGTAACAGCCATGAAGAATATTACATACGTACATGTATATTTTTTGGAAAATTCAGCATTTTTTGACCATTTTTGGTGCAAATATGTATGCAGTGATTCTTGGATTCCTTGCGTTAGCAACCTGGGAGAACTCTTCTAGTGTCACAACCAGTCCTGTCCACTCCACACATAATGGCAATCAGCTCTTTTGACCGTTCCCCCAGGCCATCTACTACCTCCTTACCGTGGGAGGTGGCAAAAAAATGCCACCTGTTTCTCACATTGAACTCTTCCTCCAAGTTTGCCAGGTTTGAAAAGAGAATCTTAACATAGTTTGAATTGGGAACTTGCCCCGTCCAAAAAATATATATCTCGGCTCTTATTTTTTCTTTGATAGAGCCAAAAATATCGCTCATGAAGGCATGGACACTCAATTTTGTGTGTTGGAGATTGTCAGATACTACTATGACTAACATTTTACTCTCTGATCCTGGGTATTTCGCAGTGGCAAACAATTAAATTTTTTCCAGTTTTAGCCATTTAACTAAAAAACTGCATTGTACATTTAATACATTGATATTAAATGATGCATCAAAGCCAATGATTGCAGATCTTGAGTTAAGGCCAATAATGTATCAAGTTTTGGATGTTTTCCCCCTCTGGAGTAAAATTATGCACATGGAGCAAAAATGGCACAGCCCATACCATTCTCCTTTTAAAAGTGAATTATTTCTGCTTTGATGTGTTTGCTTACAGATTATTGAATCTGAACAGAGAACCAGTAAACACTGGGAGTTAACGGAAGAAGGTAAAGAAGTGACTAAGGATGGCAGTCATGAGGCCAGGGTGTACAATGCGATACCGGCAGATGGTGGGATACAACAAGCTCAACTCATGGTAAATTCACTTTCAACATTAAATCTTCTTTGAATATTGTTTGCTTTAAAGAAATGAGTATATTCTTCCCTGAGTTAACCAGATTCATATATTACACTGTTATTGGAAGAAATAGGAAAGGCTATCCTTCTTGAGAGTGGGAGTCGTGACCGAGACTTCAGTTTACGAGACCTACAATGTATGTAGCTTCTGGAGCTTTATGATTATTGATACAAATTTGATATTAAAGTCTTAGAGCAAGTTGTTAAAGTACAAGTATGGCAAACATTAGGTCCTGCTCTTGATTCAGGGATTTCCTGTTTCTGTCCTTATCTGTACATTGGAACCAAATGAAAACACTTTGTTTGATGGGCATAATCATTCAACTTGTGTTATTTTTTGTGCATAAGTGTAGAAGTGTAGATATGTAACAGAAAAACTAACACATTTTGAGTGATTTTGTAATTGAATATGAACATAAAATTAGCCCCAAAATGTAAGTGATGTGTTATGAAGGAGTAGAATAAGATAGCAATTATAGATATCACAAGTATGATATTGGCTGAGAGGAGCAAGTATTATTACTTTAACTCTCTTCACGCTGGTGTCGACTGCAGACGACAAGTTTCAAAAAAAATTTAAAAAATTCAAAAATTTCAGAAATGTAAATTTTCATGACCATATTTGGAATCAACATGAAAAATGCATTAAAATGAGTACAAACACGCCTAGTATTGATCCAGTAGTTCTTAAGATAGCTCTTGATATTTTGAGAAAATATTTCAAAACTTGAACTTTCCATTGAAGCGCATGGCTAGCATGCAAAGCATTAACAGTATTAGTGACAATTGTGCAACCATGTTTTACACAAGTTCCTGATGCATAGTAAAGTAATGGTTGTCATTAATATTATTAACCAAAAAAAGGCATTGATTGTTGTGCAAATGTTTATTTGTCAGAAATCTGGACCCTATGCCAAGATTGGTTTTAGTAAAGCTATGTCAGCAGGCTGGTTGGAAGTGAATAAGAAAGCTCCAGGTGGTCCTACAGTTCAAAGAAAGGTAAGATGCATTTTGGAACCAGTTCAGGGGTTAGTGGTTTGAGACAGGGTTAGACTGAATTGCTGTTCTGAGTAATTATTATGTTTTACATTTTAATATACAAGATGTTATCATAAAACAAAAGAATTATTATAATATGATATGCTTGAAATAAATGAACCATATTCATTCCATTAACCGCTCAGGGTGCTTAACAAAGTCATTTTGGGTGTACATTTATTTTTATATTGTTTACATAATTGTACAGGGTATCCCAAAAGTAACTTAACATTGTAAACTTGCCATAACTTGCCTTGGGTTAATAGTGTTGTTACAAAACAAAGCAAAAGATTCAACTATACTAATGAGGAGCTATGAGAGTGAGAGATATGAGTCTGAAGAACATTCCAGTGAAGGCAATTTCATTCTTAATTCAAAAGTGACATTTTCTGTTTTTATTTGATTGTAGGTTGCCAGCATAGTGGACAGAGTACAAAATCAATTAAAACAACTCCAGCAGGGAAACCTTTCAGATATAACGGATAAAGAAAAGGCAGAATTGAAGAAGAGGAAACTTATACAAGAAGTGTAAGAAATCAATTGAGTACTGTAGTGTGGTTAGATAACATGAATTTTCCTAGATTGAAGCCTATGTTAACCCTAACACCCGTAAATACCACAAAATACCACAATGAAAACCACTGCGCATGCGTGAATCCCAGGGTCTGTGATGACGCAATCACCCGTGTAGCTACCGGTCGATGATTGTGTGCTTGGCATGCCGGGGGTCCAAGGTTCGAATCCTGGGGGTACCAAATGACTTCTTTCTTCATCTTCTCTCCTTTTTCGTTTTTCTTTAACTTTCGATAGCAAAAAGCAGGGTTGGTTGTTAAGGTTACAGCATTTAAATAAGCAGGATTTGATGTTGGCCAATTCTAGGGATGCTATACTTATCTTTTGTGAGGATATAAATATAAGAGCTGTCAGATGTAGTTGTACTCAGGATGTATATGTAGATGGACTAGCTATCAGGGGATTGATTTTAAATTGAACATTGAAGTTTTAGAATTACAGATAAGCTACACATTATTCTCCTGAAGAAGTGTAGGAGAGTGATTACTCCTGCTTGATTCAAATGCCAAGACTTGATCAAAGTGATTGGATGGATGTCGGTAAAAGAAGATTTTTAGAATATGAGCAAAAATTTCCAATTTATTTTGTATGTATGTTGTTTCACACAACCTGAAAATTATTTCATCTCAGGAACAATTTTTATTATTTTATGGTTTTCAACATTTAATTTTAAGAATGTTAGCATGTAAAATTCAAAATAATATCAAAATAATGTTTTTAAAGGGTTGGTCTGATAACAGGGGGCTTTAGCACATCTTTGCTCATGAAAAATATGTGACCTGCTCCCACAAAATGAGCGTAAAGTCACAGTTGTATAGTTTCAAGACCCCCTGCACTTGTACAAGACAGTAGCATGCCTTGTGAATGGGGCATTCTACAAGCCAAAAGTGTAGTATGTCCTTTGTGAATGGAGCACAACATGCACAATGGGACTTGAACAGGTGCATGTTAAACAAAGGATATAAACTCAGCAGCCAGGAGGTCTTGAAACTATTGGCCACTTTATGCTCATTTTGTAGTCAGTGATGCCAACGCCGCGCCTTAGGCGCACAATTGGGCTACTTGGTGATCACTTGCCGCTACTCAAAAAAGCATGCCGCTACTTGTCTAAAATTGGGCTACTTTTGCCAGTCTCAGGCCGTGGCACTAATTTGATGTATTTTCCTTTCAATTTAGCCGATTTATAAAGGTTTTGAGTCTTTGAAGTTCCAAATTGAAATTACAATGGGTTTTGTGACCATTTATTGATCGGTCAGTAACTTCCCAGCAAGTACCGGAAGTTTTAAAGTCAAGTGCTTTTCCGCCCAATTGGGTGTTTTGCGTTCTAAATTCGAGTAAACCCGCCCAAATATCCGGTATTGGGCGCTTTTTTGGAAGCTTAAAATTGGGCTACTTGAGAATCCTTTACCGCGGCCTGGCGAGTCAATGCGCCGCGCCTTGGTGCTGAAAAGTTTTGGCAACACTGTTTGTAGTAGCAGATCACATATATCAACCTAAATACTTATTGAGATAAGATTATGTCAGTATCACTACATGGTAATCATTATATATAAATGTTTTTGTTTTTCTACAGAACTGTAAATATATTTCTTGTGTGGAAGGGCAGTGGATTCACCACATCAGTACAAAAACTAGACACTGACCTCACACCAGAAATGATAAGCAGGTAAGTCTATTAAATGAGATATTTCAGTTTAAATCCATACACCCCCTTTGGAAGACTTGACCTTAATCTCTCACACAGGGAGTGTAGATTTCAAATGGAGTCACTCATTCAGGTTCCCCCATTTGAAATTCACAATCCTTTTGTGTAAGATTAAGGTCATGTGTCTGCCATAGGGGGTGTGGATTTCAACTGAAATGTCTCAATTTGGTCTTGTAGCACTATCAGTGCCCATTTAGGTACAGATGTCTATTGTACCCTGGTGATGTAATCAATTTTATCAAGCATAATAATTAACATTTGCAAAAATCATGCAAAAAGTAGAATTTCAAGAAAAATTGAGGTTGTCGCTGTGGAGCAAATCGCACATTATGGATTTAATAATGCCATAAGCAAGTGGTACCTCACAGTAATCAAGACGTGCAGCCAATATCAAACACAATCAACTCTATTACAGTCATATACAACACGCTTTATTGTGTCTTTAATACGGAGCTCTACTGATATTTGAAACCTGTTCCTACAAAATGAGAGGAAAGTCAATAAGATTCTGAGGTATGTCCAGATTGATATTGATTGATCATTAGCTTTAAGATGATGCCAAACTCCCTGACTTGGTGTTGAAAGTGCACATTTCAAATGACAATTTATTTTTGTGTTCTAATGCTTTCTTGCATGTTCAATGAACCATATCTCCTTTTCTTTACCTGGTGGCTTTCTGCTTATTTTGTGAGAACAGGTACCATTTATGTAAAATTAATAATTCCACCAGCCAACTTCCTCTTTGTATTAACTACTCAACAATAATATGTTTTTCATATTGCAGTGGTTCATGGAAGGGTAAGCCATTCAAGGCATATAATTTTGATGCAATGGGTGTACCCCCAACTGCAGGACATCTGCATCCTCTACTCAAGGTCAGGGCTGAATTTAGACAAATATTCTTAGAAATGGGGTAAGTTAAATGTTTGTGTAGATTATCAGATTATGCAACAAGTAGTTCCAAATTATCAAATAGAGAAATAGAAGTTTCATGTTTTGACTTTCTTAGACATGGTGATGTAACATCAACTTTGACTAGCAAGAGGTGATAAGGCATCTCAAGAGGGAGTGGAAAAGTTTGCCGTAAACAAAAAATGAGAATCGGCTTGTGTTGTCTCATGCATGATACCAAGTTTCAAATTGTATTCCTGTTTGCAACTTCAAGTTACTTGGTTTGCTTAATTGTATGTTTGGTACTAAAGGTGATTTCATCTGGCATCTGATCAGAAAGTTTTTGAATAAGAGCTTGTGCTTAAAGACCCATCCAGTTGACCAGGCAAACTTACAAAGGCAACCCAATTAAGTAGGCTTAAAATATAATCAAGTCAATGTTCACCTCTATACCACCAAAGTTAACACAGCTTCCAACTTAATGTGTGTTCCAGATATTTGGAGCGGCCTTTAAGTTGATATGCAAAAATGTTAATTTTGATTTTTCCACCCCTACACACATTATTTGGCCCATATCTCAAAACTAGGAATGCAGAGTTCCGACTGATTTTGCTTGATCGCATCACATTTTATTTGATACCTTGTCAGATTTCCTGGAAGTGATTGGCACTTTATTTTTCATCACCCAATTCCTTGTTGTGTATTATTCTTACAGTAATGATTTTGTACTTTCTTCTTCAGCTTCACTGAGATGCCTACTAATAATTACATTGAGAGTTCTTTCTGGAATTTTGATGCCTTGTTCCAGCCTCAGCAGCATCCTGCCAGAGATGCACATGATACATTCTTCATCAAAGGTAGGCCAGGTGCATGAAAACTGGGCAAGAAGCTGGTAGAATTGGGACCAAAAATAATATTAATTCAGCCTTCTTTGATCCTGTTTGTTCTCTAACCAGGACAAATTGTCAAAGACATGGCCTTTGTTCCCCAGACATGCCAACTAGTACGGTTTCACCATATTTTGTACGGTAAAACGTGCAAAATACGGTAGTACGGTCACCCCCAAAAAAATACGGAATTCCAGAATTTTGACCAACATATTAAAATGTTGTGTCTTAAAAAGATAAACAGTTGCAAGATTAGACTATCGACTGAATTACTGATATCATTTGACCACTTTCTTGGTCTGTTAAAGTGGTTACCTACATCGTTTTTCTCTCGACTTTCGATGATGCATGCACATTAAAAAATATTATTTAATAGGCCTACAAGATGCTTTCCGAAATAATTTTCTTCTGACTTGCAGATTTTTCATGCACATTAATATTTTTTATTAACCACCTAATGCTATGTCTTCTGAGGGTATTTAGTTAACTATTTAGCTCTATTGGTGCAAAAGAATAAGCCTACAAGAAGGTTTCCGACATCCTTTTACTTCCGACTTTCGCACCATGCATGCACATTAAAGAAATATTTATAGGCCTACAAGATGGTTTCCAAAATAATTTTCTTCTGACTTGCACATTAATATTTTTTATTAACCACTTAATGCTATGTCTTCTGAGGGTATTACTATTAAGCTCTATTGGTGCAAAAGAATAAGCCTACCAGAAGGTTTCCGACCTCCTTTTACTTCCGACTTTCGCACCATGCATGCACATTAAAGAAATATTTAATAAGCCTACAAGATGGTTTCCGAAATAATTTTCTTCTGACTTGCACATTTTTCATGCACATTAATATTTTTTATTAACCACCTAATGCTATGTCTTCTGAGAGTATTTAGTTAACTACTAGCTATATTGGTGCAAAAGAATAAGCCTACAAGAAGGTTTCCGACCTCCTTTTACTTCCGACTTTCGCACGATGCATGCACATTAAAGAAATATTTATAGGCCTACAAGATGGTTTCCGAAATAATTTTCTCCTGACTTGCGGATGCGGATTTTTCATGCACATTAATATTTTTTATTAAGCATCTTCATCTAACTGCTACACATGCTATGTCTTCTGGAGGTATTTAGTTAACTATTAGGTGCAAAAGAATAAGCCTACAAGATGCTTTCCGACTTTGTTTTCTCAATGGTGCAGCAGTGCACATTAATATTTTTAATATTTTTCTTTAACCATACATAGACATCTGCTATACCCAGTAAAGTCTTCTAATTGACATTGGCATTAAACTGTTTAATTTTTTTTGGAAACATGAACAAAACCTGATGTTAGACTGATACTATAATGATGATGATTCAGATGATTCAGATGATCAATGATTTTATGAACTTAAAAGTTTTAACAAAGCATGCTTCTAACAACATTAGATGTAACAAAACACAGTGTTTCCAGAAATATATCAATTTGTTTGGTCTACATACTTTATCCAATTTCGTGAGGTCAAAGGTCACATACAAGGTCAAAGGTCGACTGAGGTCACCAAATCTTTTAATAATTAATTTTCAACTGTGCATCACATATCCGAAAATCAGCTGGATCGGTCATGTAATTAAGGAAATATGACGACTTTAAGATGGCTGCTTTCCATGTAAAGTATAGCAAAGTAGCACTTTCAATGAGTGATAACTCGTAAAGGAAGCATCTTTCTGTATTGATTTATTACTTTGATGGAATGGTTCTTTGGTATTGCCAAATTTGATTGCAAATTTGTAAGGTGGGCCCCTGAACCCCGGCTGTTATGTGCTCCCTTGCAATTATGTGTTCTACTTTTGGGGTTTCTGGGGTTGGCATGTATGCAAAAGGTACATATTTAAAAAATACGGTTTTAGGGTGCAAAATACGGATTTTTGTTCTTCTGAGTACGGAAATCTGGATTTCAAAGTTGGCATGTCTGGTTCCCTTACAACAACCACGTCTGGTTGTTTACCTGCCTCAGTATATGTAGTATCTAGCACACAAGACATTTTTCATTGTACATGCAATTCTTACAATTGGACTGCCTAATGCCAGAGAATATGTAACATAATGGGGTCTAAATGGCAAAGCTCTTTGGGAAATTTGAGGCATTTCACCATGGTATTGATGCATTCTGGTAGTCTCAGGTAGAAAATCCAGTAATTTGAATGTTTTGACATTTCTTTTATTCCTAGACCAATGGTAATGGTGCAGCTTGCCACCATAGACAGGGCTGTACCATAATGGAATAAATATCCATTGTATGTGAATGCTTCATACTGCTGCAAATAATTTTATTTCTGATAAATTATTAACATTAATTGTCTGTTTGTTTTCATTGTAGATCCTGAATTTGCCCATGAGTTTCCAATGGATTATTTAGAACGAGTAAAGAAGGTGCACTCAGAAGGCGGTTATGGTTCTCAAGGGTATGTTGGCTCATGCCTCCCTATTCTTGTTATATTTTTAGCTTTGCTTCCCAGCATTTTACTTCCCATGCCTTAGTTAATTTAAAATATCCAGTTGAAATGCTGGCGGATGCAAGTTTTCCCGAAATTTCTGGAAATTTGACCATATTAAAAAAAATCTGGAAATGTGAAAAGAAAAACAATTTTTTATTTAAATTTTACATTTCCGGAATTGATGATAATTTCGTCATAAAAAGAGCAAAAACATTTTTTTAAGAATGGGATAATACCCGTTCCCGGACAAGCTCCCATGAATGTTCAATCCCGTGTACAATTTTGGCACCACATTGGCTGAATAATCTATGTAGCATCGCACAACAAAAAGGGCACACATGTTGGCAAGTGAAAACAGCCCTTGCTAGAATTGTAGTAGGATTAGTGTATATTTTGCTATTAACTATATAATAATTTAAAGCTATCAGTTAAGGGATCTAAAATGAGCGTTTATTGCGTTTCGACAGTATTTTTTGTGGGACATTAGAGCACCTCAGACCTATCGAATTGCATTCTGAATACGAAGCATGTCTTTCTGATATCAAATAATTTTCATTTTTTGAAAATCACAATATAATACAAATTTTATGACAAATTATAAAAATTTGATATTTTTCACATTTTTGATATATAACAGTCCTCGAAGTAAATTATATAAATCTAATGATATATTCTTAAAAGTATATGTAGCAGGGAGGAAAAGTCGACGGTCAATTGAAAATTTTGACCTTTCATATTGAAGATATAGATTTTTTTCCAAAAAGACCTAATTTTTTTTGGTGTTTTGGGAAAAAAATCCATATCTTCAATACGAAAGGTCAAAATTTTCAATTGATCGTCGGCATTTCATCCCACCTACATACATCGTTAAGTATAAATCATCAGATTTATAAAGTTTACTTTAGTACTGTTAAATATCAAAATATAAATTTTAATGATTTGCCATAAAATGTGTATTAAATTGCGAATTTCAAAAACCGAAATTATTTGATATCAGAATGACATTCTTCGTATTCAGAATGCAATTCGATATGTCTGATGTGCTCTAATGTCCCACAATAAATACTGTCCAAACGTTCATACCTCTTCCCTTAAGTGCCTCAGTATCTAAATGAGTACTATTAATGGGTTGTGCTCTCTTACACAGGTACAAGTATGACTGGAAACTGAGTGAAGCCAAGAAAAACATCCTGAGAACGCACACAACAGCAGTCAGTGCACGCATGCTCTACAAATTAGCACAACAGGTAAACTGACAAAAATTAGATATCAACTTAGAGGTATTGTTTCTTGTCTTGTATGTATGTATTATCCTTTGATATGTTATCGGCACATAGCGCGATGCAAGCAACCACACAGTTTAAATCATTTTGTCTGGGGCTTTGTGAAACAATCCCGAGGTATACTATTTGACTCTCCATGAGCAACACTTGGCAGAATCCAAACTCACTAGTTTATACCTCTTCGCAGAGGAGGCTTAAAGGCATTCCTACAATGCACTATGATTGGGAAATTTGATCAATATAACCTAATTTTAAAGGCAAAGTCCCCATTGCCACACACACAAAATGGTCATTTTAAAACTGCAGCCAACGAGCTAATAGTTGAGACTTAGGACTGATATTTGATTTTCTTACAGGAAACATTCATATTGTCCCACTGCATTAAATTTATTCCTAAGTCTCGATGTTATGAATGTTAAATAATAGGATGAAAACACCAGATATTTGCACACAATTCCAATGCAAGGCATGATCAACTGTACCATATGTGTACAAAAGCCAGACATACAAGGTCAGAAACCCCATTGGGTTGTGGGAATGTCTTTAAACATCCTCTGACCTCTTCGGATCAAATACAAATTACATTGTGCAGTAGTGAAACTGGCCATTCTTCAGTCACATTTTATAACTATTACTTTTATTCAATTCTTATTTTAGGAGAAATTCACCCCAGTGAAATACTTCTCCATCGACCGAGTATTCAGGAATGAGACACTAGACGCTACGCATCTTGCCGAGTTTCACCAGATAGAGGGCGTTGTTGCCGACTATAATCTCTCTCTTGGGCATCTTATTGGTATATTACACGCCTTCTTCAAGAAGCTAGGTAAATAACTTCCGCTTAACTACTAACTGGAAGTGAAATTGTAAATATCAGGCTCAATTGATAAGCAACTTTGGTCTGTGACAGTATGAGTTCAAGCCCTGCAGTGCCAATTTCTGTTCTTGTGGAAAATCGTGCTAGCTTGAAATTCCCCTGGACTTTACTGCCAATTGTCCCTGTCTATACCGTACAAAACTCTGTGAGCTAATGCTGGCTGCCATGTTTATGTAGGTATATTAGGGCTTGCGCTGATGGAATGATTTGGGCCACAGTGATCAGCAATTTACTGTAAAATGCACATCATTGTGCGTCTGGCAGTGCACTATCGTTCAGAGGTTGGGTCACACGTAGGGTGATCAATAAAACCCTATGATTTATTAATTTATTTACAGCAAAGAACTCCAGGACAATTTTGATATAAAATTGGATATATAAATATATTTATTGGTCGAGCTATGAGTTTTAGAATATTGGACGAGACATAATTGAGTCCAATATTTTGAAATATTATGCGTGAAGCATCCAATTTTATCATTATTATGTGTTGGATCCAATATTTTCACACACTTGGATTCCTCAAAACATAATAATGGAAATAATAGGACAACATTTGGTGGGAGAGTGAGTCTTTTCCCTCAGATGAAAATCAATTACCATAAAGTGACACAATTGCTCAGTTGGTTGAAAATTTCACATTCATTTTTTGGTTCGAGTGGTGATATTTTCTTTGGCTTCACTTATTTCTTGAAATGTTGCTTGCATCTGTCTGATTTTGTTATAATTATGTAATGAGAATGGGCAATTCCATTTAAAATTCACACTACCCCTGTGGAAGATTTAGCTAATTTCTGCCACAGAGGGAGTATCAATTTTAAATAGAATAGACAATTGGGTAACTTCCATTTGAAATACTTACTCCAGTTGTGGAAGATATAGATAAAGCCACAATACAGGGGGAATATGGGTTTCAAAATGATTGACTCTGACCAATTACATTTGAAAAACATACTCCCCCTGTGGAAGACATTTCCAAAATCTTCCACAGGGGTAGTGTGGATTTCAACTGGAATAGCCCATTTGGCGGGAGCAGGGGTCTTTAACCTCAGATGAAAATCAAATAGCATAAAGTGACACAATTACTCAGTTGGTAGAAAATTTCACATTCAGTTTTTGGTTTGAGTGGTTTCTTTGGCTTAAATTATTTCTTGAAATGTTCTTTCCATTTGGTTATAATTATGTAATGAGAATATAGATGATGCATGAAATATTTTTTTCATAATTTTGTTACATGTTCCTCTCCATGCAGGTATAGAAAAGTTACGCTTCAAGCCAGCCTATAACCCTTATACAGAACCCAGCATGGCGGTGTTCAGTTACCATGAAGGCCTTAAGAAATGGGTGGAGATTGGCAACTCTGGGGTGTTCCGACCAGAGATGTTACTCCCTATGGGCTTACCTGAAGATGTAGTTGTCATAGCCTGGGGACTCTCATTAGAAAGGTAAGCATTTGAGTCAGCAGTTTGGGAGGGCGAGTTAGCGCAGCGGTAATTCCCTCGCTTTGCACCACTGAGGTCCCGGGTTCAAGCCCCGGCGTGGCCCAAGGACTCATGTGCACTTGGTTTATCCCGATTCCAAGTTCGCTCTCGCAGGTTTTCTCCGGGATCTCCGGTTTCCTCCTGTATCGCAAAAATCGGTGATTAGTTGTTTGGTTATCAAAACTTCCTTCACCCAATGGAATTTGGGGAGCTGCACAGATAATTGGTGGATGTTACAATCTAAATGCGGATAGGTGTGCGCCGCTCGGCAGCAACCTAGTTGATGCGATCTGATTGTGATGATTCACCATTGCAGCGAAATTACAGCGCTTTGAGTCCTCTAAGATCTGGAGAAAGGCGCTTTATAAATCCAAAATTTATTTAAAATTTATTATTATTATTATTTGTCTGCAAAATAACCCAATTTTGGCAACAAAAAGAATCAAATTTGCTTTCAGAAATTAAATTTTCAGTGACCCAAATTGCAATATAGGGTTTCTTTAGCAGTCATCTTTTCTAAACCAATACGTTTTTGAGATGACAAGTCATACTGGTATCGTATGCTCACTTTCATAAAACATATGGCTGCGTGTGCAAGGCGTCAATCCGAAGTTGATCGTTGGGGGACACAAATTTAGTTAAATATGACCGCGAAGCAGGCCTCTCGTCTAGGGGGTGTCTGAGGGAGGATATGTGCCCTCCCCTGTGTTGGAAAATTTGATGGGTCCCAAATGAAGGCATTTGGTGGACACTTTTTACATTATTATTGTGTAAAATGTTAGTTGGAAAAAATTCAAACATTTTCAATATGAAGACCCATTTGAAGTAGTTTGCAGTTCATTTCTAGTGGCGTGCTTGGTTTTTTTTTTTAACGAGGGGGGCAAAGAGAAAAATTGCCCAGTGAGCATTATTCGCCCGATTTTGCTGGGATATGTGCACGCCAGAGTACACAAAAATGTATAGTTTCATACTATTTCAAGTGAAAGTTGATACACATTGACATCTTTCGCGCAAAGCGCAAGAATATTTGCTACTCGTTCATTCATCCATTTCGTATTTTAAAAGTGATGGGTGTTTATTAGAAAAGGAGTGTTTTTGGGCGAGAAACGCTGACAGAGAAGAATGACCCTCTCTTGCACTCCTTGACACTCATGCCCTATTTATGGGTGACATAGGTAGGGCCTTAGATTATTAATACACAGATTGGAATTTTCCACGCCTGTGCCCTCTAAGCGTACTCGAATTCAGCTGACGCCGGTACAGCGTACAGACCTGGCGACATCGCTTATCATACGCGCGAAGTGTCTTTTGTGTACGCTCGAGGTGTTTGCGCTATTTTGAGTTTACTCACGCGGTACCTGATCCCCTGAGGCAACATGCCTTGTTTCCGCGGTATGGGTAGGGCTCTAGACCTGTTCCCTTGGTGCCCCTTCATGAGTGCCGAATGAAGATTTGATTTGTAATTGCCCAAGCGGATATTAAAACTGCTGTGGTGTTATGATTGTAGGATGATAGAATTAGCCAATCAAGAATCAGGATCCCACTTTCATGTTTAAGCTGTGTATGCACCTAATGTAAGTAAGTGCCATTCTGCAAGTTTAAGAGACAGATGGTAGGTATACATATATGAAGAACCCATGTTTTGATGTTTACATTTTTGTTTCTTTGTTCTTTCAGACCAACTATGATCAAATATGGAATTGATAACATTCGTGACCTCATTGGGCCAAAGGTCAATCTACAGATGGTATACGACAACCCAATATGCAGGCTAGATAAATAATGTAAACATAGCATTTTATTTATTTATAAGGTTCAAGGGAAATATATACAAAGTTTTAGATTTGTATGATTTAACTATTGTGTTAATGACAATTTTATAGATATAATTTGAACTGTAAAACAATGCAATTTTTTTTATTGATGCGATAAGGACTGAATTCACCAATGATGTCAGAGTAAACAGACAATTATAAACTGGCCTCAAAAAGAAACTTATAATTTTTCACAAGGTCATATCTTAAAATCCTGTCCATAAAAATGAACAAAAATTGCACACAGGGTTACTTCAATACTCTACTCTAAACACTTGTCAGTAACCAAACAGTTGTCCAACTGACACAACAGCAAAATGCACTGACATGCAACACCTTCCTGGAAAACATTCACAGCCCAACAGATTTCTTTTGCTGGGTTCCAATTATTTGCCTGTACATTAACAAAAATTACACACAGGATTACTTCAATACTCTACTCTAAACAAATGTCAGTACCAAACAGTTGTCCCAACACAACTGACACAACAGTAAAATGCACTGACACAGAACAGCTTCCGGGACCACATTCACAGGCGAATAATTGGAACCCAGCAAAAGGAATCTGTTGGGCTGTGAATGTGTTCCAGGAAGGTGTTACATGTCAGTGCATTGCCATTTGCCATCTTCAGATGGAAAAAAACAAGGTACTCTTACAGGTTGGAAAGACAAAAACAATGTATCGCTTTATTATACTATGACCGATGTCGCAGGTGTTTTTCCTTTGCCATCATTTTCCATCATCATTTTTCGCAGTGGCTAAAATGTTGCACTGAGTCTTCCACTGCATAAAGCCTTGAGGAGAACAAAGCCTTGAACAAAGCTTGTCACTTGTGCAAAATATAGGCTCTGAAGTCATTGTGGAGAATTGAGATGTCTGCAGCAATGGAAAAACAGCCGCAAAGATGTTAGATTATACTCTGGCCTGTACGCCAAAATATTATCATCATTTTTGCAATGACAAAATTAATTCCCAGTTGTAAATCTTTCTCTTGAGATTTTTTATTTTACCAGGTTTTTAAGTTATTTGAGTCTTTTTTTAATTGAAGACTTCTACCAATTAGGGAAATGTGGTATATTAAGAATTTAACCTAAAACAGTAATATACTAATAATAAGATTTATCATACCACTAAGGGAAACATCAAAGAACACCGCTAACCTGATATATTTTCGTATCTAGTCAGCGAGTGCGTATTTTACGCTTTATATCTAGTCAGTGAGAGCGTATTTCGCAAGCCCGATACGCGTGTTCGGCGAGGTACGCGTATAAAGGCTATTTAGCAGCAATTAAAATGTTTAAAAACGTAATTATTTCAATATTTAGAATGACTTAGTGGTTGGTAAATGATTAGGTTCAATTCTTTCAGTGTCATACTGGGTTCAGCCTTCGGCTTCACCCAGTATGGCACTTCGCGCACAATAATTTCCCGTACAATACCGACGCTGAACCTAATAATTAATATTATTAGGGTCATGGTCACAGCCTTGATATAATACATGTGGAACAATAAAGCTATTTTCTATAAAACAGTGCAATTTGTGTGCTTGTGATTTTGCTTCTGTTGTTATCTCAATTCCAAACTACAAAGTGTCCCATAAAAAGGTTACATGTAGAAAAAAATGAAATATATTTTGCGATAGAACAATTAAAGTGTCACTTTTTCAGTTACCGTATTTCGTTAAATAAACACCCCCGGGGCGTTAGATTTTCCCAAGGGGGGGAGCATTTATTCAAAGTCAATTTTAGAACGATTAAAATCATTAGGTAAACTTAAAAGTCACGCTAAAATGACAAACTATGAACTAGAAACAATAGAGAGCTTGCGAAATGGCGTTACTTTAACTTTAACTTTAACGTATAGAGGATTATGTATTCAAAACCAAGGTGCTTTTGAATACATAATCCTCTATAATCCTCTAGACGTTAAAGTTAAAGTTAAAGTAACGCCATTTCGCAAGCTCTCTACTGACTTCTGGTTCACTTCCGGGTTTCCAATCCAGATTTTTGCCAATTATTGACACTATTATCGACCATGTGGGCAACTTGGTAAGCTTACTACACAAGATAGCATGGAAATATCGGCACTTTTGAAACATCTTGGTTGAAAAAAGTGGTGGGGGCGTTTATTTGAGGGGGGGGCGACTATTTGACGAAATACGGTATTATTTATTCATCTTTCTTGTAATTGTCTGCTAAGTTTCAACTCTGTATCTTTGAAGCATCTGAACCTATGGGGCAAGATGACAGGCATGTCAAGAGTCCATTTTTACTGGACTCTTGAAATAAAACTGAAGTTTTATTCTCTGTTCAGCAGAATATATTCTGTATCTGCCATGCTATGGCTGGGCCTACTCAAATGCCCCATCAAACGAGCAGTGGTACTGAACCTTATGTCGTATTATGTTACATGAACAGCTTGCTTCGGAATGCAGGCTAAGTACGCATGCTGTGAATTTTACATTCACAGGGACACTAGTAGTGTGTTACTCAAATTCTCAATACAATGCATTCTATCAAGACGGAAGAAATGAAATTGTTGCTTTCGTAGAATTAATATAAATTAAGTTTTATTCAAGTAATAATAATGACATCAATGACAATACAATATCTTTTTGAAATTACTTATAAACAAAGACAATACACGTAAGTTATACCCATTGAAAGTACACCTATTCAGGCACTAACTGTGAAGGTCCCACATGATACCTTGTCATGCATAATTAAAAGTTGTTTTCAACCAATTGGAAACTGGTAAATCTGCTGCATTTACCTGGGATTGTACAAAGTCAAACACCTAATCCGAATTGTTCCAAATTTATGACTTGGGGTCACAAGTTCAAAGCTCGGAGACACATTTTGTTTACTGGTTCATAAAATTACCAGGGGTCCATTTCACTAAACTTTTAACCTAAGTAACCGTTCGTAAAGTTACGAATTAGAGAATAAACGATAGGAATTTTTATTTTGCCTATCCTCTACCGTGTGATAGACGACAGGCAGGTCCAATATTTTAACTACGATAAAAATATTGGACCTGCCTGTCGTCTATCATAGGTAGAGGATAGGCAAAATAAAAATTCCTATCGTTTATTCTCATTCTTAGTAGGGTGGCCACAATGCTAGGCATTGTGTGTACCCCTGCCTACATACACAAATGTATGGTAGAAATGTAACAGAATCTGGGAGCAGTTGAAAAACTTTTGGGCATTTTGAATTCTATATATTTTCTCTTCTAGTAACTTCTGTGCAAACCTGACTACCTAATTAGATAGAAAATATTCTGCTCGTAATGAAGGTGAATATAGCATTTTGTATGCAGTCACGCATGACAAAGTTACGCACAAAATCATTTTTGTCATCAAATAAAACTATTTTCCCAAAGATGTACAATTATGCTATATTCAGTTTTAGAATCTAGACCCTCACAGCAAAATCCTGTGCAAAAATCAGACAATTTGGTTGTGTGGTTTAGGAAATAGAGGCATTTGAAGGTCATAATTGGCACATAATAGCACCCTCAACGGTGAAAATCACACATATTTACCTTAAAAGTCAAGGCAAAAGAGTTATTTTTGTGATTTCAGCCATTTTAAAAATGTTGTAAAGAAGAAAATACAGCAATTATGACCCTGGATTTTTAATATTTGCATGAAAGAACATTAAATAAATAAAAAATAATACATCTCATGCCTTCTTTAGCTTTATTCCCACAATTATCGCTTCGTGAATATGCAAATTTATGACAAAATAAGGATTTTCCTAAAAATGGGGTAAAAATGGCCAATTTTGTGAATCTTTGGAAGGCTGTATCTTCGCAACGGATTGTCGGATTGAGTTGATTCAAATGGTTTTTAAAATCATTTTGCAGAAGGAACAATGCTGACACAAAAAGTAATTCCAGGGGTGGGTTTGAAATTTTCATGTGGCCGCCCTATTCTTAGTCAGTTAAATATTATTTTAATAACTGTAAACAATTTTTTAAAGCAAAAACTAAGTTACCGCCATAAAAACTCCCCTCATTATAAAATGAACGAAACTTGTTTACAACTTCACGTATTCTGTTGCGCGTACTGCCAGCGCGTTCGCGTATTTCGCACTAGTCTACGCATCCAGCGCGATACCTACGCGCACTCTACACGCTGCGTGTGGCGCATTATCAAGACGCATGATGACGTGGGGTCGTCTACGGCCTGATAGACGGCACCCGAAATCATTCGATTGTCCAATCAGAAACGTGTCTACGAACTAGACCACTCCCACTGACTAAGAATACCCAATACTAGACGTGTAACTTTACGAAGGGTCCCTGTTACTTACGAAGTTTAGTGAAATGGAACTTACGACTCATCGTAAGTTACGATTCGTAAGTTACGAACGATTTAGAGACTTACGAAGCTTCATGAAATGGACCCCTGAATCTGCCACTGGAGATCTTCAAATTCACAGCCAACAGGGTATAGACGTTTTGTGTGAATATGTACATTCTCCAAATTCAATACTAAGACCACTTGACATTAGTACAGTGGCTGATCAGGGTCACTAGTCAGGGGGCCAATGATATAAAAACTTCCTTGTGGGTATCATTTTGGCTAGTTTTATAGGGACAATTGTGTGCAAAGCGCGCACAAATTTACATTATTTTAGCTGAAAATCAAGAAGATTACAGGGCAATTGTCGTGATCAAATTAATTGGCATGCTAACCACTAATGATTAATGGAGACTTAAGAATATTCAAAGGCAATTGGGCCAAAAAAAAATAATTGTTTGTTTGTCCTCCACAGCTTTGAAAGAGGATGTGCGGGCGGGCGGATTTTTTTTTTTTTTTTTTTTTTTTTTTTTTTTTTTTTTTTTTTTTTTTATTTTTTTTTTGGATTTGGCATATTCCTGGATCTAGCTAGACCTAAATGCTACAATCATTCATGGTGACTTTAAAAAAAAAATTGTTTCTTTAATATATGCAGTTAAAGTTATAGTCTTTTAATGATTTCAAATGCAATGTATTTTGAAGTCACTAAAATAATAGACTATGACATGAACACAAGTTATAACTTTGTATATTGAAGACACAAAATGTTTTGGGGGGCTTTTTTTATTTTCAACCATGAAAGATCTTAGCATTTAGGTCCAGAGATACTCCAAATCTGAAAAAAATTGAATTTTATTTATTTTTATTTAAAAAAAATATTGAAAAAAAAAAAAAAATATTGGTCAGGCCTTAATCTGAGGAGCGGGCGGTGGAGGACAAACAAACAACTTTTTTTTGTTTGCCTTAATAACATGATTCCACAACTTAGACAGTAATACTGCATTACTTTTATATGAGTATGGGTACAACTGTGCATGTGCCACTTTCCACAAACCCCACCAAAAGAATACAAGAATCACACCAGAAACCTTAACAGAGAAACACAAAGAATATTGAAATCTACAACACTAGTTTATGTTGTATAATATCAGTGGCATAGCATGAATCATCCTATTGGAGCACCAACCAGGGGGGGCACAAGCCATTTGTTGGCAATTATTCTATGGGATTTTTCTAAATTTTCAAATTGGTGGGGGTGGGGGCACATATGTCACATGAAATGCAATGTCAGCAACTTCGGAGTTTACTACGCGTAACTAAACACACAAAATCTTATGCAAGGGCAAGAAAACAAGTGATCAACATGCCCCCCTCCCCGGTGCCCCTATGATGCTACGCCACAGTATAATAAAATTAATCAATTGCACACTTGAACTCAATCAATGTGAGTTAAAATCACAGAATTCAACTGGAAGAACTTGCAAGTCACTCTAGGAAGGGGGAAATGGTATACCTCCGGATTATTCTACCATACGCTCATCAAACTTAAGTGTGTGCATTTTTACAATCCGAGTGTAATGCATTGTGCAAATGACACTATGTGCTACATGTGTCATTGCAACTCAATATTTGAGTTATCTTCAACACACATTACTCTAAGAGCATAACTTTGTTGCAGGTTAGGGAGCACTAATGTGATGACAATAACTCAATTTTGCATTGTAACTTGTCAACTTAAAGAAGATTGGTCCAATCAAAAACTTCATCCCACTTTTTCCATGTATTTTCCAAATTGACCTTGTGAAATATTATGGCTGAACAGTAGATGGAGCTGTCCAGTCTGGTAAGAGCCATCTGGGGGCTACCCAGGACTAAAAGATGTCTTGTTTTATAAAATGGTTAACTCATTTTTCATCACACAGTATTCTATGGGGACTTCAAATGCACATTTTTGGCTCCTGTATCAGAAGGGATTGGATACTGACATGAAACTTTACTGGTAGTCAATAGGTGTCACAGAAAAGTCATTCAACCAAGGCAGAAATGCATGATGAAATCAGACTATCCTCCTTACAATGCAAACTCATTCCCTAAGAAGCTTTTGTCAAAAAGTGCCAGAGCTGCACAATTCCTATATATAGTGTTAAACTTGCAGCTATGCATAGTGAAGTTCTCCCTGGCATATTCTGTGGTTAGGCCAAAAAAAGAGAAGGTTTGTCTCAAATCTCACAAGTCGTTTGAAAACAAATGCGAAATGCAATTTTTTTTTTAAATTACCGACTTGGTATTTTGAAGAAAAAAATCAAATTTTCGCCTAATTTTTCTGGACAAAAGTAATAAAAAAAGTGTTGATATGAAAAAAATTCTGCATTTTTTTTTTTTTCAAATCGCTGATTTACAAATGCGCGCTCAAGCTTTGAGACAAACCTTTTTTTTTCTTTGGCCTTATAATATATGATGCAGCATATGTAGCTGGTAGTGCTGTCATTGAAACGTTTCATGTCGGAAAAATTTATGTCGAAGTACGCCCATGACTCGTCGAGAATGTCTATGAAATTGAATAATCAATCGTATATACCACAAAAAATACCACAGTAAACGCATTATCTTTAATGCATGACATAAGCTTAAGTACAAGCTAGTGAAGCTACTTACTAAACGTAAGACACCATGGTTATTTTTAAGATGTAGTTAATTTCAACACTATTTCGTACCATGTGTCATAAACAATGTTGATAAATGTTGTAATCCAAATTTTATGTCGACATCAGCAAGTTTTTATGATGTCAACAACACATAATTGCTTGTCGATGACAGCACTAGTAGGTAGTGACATACATTGATACAATCAAGGAGGTAGAACCAAAGAGTATCAACTCTACCATGTCACTCATGGAAGGCACACTAGTGTACCTCCGCATTATTTCGATATGCACCTGGAAAACTTCAATTCAAAGTTGTTTACGCTCTGTGTGTCGCATGCTGTACCATGATCGTGCACTAAGCGCTGCATGTAAACCTTGGAAATGTTCAAGCTTAAAAACACCTGTTATCATTCCATTTTGGGCTTAAGCCATTGAAAGCCGGAGTTACACTACACCAGCCACAAAAAGAAACTCGTCAGTTATATTCATCCTTGCTGTTCAATAACTTGATAATTTTGGATTATTCTGAAATATACATTTTGTTAATTGGACTTTTCTTTCTCATTTGACACCCTGTACGTGAACATTGAGCAAGAATTGACCAAGATATACACCTCCAAACTCTCAAACCCCAAAATGAAAAGTTGCAATTTTAACGATTCAATTGTGCCTGTTACACTGTGTGCTTTATTGATTGGCCCGTGGTGCAATACAACGATGCGTTCCCATTGAAAATCGTTGAAAATGCAACTTTTGATTTTGGGGTTTGAGGCTTTGGAGGCGCATATCTTGGTCAATTCTTGTTCGCTTTTCACAAACAGGGTGTCAAATGAGAAAGCAAAGTCCAATTAACAAAATGTATATTTCAGAATATTCCAAAATTATCAAGTTATTGAACAGCAAGGATGAATATAACTGACGGGTTTCTTTTTGTGCCTGGTGTATTTGCCCTCCATGAGCAACAAACCAAAATGGCTCATTTACCATAGCATTACACATGGTGCAATTTTGAGTTGGTAGTCTCTGGGTCTAATCTCTTTGCTTACAATATACATTTTAGAAACAGAACACTTGTTTCAATGAAAACATGAATTGATACAATGGCAACTTGTAAAATGAAAAATTACAACAAATGAGGATTGACCCTTCACCATGATGCCAAAAAAAATATATTGTTGTGTTGCCCTCAAGTGGGAAAATGGGAAATTTGGGTCGGACGGTCAGATTTTTTAAATTTTTTTAAACCTTCAGTTTTTAAAAAATCCCTCAAATATTAAATAATGCTTCTTCAATTAGGGACATTTGTCAATTTTGACTTCTGGGTACCTGTTAGACATCAATTAAAGACTAGTCTTTAAATAAAATATTAATTTTAAGTGAAAAACATTGAGTTTTTGAACAAATCTGTAAAAATCATCATTCAAAAAAAAAAAAAAAAAAAAAAATTGCACCCCTGATTTTTCAGGATTTAGGGTCGGACGGTTGAGGGCAACACAACAATTTTTTTTTTTTGGCATGATAGACAATTATACTACTCAGCCAATCACTTCAGCTGTCCCTACTGTCCGTCTGCTGTCTGATTATCGCGTAAAAGGAACTAGGCTTCGCAGTTTGACTAGCCAATGAGGTGCCAATATGATGATGACCTGATTCAATTAGCCAATCAGAACCCCACTTCTGTATACACAATAAACTGCACCAAATTGGCAGACTGCTGAAGTACTGTGCTGAAAACTATAGTCCCAAAATGTTTTATTGTTTTACCCTTGAGTAGACTTGTACATTTTACTTCTGCAGACACATTATCAAGCCTTGAAATAAGCAGACTGGAACCAGGAGCAATTTGTTTTTAAACATTGCTCCTGGTTCACTGTGATTTTACAAGAACCAGGAGCAATTTATGAAGAAATAGGAGCAATTTTCAAATAGTAATCCTTTTCTGCATACAATATCAGCACTACTGCATAAGTGCAAAACTGGAACCAGGAGCAATTTGTTTTTAAAATTGCTCCTGGTTCATGTGAATTTTACAAGGACCAGGACTAATTGGTGGCTTTACGAGAGCAAATTTGCTCCCCGCGCCCACTTATTTCAAGGCTTGCACATTATATGGTGTAAAGGATATTACAGCAACCTTTATTTCTATTCTATTACCCTAAAAAATAGTGCAATTGAAAGAAATATCACTCTTTTGCACAAATATTTTTTTTACATAAAGGTAGAGTGCATGTGTACACATATCCACAGCTTAAATGATGGTGTGCATTACAAAAAAGTTGTACACGTAACCTCACATAATGCTCAGCGTAAATGTGCTGCACTCTAATTATTGCTATACTTGTGTGCCATCGTATAACACATTTGGACAAATCAGAATGAATGATTTTGAATAATGGATGGTGAAGGTAGCAGAATACATTATAATGGTCTACTTAATATGTTGTCATGCAATCTTACTGTTTTAAATCAACGGTACTTTTCAGTCGTTACCCCATGGGCACATCCTCTCTGTATTACAGAGCCCCTGATTGGTTAATTACATGATACAATCATCTAAGTAGCCAATCAAAAACGAGCTTTTAGATCTCTCAGCAAATTAAAGCTTAGTCCCCTTCAGCCCTATTGACTATTCTTATATCTGATATAGCCGGTTTGTAACCAATCAATCAAGTTCTTAGCCAATAATTTGGCTAGTAGACTAGTGCACAGTGTCAACACCCTGTATTATAAATATTTTTTCCATAAAGCTCAATACTCCGTTGAAATCAATATTCTATTATTGAGACAGATAAAGAAAGTTTACATATGCATGGTGTCTAGGACGTGCACCTGGAACTTAACTAAATGGGCTAAACGCGTTCCTTTATACCTATAAAGGATAATTGTCATTCTCAAAATTCGTCGGTCGCAACACATAGTGGCGTACGTGAAGGACAAAATACATCTCCGAGCAAAACGTTTTTGAAGGATATGCTACTAGTAACTGAGTCGATACTCGTCCACTGTTATCTCTCAGTGGCCCGATTCCATTTGAAATTGAAGTTTAAGGTTAAAACTATAACACTGTATCGTAAATAGTAAACAAGAAATAACTATTATATGATAACAGCTAGCTCTAAACCTGTACGCCACTTTAAAAATCACTCTACTCCACTATGTGTTGCGACCGACGAATTAAATATATCTCAATTTTTACGTTGGATTTCAAATTTTTTGACATTAAAAATGCAGTAAAAGATATCCACAGCAAGCTGCAAAGCCCCACTAATTAGTGTACTGCTTTTCGAGTGAGTGTACTGGAAACAAAATACACTGGTTTTACCTGAAAACAAATTTTTTTCTTGTAATAGAAACATCATATGGGGTACTAGAGCATGCCCAAATCGTTATAATGTGTAGAATATAGAAACGCTGTGGTATCTCATATGATAGTCATGGTATGCTTAGCCTGAGTCGCTCGCCTATCTCGAACAAAATCGCGATGCGTAGCTGTTAAAAAAACGAGAGGATTCGTTGTACTATCACGGCAATTTTTAACACGAAGATATAGGGCGTGACGATGTGTAGTGCCCATGTAGTTAAATAGCTGTAAACTAAGATGATGACCCTGGAGTGAGTGACCTTATAAGGTCTTCACCGGACACCTGATGCACACAAATCCATTGGTCAATATGACCATACGATAAATAGGCATTATAATCCATGCAGAATCACCACAGTTTTTATTATGATTGTTTTTGATGAGTATGGCACACCGACATCGCCTGGCTAATAATTATTTGGTGCAGCAGAGACACTAGAATGAATACACGGGAATTTGATACACATGACTTGCTATGCACAATTTTGATATCAGACGAAAATCTTCGGATACCGGGTTAGAAAATGATGAATATCTCCCGTAAATGATTTTGTCTCAAGAAACCAGATCTGCTCTCATACACTTGAAAATACGTGTTGAACAGATATGATAGTCGTTAGTTTGCGCTTTGAGAAACGGCTGTGAGTCTTGAACTCAAAATCTTTTTATATTGCGTTGGTCCTGTATGGACTACAGCGTGCAGTTATAATCTGCACTCACTACTCCGTAGGCAGTATGACCATTGACCGCAATGTCGTATACAAGCTTACTCACACAGTGAGAAATCAATTACCCCGGCTATTGTCAGTAGCCTTAGTCAGGTCACTTGGCTAATTATATGCGTCTCATAAGGTAGGAATAAAATGACCTTTCCTACCATGGCGATTTCTACCATGGAGATATCGGGGCGATGACACTGTGTATTAGGGTGATTCACAAAAAATTAAATTGGTATTTTTCAACGGGACACCCCCTCATTTTGTTCATTTGGGTAATAAACTTATACCTGCAAAATATGAAAAAAATTCAAAAAGGTTTAGGGGGTGCTACCGGTCAATGAACTTTTGTACACAAAGTCAATGGGATTTTTGTCAAAAATTTCAAACGCTTATTTCAGGGCCTAAAAGTCTACCAGGCTTGCAAAACTGAAGTAAATGTTCAATGATATACCTAACTTTGTGAAAACATGGGTTTTACCAAATTAAAGTTCATAGTTGACTGTAATAATAAAAATGTTTCAAAAGTGACAGAGGGAGTGTAGTTCAATAAAGAATACCCTGGGATATCCCTGAATCCCACCAGGCACCCCAAATTTATACCTTATTGAACTGAACTGTTGAAAAAAAAAAAAGATTAAAATTCTTCACATATTAGTTTACCCCAATGGTGATACCAGCTTTTGAAATCTTATGTAATAGTAACTATCAAAATCCATACATCTGTATCAGGGGTGGTCATTATGGCCATACCTGATGAAGATTTGTATTGTTTGAATTAATGACCACAGGAAGGATTAGATTCACCATGGTTGAAAAGAAATGTATATAAATTGGGGTCACAACATTGGATAGTGGCCAGTTCATAATATTTTGGCTGTTCCAGCAACTGCCTTGCCCCAAATGTAACAGTTTTCACAAAAATGCAATTTTCTGGAAAGCGGGTTAACATTTTTACAATTTTCTTTAGCATTTATTTTAAGGACATTACTCACACTATGATCAAATATTTTTGGCACAATCAGGGAAAATTAACATGGCTTTTTTGTGTTGTAAAGAAAATGGCTCATAAATCCCATTGACTTTGTGTACAAAAGTTCATTGACCGGTAGCACCCCTAAACTTTTTGAATTTTTTTCATATTTTGCAGGTATGATTTTATTATCAAAATGAACAAAATGAGGGGGTGTCCCGTTGAAAAATATCAATTTCATTTTTTGTGAATCACCCTACTGTGTATGGCTGGCTGCATGGTTATCAGATGTTGTATTCAATTTGGTTGTGCCGCTTTTGTTACTTGATCAATCAGTGACTTCAGTTGTGGTGGTGTTGTTTTTATTGGCGGTGCTGGTGTTGCTACTGGTGGATCATGGCTTTGGTGGAAGAAATAACGCTGAAAAATAATTCAAATTAAGATTATTTAATTTTCATATTGAGAGTTACATTTAATGTTTATTTACATCCCTTGGAGTGTTTGTATTTTGTTTTTCAAATTCTGATTTTATGGCAATATATTTTGTCAGAACAACAAGTCAATTACATTACCAATAAGGACCTTATTGAGTTCCACATGTAACAACATGGGTAATCAGAATATCCCTTCTATTTAAAAAGCGATTTCATCACAAAGGCAGCTGGCAAATAAGAATATTGACCATGCCATTGAGAGATTATGAGCTATGACAAACCACCACTAGAAACATTAAGTTACTGAGTATGTGTTAACATGAAACATTATGACAGAATGCACATTCTCCTTAGGTCTGGATGGTAGATTTCATTATGATAGAGTACCTGGCAAAATTTATACGTTTTTCCAAACAAGTTTCCTCTAGAATTATGCCATGGACTCTATTTTACCACTACATGTAGATTCCCAAAGAAGATAATAATATAATGCATGTAGAGTTCATCTTTATCAAAGGTTTCAACAAAATTGACCCAAAACCAGCAAAAAGAATAACAGAAATTACCATTTGTTATGCTAGTGCAAGAATATCATACATAAAATAGAGCTAAATAGCTGCTAAATATAAAATATATAATTATGCAGCACAAGCACATTGTAAAACACATGGCAGAGTCAGTACTCTTCGGTTAAGTGAGATACTGTACAAATTTGTTAATAAGCATATGTGCCTATTAACGAGTTGCTCCGACAAGATTTTTTAAGCAAATAAATGAAAAAGTTCTTGACCGAGCAACTCGTTTAATAGGCACATATGATAATTAACCCCAACACCCACAGATACCACAAAATACCATGATGAACCACCGCGCATGCATGAATCCCATGTGATGCAATGACGCAATCACCCTAAGAGCTATATGCTCAGGGAATCCCTGGCCGGGCCAGCGCAACCTCTGTGGCTACCGGCCAGTGATCGTGTGCTTGGCACCTAAGGGGTCTAAGGTGCATGAATCCCATTTGATGCAATGACGCAATCATCCTAAGTGCTATATGCTCAGGGAATCCCTGGCCAGGCCAGCGCAACCCCTGTGGCTTCCGACCAGTGATCGTGTGCTTGGCACCCAAGGGGTCTAAGATTTGAATCCCGGGGGTACCAATTGACTTCTTTGTTCATCTTCTCTCCTTTTTTGTGTTTTCTTTAACTTCCGATGGCAAAAAGCAGCGTTGAGTGTCAGGGTTAACAAATTTTTACGGAAATACAAGTTGCAGATGGTCATGTTCTTTGAGGTGGGACCCAATTGTGTCACATCTTGCAATTTGTCAAAAATAAACTCCTTTTTTGTATTTATGATTATATTTCAAAAGGTTTTCACCCAAACTAGTAAAAGTATACATTTTTAGAAAGCATATATTGTCATGATTGCAAATCTGTAAAGTTTGAATGGATATACAGGGTGTACCAAAAAATATACAGGGTGATTCCATTGAAAAATACTGAAAAAATTAAATTTCTTTACCGCCCCAATATTTCTACATAGTATATTAAATTGGAAAATGAACTTGATATTTGGAATGTACACAGTTAGTCCTTTCATTAAATGTATAGTTTGCACTATATTTGTTAAGCCCATTGTGTTATACAGGGTGTGAAAAAAGTTGTAAATTAATTTTTTAATTTATGTAAAATTTCCTAAGTGCCATTAAATTTGGAAGATATATTCAAAATAGTTTACAGAATTGCTATAATATCAAATTTAAATATCCAATTCCTATATAGGGTGTTCCAAAAATCAATATTCAGTGAATAATTAGTAACAAAGGTACATGTACAATATATGTACAATTAGCCTACATCAATAAACTATTTAACAATAACCAGAGATCAATATGTCATCAGATTAAATCCTTTGACTGTAATAATCTCCTTTTAGAAGATTTATTTCATATTTCAAAGATAAAACAATTTTGAAATTTATTTCATATGCATGCATGCAAAATTACAGCCCATTGTATTGTATGACACACATTCCACTGCATTAATTAAAAGCTTGTTAAATCCTTAATTACTAAGTTCATTAAGATTAACTAGGCAATTATAGTTATAGAAAGTTAAAAAATAAGATTAACATTATGCAAATGCATTTTAACTTCTACTAGGCAACAAAGTGCATAAATTTTATTAATGAACATCAACTTCCCATTGGAATTACACAGAGCTCCTCCGCCTCGCCCTCCACTTCCGCACCACCCCTGACTAATTAACTTAATTAAACTGTTGTAATTAATTAATACATTTGTTTAATTGTATTTGTTATTAATTCATTAGATTAATAATTTATCTTCAAAATAAGACCAAAACCATTTGTTCATGATGAATTTTAGCAAAAATATAGGAATAAGTAGACAAAATGATTTAGCAAAATGTGACAGCACCACCTTTTTTAGGGTCCCAGTATAAAAAACATGACCAGATATTGCTATCCGGACACACACCAATTGATTTCATCTATATCAAAGCTTCTTACCTCAAAACCAACAGCTAATGCAGTATGTAACACAAAAACAACAAATAAAATGAGGATTGCAACTTTCTGGTCATCGTCTCGTACTGCCGGCCACAATGCTAGGATAAGTACACTACTTGATAACACAATGCCTATTACAATTGATGTCCACCTCAGTGCATCCACGTTAGCTGTACAAATTAACTGGGGAAAAAAATCAAAATACATTCAATAAACCAAGTAGTTTCAGGGATTAGCTACTTAATGAAAGCATAGCTTGAATATTATGATTTTTCATAAAAATGGAGTGATAGCAGCGGGCCAAATCTGTTAGTATGGAGCTCCAACCCCAGACCAACGTTGAGGGGGGTGTAGGTCCACAACTCATGGACAGGGCTAGTAGTAAGTCACATTACTTGACCTTTACAAGGACACATGCACACAATATTGGTGTTTGCATCCGGGGTACTCAAGTTTGGTTTTGGTAGGGACGTGCCATTGAGAATTTGAAAGTGGACCCATAAATATACCAATTTTTCAAGAAATTTGGACCCATTTATATACCAAAGTCAAAATTTTCGGCCAAATTTAACCCAAATTGTCTTAATTTTTACAAATTTTCCCAAAATTTTGGGAAAATTTTGAAAATTTTGGCTAGATTAAGGAAAAATTGGGCTATTTTCCGAAAAAATTGAGAAAATTTTGAAAAAGGACCCATTCATATACCAAAATAGGCTTTGAAAAAGGGGTCATTGCTATACCAGAAGGCTGAAAATGCTACCCATATTTATGCACGCCCCGTATGGTCATTTGTACTGAGTACCCCCCTCCGGTTTGCATAGTGAAGTAGAGCAGTCTGATAACATGCTTTGATATTTATCTCTGGCTATTTATTTCTTGACAATTTCCTAAAATAAAAATCAGAAGATAAAATGGAAAACCAATCTAATAGATATACCAGGCATGTTTTTGAGTTACAGGCCTTTAAAGATGACATTCCCATTAAAAAAAAAATCAAATTTTTGAATTCTTAATTTTATGGTTTTTGACCTTGGGACTGAGTGGACTTTCAAATCCCTGAAAGTACTTATTAAAAAGAGGCTTATTTAATCAATAACTGACAGTTGAACTATGATAATCCCTATTCAATCCTGTGTAAGGCAGGAAGCTAATTAGCACATTACTTAGACTAGCTATTTGGCAAAAATATCAAGGTATCATTTACAAAATTATCCATATCTTGAAAAGTATTGATGCTATGTATATATAATATAATTTTGATATCATTTTGAAGCTTATTGTCCCGTGCTTACATTGTTATTCAAATCATAAAATATCAAAATGTGACTTGTTCCTGGTTTTGTCGGAACGGGTCACAAATGCGCTTACTATCGAGTGCTTTTGAAAACATGAATTTGTACCAAAGTCCGGCACTTTACTAACTGAGCTAATGGGGTTAAAACACAAATTTCGTATATAACTACATGTATGTGTATCGATGATTTGTTCAAAACCCTTTAAACTTTTTGCGGATGGTGCTGGAAAAGCGCTTGATAGTAAGCACATACGTTAACTATCAAGTTCTTACGGCATAATAATTATGTTATACTCTACACAGTGTATCCCGTGTATGCAATTTATATCTTAGTTACAACAAGGCATCACACCCTTATGGATGGTTCTCAGTACAGAGGGTATTCCGTAATTGTACCAGATATATTAATGGCAAATTATCCAGGGCATGGGAGACCATGCAGACCCTCTGGGCTTGGTCAGTGAAGTGGCCCAGCTATGTAACCTGTCAGTGTTATCTTGCCTTGAAGAAGTCCTAAATGATATGTTTGAGACCACACCTTTTCACATGGTGTTTCAAGCTATGCCTTTAAGGATCAAGGTCCGTATGCACAAAAGAGTTAGACTGGGTCTAAAATTAGACCTGGTCTAAGTGGAATTTAATACCAGGAGAAAGGACATTTTCCTTTACATTTTCTTAAGTTCTTTTGTATTATTTTTGAACTTTGCATTTAAATCTTTAAAATTTGCTAGCTACTTTAGGAAGGAAATAAGAGTAAAGTTCCATTCCTGGTGGAACTAAATTCTGCTTAGACCAGGTCTAATTTTAGACCCGGTCTAACTCTTTTGTGCATACGGACCCAAGAGTCTATATGTGTACATCCGTATTAAAAGGATGCCCTTGTCGGCTGCTACATCTGTTTCTTTTTACATAAATATCAGACTCATCTGAAGTGGAGATCACTTCAAATTATTTCCAGGAATGTCATTTGTTTCCACGCTTTGAGATGAAATCAATTGGTGTGTGTCCGGATAGCAATATCATTTGTTTTCCATGTGTCTTTGGAGATGGTTTGAAATGACATCCACTTGAGATGAGCCTGGTATTTATTCCTATTATGTATGTAAGAAGAGACACATGTAGCAGCTGACATGTGTATCCTTTTGATATGAATGTATACATATTATTGTGATCTATCACATCAAAAAATGGTAATATTTTCTTTAAATTGGGGTTTAAGACACCTGTCATGTTTTGATGTGATTGAGAATATTGTGCTCCTATCGCTCTTCTTATAAAGCTCCACAAGCAAGAGTGATATTTTAGCTTTTGGTGAATTGCTTTGTCATGATTTGACTTAGTCTTTGGTTCAAAGAGCTCTTCTCTCCTTTGGATATATTACGTTAGTTGTTCACAGCTCTCTACTGCCTTATTCCAAGACAAACAGTCCCTACAGTTTGTTTTTAGCTTCAATTATTTGCAAATAAATGAGCACATGTACAAGCATGTAAACCTATAGCCTAAATCAAGAGCATTAGTTAGCCTGGTGCAGACACAGCTAATAACTGTTTCATTTGTCCAGTTGCAACCCAGTGTCTACTCTGATGCCATACATGTATGTCTCAATTTTAGCACAGTAAAAATTATGATTTAGCGCAAAACACGTCAAACTTTGAGAGAGAACAAACACACTGTTACAACCTATTTTGAATCTTTCATTTCCTCCAAGCAAGCAAGCAAGCAAGCCCCTGTTTTTTGTAAACAACACTGAATAAGTTAAATGGTTATTGTGACAATGGCCAAACAGTTTTTGCCCTTGATAATCGCTAAACTAATACATAACCTTGCATTATGGTAGGCAAATATCAATCAAGTAGATGCGCCCAGTAGACGCATGAATATTTAGAGAATAAAGGTATTGGTTTTAGCCCCTGGAGTGTATCTATCGTCGCATATAACACGGGCGACATCATTATTTTAAGTAAAACAACGAGGCAAAGCCGAGTTCTTTTACGCCAAAAATAATGATGTCGCCCGTGTTATATGAGACGATAGATACACGACAGCGGCTAAAAACAATACTTTTATTCTCATTCTTAAACACTTCAATTCAAATAAAAATATCATAAATATTGCAAATTTTAATCAAATTAAATTCTACATTTTACAAGGAATTACCTAGGGCTTAACATCGATCAGTCCCGTTGTTGCAGTGCGTCTCCGATTGGTTCAAATAGCGAGTACTCGTATATCGCATCGACGCACACGCGCTGACCTGTGTGATATCGTGTCATATCACACGGGTAAGAACCAATAAGATTGCAGGAACGTTCTCAAGTGTTTAAGAATTGTCTTTAAAAAATAACATCTTGTTAACACAAAGAAGCTGATTCACAAAGTTTGTTTAAAAGTCCCGAACATTAATACATTTTGACCTGACAACACAAATTTGATTTGATTTGATTTGATTTGATTTGATTTATTGATAATCCAGGCAAACATAGGCCTACATACAATAGCAGAAAAAAGCCTTAAAACAATAAACACAAATACAAATACAATAGTCAACGGGGTCCCTGGCGGATTCCCTAATAGCGAACTAAATCACTTTGAAGTGGGTCTCCGATAACCCCGCTGACGAAGGATATTATATATAAAAAGACATTACTGATAAAGGTACATACAACTACGCTGCTTTTGCGCGAAAAAGAAAAACAAACTAAAACAATTTCACTGGAGACATCATTTGGTAAGGTGGACCATAACCTGGGAAATGCGACAAAGAGGGAATTATGGAAAGCGCCAGTTCGGCTGCGATGGAAATGCCGGAAATCTATGTTGACTGCTTGTCTGGAGGAAAGAGTATTCAGCTTGATATAGTCAGCCCAGCTAATATTGTATTTATTCCACAGACATCCAACAGCAAACATAATGCGAAGATAATCAAAGCGAGAAAGAATGATATCTGAGGCCCTGACAATTTTGTGTTCACAAGGTTCCACTGTACACACATATTGTATAAATGTAATACCTATACACAGTCCTAGGCACTATACAAAAATTTGATATAAGAAAGATGCTTTTTGAGCAGTTTTTTTAACAATCCAGAGATAGAGCTTCATGGATAAATGTAGGAAGGGAGTTCCACAGTTGGGTTGGGGCCAATCATATCATATGCCTGATTGGATGGAAAGCCTTGTTGTATCATGACGTATCATGACAAGAACTCAATTCACATTTCTCAGATCCCAGTGAATTATACAAGAAAATATTATCAGTGAGATCATTTGGAACAAGCCCATGAATGAGTATCAGTGATACCAGCATGCAGCAAGATTGTTTGCTTGTCACTCTGGGTGGGAGACACACTTGGGTCATTGCCGTCCTCATCAAAAAAACAAGTTTATGTGAAAATATCGTCAGCCGTATCACTTTACTGATATATTCACAAAATATGCATTTCGAGAAAATAAAATGTGAAAATCTAGTGATTTTCATTTGCTGCATACTCTTGATTAAATCATTATTGTTGATTAAAGGAGGATTTCGTGATCCTAGCATCCTCTTTTTATGACATGTTTCAGTACATATCTACGAAAAAAGCCTATTCCCAAAATTTCAGTTGATTCCGATTTTATGCTTGTGAGTTATGCATGATTATGTGTATTACACTGCTCCATAGACAATGCGTTGTAATTTCGCTCTGGTGCACCAGAACGAAATTCAAATTTCACGATATCTTAGCTAAACGAATTAATCTGCAAGAGATATTTTGTACATAAACATTATGTAGCCAGAGGTTTCCAGCGATATAAAAATCTCAACTTTTTTTGAGAAAAGTGGGGGGATGAGGCTGTGGATCACGAAATATGCCCCTTTAAACCCTGATTAAAAGAATTGTAAATATACCACACTTTCAATGTAATTCACTATCAAAGCATCACTTATTCTGCACAAAAATCAATATTAAATAAAACATATCGCTGTGTTAAAAGGACAATTAGACAATTCCGCCGTTCAAATGACAAATACGTCGTTCAAATACATCACTATGTGAAACAATTGCGTAAATATGTCACTTTGTGAAAAGGACAAAACAGCAATTTTACTGTGCAATGACAAAGTCATGCAAATATGTTGTGCAAATACATCACTATGTGAAACGGCAAATTCTTCAAATTACAGATACGACATAGGTGATCGGCAAATACGTCGTTATGTGATACAGACATTTCAAGGTTTTGCAAATAAGACATAAGACATAGGGATCAATTTTTTTGTGTATGCTTTTACATTAAATGACCAAAATAACACAGACTCTCTTAAATTGCCTGATTGAATATTCAATCAAAAAGATTGAATTTACAATCTTGCCGTCCAGAATTTGGGACAAATCGTTTTCGACTGTATATTCAGTCGGGCGGTTTGAATTTTTCAAAAAAATGTTCAATCAAAAGGAGTGATTCTCAATCTTTTAGTGATTAAAGTTAGGGGCAAATCTGTTTTGACTGAATTTTCAGTAGAAAGAATTGATTTTCATTGTTTATCAATCTTTTGCTGTCCCAAATTTGGGTCATGTCCTTTTCAGTTGAAAAAAAGATTGAAATGGTTCACTCTAAAACAGTTTGAAATCTCATTCCAAACATATGCAACACATGTCATTTGGCAGTACATTAGGAGTAACACTTGATTAGATAGTGAAATCAATCTACAAAGAGAGTTAGAGTGAAAAAAAAAACAAAACATATCAATCTATTTTCTATTTATTTCTATTTATCCATCATCAATCGTTAAAAGATTGACATATTTCAATCGGCCAATTTAAGAGAGCAGCCATTCCATTTTTAGACACATCTGTTTGCATGACGGAATGGCTTATCATCATGAGAAATGAATTTCCTATAATATTCAGGGAGACCTAGGAATGATTTAACATTCTTTTCTTGTAATTTGCACTATAAATAATGGTAAATGTTATTGCTTTTTCAATTTAGATCTTGGACAATTTTGGGGGTGGGCGTTTAATAGAGACTGGCCGCTTATTACATGTAGGAGCAATGCGATATGTGATATGGCCGACGATATGTAAACCAACGTGTGAACCAACTTTGAGTATAAGACCGATATACTGATTTGAGATAGGGTTCGGTTTTTGCCGGTAAAAACCTGTTTTTGCCGCAAAGTGGCAAAAACCTGGTAAAAACTGTTTTTGCCAGTTTTTGCCTGGTTTAAACCGGCAAAAATGGCAAAAACTCACATATAGTCACTCAAATATTAAAAAGTGACACATAAAGCTCATAAACAGTAACACACAACTTTTAATGAATCATTCAACATATTTTTTGTCTCATCAAGTCCTTAAAATGAAAAAGTTTTGAATTTGATACATGCCACACTTCGATTAAATGCACTTGAGCAATGAAAACGCATGCCTTTAATATCTTAATATATTGCTTATAATTACAAAATCACACGCGGGAACTTATTTTTGTAACTTAATGAGATGAAAAAACTGAACTATAAATCACTTTTTTAGTTTTTGCCATTTTTGCAAAAACCTGCGAACCCTGATTTGAGAGCATGAGCAAAGCTGATTTTTCTGTGTTTAATGTGTTACTACACAAACAGTCAAACATGTTCAATTTTTTTTAATACAGTGTGTTTGAGTTAAGTCAAATTCAGCATGGACTTGTAAAGCACACCAATCCCTCCTTCATGATGTTCAGTTTCTCTTGGAAAGATGAGGACAGGGGCTATTTTAACGCGTGCCTCACTGTCACGCACGTGTCGAGATAAAATATTCAGTACAGTGACAATTAACAATCCGTGTAGATATGCTTTAATAGTAGGCAATGGTAGAGCCTTTCTTACGGTCACATTCAGGTAAAAATGTCAATTTTTTAATTTTTGAAACGCACTCTACTTCATCAACACTTTTATCTCATTGCACGAACGTGACAGTGAGGCACGTTAAAATAGCCCCTGGATGAGGAAGGAGGTACCTGGGGAAATGGATGAATACTGATGGTTTTTCTTACAAGGCTAAAGCCAAAGTGTTTCAATCAAAGCTAATCCAACTTTTCTCTTTGTTTCTTTATTAGTTGGTCTAAGGAAAGGCCTTTCCCCCCTTGAAACTGCACAACGCTACACCCTGAGCTGATGCAATGAAGCGGCATCTCCTACATGAATGTGGTTTTTAATGTGTTTAGGAGGGCAGCATCAGCGTGTACGAACAATATTTTTATTTCTGTTTAAGCAACACACATTGAGGGAATAAAATGTATTGCACTGCAATAGCTGTGGTATGAGCCAAGTGATCCAAAGATACTGATTTGTTCAGTAAAACATGTTGTTTGTAAGTAGATCAATACTGCTCAGTAACCCTCTCACCGAGTCTGGATCTACAGAGCATTGACTGTAGTGTGGTGTCAGAATGCCGCATAGAATCTGGTATGTACATAAAGAGACAAATAACATGCAAAAATCCACACAATTACCATTTTAACATTGTGCATTAATTAGTAGAATCTTCTACTACCTAAGTGTCATGATTTTTATATACATTATTATCTGATCGTCATGATTTTCATATACATTAACTTAGGGGCAAATATCTGAAAAAGTTTCCTAAAATTTGTCAATTTTGCCCAAAAAAGTAGATTTTTTGAAATTTTTTTGTTCTGACTGAAGGATAAGGAAAACGCCACCAACGAGGCCATCGACCTTTTTCCGAAGCTGATCGGAAGTCTTCAGAAGTTATTACAGAAAGATGTAAACAAAATCACCTAGCAAATTGCACATTGGTGACAATATGTTCGTCAAGCATGTGGCGTGGCATGTTTGTTCACATCAAACATACCGGGTTGATCTTACTTGACGCAGCGTACTTAATGCGGTGTCCAATATGCATTCAAATTGACAGACATTGATTGGTTGAATATATTTTGATTTGTGCATGATTGATACTTTTGTAAACATCCTCCTGAAAATATCTATTGATAAATCCATTGGATCCAATAACACACTATAATAACTCTGATCATGTTTCCCCTTTTTTTAAACTTCTTTAGCCTGTGAAAATAAAACTTGGTACAAAAACATTACAATTGAAGAGCTTTGTTGCAAAACCCCTTACATCCACTTGAGCAATTTTGAGAACACGCCAAAAAATCATCAAAAAAAATCACTGACATAAGGGTGTTTTCAACAAAAGCAGTGTTTGGCGGGATGCTCATCCTTCCCAAGCATCCCGCCAAAAACTGCTTTTGTTGGGTTATTCCTTCATGTAATTTTACACGAAATTAGGGTTAGGGTTAGAGTTAGGGTTACTTTAGGGTTAGGATTAGGGTTAGGATTAGGGTTATGATTAGGATTAGGCTTAGGGTTAGGGTTAGGGTTAGAGTTAGGATTAGATTACACGAAATAATTACATGAAGGATCAACCTTTTGTTGCAAACCCCCATATATCAGTGATTTTTTTGATCAATTTTTGATGTTTTCTCACAATTGCTCAAGTGGATGTAAGGGGTTTTGCAACGAAGCTCTTCAATTGTCGATTGCCATATTTGAACGCAGCCAGTCATATACTTACTGATATAGGAATATAAATAGTAAGTGAATAACCATAGAGACAAGCTAGTTCCAGGAATGTATAGCCTCCACTATTGCCCCTCCAAAATAACACAGCATACAAGATAGCGGGTATCAGCCAGGCGTAAGTGAAGATGGCTATCCCTCCGATGGTTACTGCAAAGGAACGGTTCAAACAAATGCAATTTTAAAGATGATTCTTAGAATTATCTGTACATAATTTTGTATTCAAGGAGCTCCATTATTAGTTAATTGGGCATAATGAGAAGACCTGATTCACAGTGTCAACACCCTGTATTATAAATATTTTTTTCCATACAAATCAATATTCTATTATTGACACAGATAAAGAAAGTTTACATATGCATTGTGTTATAGGACGTGCACCTGGAACTTAACTGAATGGGCTAAACGCCTTCCTTTATACCTATAAAGTATAATTGTCATTCTCAAAATTAAATATATCTCAATTTTTACTTTGGATTTCAAATTTTTTACTTTAAAAATGCAGTAAAAGATATCCACAGCAAGCTACAAGGCCCCGCTAATTAGTGTACTGCTTTTCGAGTGAGTGTACTGGAAACAAAACCCTGGTTTTACCTGAAAACAGATTTTTTTCTTGTAAAAGAAACATCATATGGGGTACTAGAGCATGCACAAATCGTAATAATGTGTAGAATATAGAAACGCTGTGGTATCTCATATGATAGTCATGGTATGCTTAGCCTGAGTCGCTCGCCTATCTCGAACAAAATCGCGATGCGTAGCTGTTAAAAAAACGAGAGGATTCGCTGTACTATCACGGCAATTTTTAACACGAAGATATAGGATGATGACGATGTGTGATTGAACCTACCATTAGCAAAGTGTGCATGCCACTTATAGTCTGGCATAGTCCTATGGGAGATGAAGTCTGCCAGGTCACCACTGATGGCAATTGGGCATAATGAGAAGACCTGATTGAACCTACCATTAGCAAAGTGTGCATGCCACTTATAGTCTGGTTCTGTCCTATGGAAGATGAAGTCTGCCAAGTCACCACTGATGGCAATTGTGAAGACTAGAGTTGCACATACCCAAAATGGACCTGTATTAAAAACGACAATACACACATTGTTCCGTTACAATGAAAAAATTCTTGGCACCATCACTGCTTGTTCTGAGTTCAGATAATTTATTCAAACATCATTATTAGTTAGAATTTAGCACATAACAGGCATTAACTTTGCCTGTCCCATGAGCTATCCAAATATGTTTGGGGACTCAAACACAAAATATTAAATGGGATATAATCCATAAATCCATTACTAAAATGAGAAAATCAGGAATTTGTAATCTTTGTTTAGAAGAAATAATGACTAATCCAAGTATCTTGCTAAACATAAGAAGTGGATTGATAAGTAATGTTGTCATAGCAGTAAGCCCGCGTTAATAAAAAAAAAAGTTTTATACTCATAGGGTATGTTTAAGCCTTTCCATAATTATCTTTTATCATTATCCTATTTCAACCCCCAGTTGTTGTGCATAACATTTGCGCAAGATGTGTGAAGAGGGAAAAAGGGAATTACAAAAAATGACCCTAAGGTGTGAAAAAAACTAGATTCTGGACAGTGACACATTGGGTTATAATAATTATTTCTCTCATAGCCTACGTTGCTGTCTCAATTTTACATGAAATTCCACTGCATACATCTGAGAATTTAAATATCTGATTTGATTTGACACAATTTGACCCAAAACTTAAGATACTGTTCAGCATTCCCACCATTTTTGGATGACTATGGTTTGATATGGACTGACTCAAACTGACGATTTCAGTTGGAAGTTAAACTTTCAACAAGCTTAGGGGGTGTGTATTTCAAATTGAACAGTACATTACCATAGAGGTCTGGTGATGGTCGGAGTTGTGTGTCCAAGTAATTCCTTCCAAGTCTGGGTGTGAACGACCCTAATAATCGCCATAACACCTGTGATGTGTCCACGTCGAAGAACTGCTGGTAGTACTCAAATGTCCAAAATGAAGGCTGCTTTTTCTGACCTGACAAAAGCTGAAAGAAAAATAATTGCATACAATAATTACAATTTAATAAAGCAATGCTACATATTATACATTCATAGAGTGACAGGCAGGAAACATACAAAAATGCCATTCACTTGTGCCACAACCTTCATTTTAGCTAATAAAGTTGATCATTTTTCAGACAAATACTTGGGCAACAATCATCTTGTTAAGAGTACTGAAGACAATGCATCATCACGCTTTTATTCCCCCTATTTTTGATACATGTGTGTCTCCATCAACTTAGTCCTTTTTTTTACTGCCCTGCATATGGTGGGTAAACCATTCAATACTCATGCATTTTACTAGGGAGACCAGAAGGATGAAAACACTCAGAGAATGTTAGCCAATACAGGTGGTAGTAGGGTATCAAGGGCCTCATTTTTCAATGTGTTTCATTGGACTTGCATTTCAAGGATGCATTGTTACAAGCCGACGACGAACGTCGGCTTGTTCTGTCTTCTTCCAATTCTTCTTTCTTTCTGGCAACTCGTGACATTTTGCGTGACTTGCCACGTTTCGCCCTAGCTCTCTTATGCTTTGACAGATTTCAACCATACTTGAGCCAAATGACCACTGGACTAGGCCAAATCTTACATTTGACTTTGACCTGACTGTGACCTTTGACCTTGACCTTATGGCCAAAAAAATATTGATTTCACAAAAATGCTACTCCTTCCACAAATTACATGCAATGATCATGTGACTCATGCATATGAATCAACATGTGGCAGTGCTTAAAACTTCCTAAAAAGATTGAGGTCAAAGGTCATTAAGGGGTCATTTCCGGTAAAAGTCTGAAAAAAAAAAAAAAAATATTCAAAAAATCACTGTCTTTACAAATTATATAGCAGAGAGTCGCCATTAGCACACATGCATTGCTACTAGCCAGGGTCTTTAGGATGCCTACAGTTTTGGGCTCAAAGGTCATTAAGGGGTTACTTCCGGTCAAAAACCAAAATTATCAAAAATGTTTAAACAAATTTTATCTCAAAATGTAAACAGACCAGAATAATATAACCAACATACATGAATAAGTGTTCCCTGATGTATGCATGGTATTTTTATTTTGGGGGTCAAAGGTCATTAAGGGGTCACTTCCTGTTTTTAGCTGAATAACTTTTTTTTTAAATTTTTATCTCAAGAACTAAACATGTTAGAATTTTTTAATTAAAATTGGAACAATACATTTTGTCGGTGTACACAAGGTTTTTTTTTTCATTGAGGTCAAAGGTCATTAAGGGGGTCAAAAGGTCAATCAAAAATTTAAAAATCAAAATCCATGTATAAGTTCCGATTAAGCTGAAATTGACCAGGAATATTTCTTATGACATCCTAAGCACAATGCAAGAGCAGTTGACCCCATCCGTAACCCAGGGGTCAAGTTATAGGGGTCAAATTGCGGCTTGTATTCAGCGTCTGTTGACTCTAGTCTATGTCTTTGTTGTGCATGAAGTCTTTGTTGTGTCTATGTGTTGTTCAATTGGGATGGTGAAGTAATATAAGGACGTCCCTCACCTCACCCCCACACACAACCAAACAAACAAATAGAGACAACCACACTAACCTCTGTATTATCCTCCTCGTCGCTAGGGTAATCATCAAACGTATGTGTTTGTTTTCCTATTGTTTCTTCATCACCAACGTCTTGAAGCAAGCTGTGATCATCTGAGAAATCTAAATACAAAATAATGAGACAGTGCTCATAAGTATCTATTATTTTGTAAATTAAATCAAATACTGGAACTAAAATTTGCAAGATGCAAACTATGCAAGACAAAAAAAAGGGTGGCTCCTCAAAAATGTTTGTATGCATTTGGTATAACTTTAGTTGTGGATAATGTACCAACTTGTGAATACTCTCAATCATCTGGGAATCATACAATGTAATGTACCAACCGTTTATTACGGTACTCTTAACAGTAAGCTAAAATTTGGGAATTTTATTCCATGAGTGATGTGGTTATTTTTCAAGATGCACGCAACTCGCACATCTGCAAATTCATTTCCAGCAAGTATTTGCCCAATCAGACCCATTCCCTGAAATTTAATATATGACCCCAAGTGACATTTGACCTTGTTTTCTTTGACCCCCTCTTGACCCTTCCCATGAGAATTATTTGCAGCTTCAGCGAATGAGTTGCTGATGTGATGATGACGTGATTCATTTAGCCAATCAGAACTCCACTTCCGTGTATGCCACAAAGTGTGCCAAATTGGCAAACCACTGAAGAACCATGTTGAAAACTATATAGTAGTGAAAATATAATACCGGGTACAGGTTTTGATGAAGCAAAACCAAATCTTACCTTGAAATTTTAATTGCTCTGTAGGTGAATCTTCTGGACTCTGTAATTGTATATAAAGTAAATAAAACATTGGATACCAATCCTATTATAAATAATTTTCTGTACCGGTACCTTACATAATTGGGAGAAATGCAAAAGCGATATCAAATATTTGCATTCACACCCTTGCGAAGGGTGCAGAATTCGAATTGGGAATAAAAATATGGATCCGATCTTTGCAATCAAAAAACAAAATTTCAACTTTGAACGCACTATTCATTGGCGAAAGACATTGCCAAACAATATAGAATAGAGCATTCGACGTCAACCTGTCAAAATATTAAAGTGCATAATGCAGGCTAATCTCAAGCAGATTACGGCGCTACAGGGCATCCCCCAAAAAAACATTTTTCTTGCCCCCCCACTTTTGAGGCAAAACCCAAAAATTGTGTAAATTTCCACTTTGCAAATTGGGCTAAATTTGTCGATTATGCCCCCCCTGATATACACCTTTCCTCCATGCCTCTCCCCGGAAAACAAATCCTGGTGACGGCACTGCCACTGATCTCGAGCTACCTTTTAGCTTTTTTGGGTGCCCAATGAAAAACAAACCACTTGCTTCCGAATTCGACAACCTGGATTTTTGTGTAAGACAACAAAAGCATTTTATACATTCTATTATGCATACATCACATAAAATCCTAGTACGTTTCATGACAGACGTTTACATCTCTCATTTGTGAAGGTGAATGTTTTGGTATCTATCTAAGAACGTGAAAATTTACCCCAAAATCTTACCTGGTCCACGTCGACGATCGCATCAGTGTCGGCCATATTGAGTTAATATGACGTCATGCACCTGCGCGAGTATTTTTTTTTATTTATATCGCAGAGCGACAAGTGGTTAGTAATTGACCAATGAAATAGCAGTCTTTTCTTAGCTAACAAAAAGTAATTCTTTCTCATTGGCTTATTGAAAATGAATCATTCGTCGCTCTTCAGGCAAGCTTTACACTGAGATGAGGCCTGTACACATGATCAATCATATGACAAAACCAGACACAGGGATGCAACAGGGAAAACAACAAGTTTACCAGTGCAGTGGACTTTGTTTTCTGTTCACTCCTCCCCTGCTTTTGAACAGCTCTTGTTCTGTGCAGGTACTGGAGGTGCTACTCATGTACTGGATCGAATCTAAGGTATGTTTATGAAATTACTTTTAACCTGATATTTGTTTTGTAAGCAGTCAGTGTGTTTAGCTTTTGATCAATTTTTAAGCTTCTTAAATCTTAGCCCTGGCTGGATTTGCTTGAACTTGATATTGTTGTGATCAGAGAAGATGTAAGGAAGAGGAGGGTTAACGGAATTATATACTTGAGATAATCCCGTAGGTAATCCGATTGCACCTATTCATAGTCCTTTATTCTCAAGTTATTAGACATCCACTTGCAGTAGCCTTTGATGTGATGTGTGAGACCGCTCACGGTCGACCGATTTTCACTCCAGAATTGGAAATATTTCGAATGTTTCTAATAGAGAGTTTGTTGAAAAGTATGAAACGTGTGTATTAAGGACCTCCTGCTTGGATGGGATACCACATGTGGATAGTACAAGAAAGAAATCGAGTGTTGTAAAATTTCCCCCAAAATCCGCCTTTTTTTTGTTAATATTATACATTTCTAAAGAAGAAATTTTTAGGATTTTTTAGAGAAGTGATGATTGTTGATCATTTCTATTTTCAAGTTTTTATGTATTTTCCGGTCATTTCCTGTAAACCTAATAAAGATATTCTGATAATTGACAACATTCTCTTTCACAAATGATAGAGGCTGAAAGTGACAACAAGCGACGAAAATTGTAATTTGTCATGGAACTTATTTATCTGAAATCTGACTGGATGACAGGGCCTGCATGTATGGTATGCATGGTACGATAACATGCAATCACTGACCTATCCCTAAAAGTAGTTATGTGTATCACACCGTTCGGGTTCAAACCCCATTGTAGTACATTCTATTGTTAAGCGGCTAAATAAGGTGATTCATCATTTACTTTGAATGAGCGGTCTCACACATAGTTTGTTTGAGGATAGCTGGATCAACCTCCTCTTCCTTACATCTTCTCTGTTGTGATTTAGACCTATTATTTAATAATATCATTATGCTTTCTTTATAGTAAAAAAATGTTCGTATAAGATTTATGACCAGCAGGTGCAATGGTGCATAGCAAGGCCAGGCGTATAAAACTGGGCAACCTAGAGGAATCAGAGGGAGGGGGCACAATGTCATCGCCCCCGATATCTGAGATAAAACAAATTGGGATATGACAGCTCATTATAAAAGTAATAAAGTATGGAAGCCGCCATTACCCTGCCATCGCGTAGGCCTGGAACACTACCGCAATTTCCACCGGCTAAATCGCGTCCGTGCTCCGCGTTCAAGTCATGAAAATTACCTTTAAAATCTCGGCTTGCTGCATCCACGGTTAGACTCTTTCAAGCCTGCTACAGTGCATTTTTTTTTCAAATGTTGAATAGCTTTTTTAATACTTTTAATTATATTTTTAGCGCATCCATAACTTATAATTTATCAAATACATTAAATCAACCAACAATCCCGCTATCCGGGCCCCGATCCGGGCCAAGATTTATACAAGAAAAATCTGCAATTCTGCAATTCTATAAAGAAAAATACTGTTTTAATCACGAAAATTAAGCTAAATTTTGCGCCTACATGTAAGACTTGGCGATAGTCTATTCAGATATCGTTGTCAAGCTCGAGGTGATTGACCCCTGATGATTGACATTTGGGAATGTGTACTGTATGCGATGCTGAACGCATAGCCATGGTAGCTGGGTGCAGATTTGTGACGTGTCATGTCAAAAGGAGACACTTTTGGGCAGGTTATCAATTTTGAGGTTTTACATATAAAATATAGAGATATTTTGCTCCACACCGCCGTTTTCCCCAATGAAATCGGACATTCCTAAGCGAAGATATTGAGTTCACAAGTTATGGTACCGTATTAGAAAGTTGGAAATTGAGATATCGGCATTTAAAAATATTATTGACAATAATGTTGAGAGCAATTAACTTGAAAAATGTCTCAAAAAATACAAGATGCCAGTTATATTCCGGTCTGAAACTCTCAGACAATATTTTTAACAATAATAACATCACAAATTCGCAACAAACCCAAATTGTGAAGAAAAAAAAACCCTGGCAGATTTTTGGCTATTTCTCCATTCACAATCCTGCCCAAAAGTGTCTCCTTTTGACATGACACGTCACATTTATCACATTGTCATAATTATTCCAACGTGTCATTATAATATGTTATTATAATACATGTATGTCATTGTCCCCTTCGTCCCGTTTGCACTGTAAGCGCGCACATAGCAACCAGCTTGAGAAAGGGGAACTGCACATGCGCACACTGGCTTTACAAGGCTATTTCCCCTTTGTGACGTCAGCCAGACCAAGAGAATCGGACTCCTTTACCATGATAGCTGTTGATTTCTTAATTTTCAAATTCTGTATCAGATATAAGCTCTATAAATTTGTTAGAATTTTAGTGTGTATATTGAAAAAAGACATAATCATTACAATCATGTCAATGTTTGGAGGAAATACCAAGGCATTTTATATGGTACTGGTATTTACCAATTACCACTCAGTGAATTTTGACTGAAGTGAAAGACCGGGAAATACCTGGAAATTCTAATAAAAATGCAATTCAGAGGTTAAAATAAATAAGTAGGCCTAATTTACTTGTATAGTTTTAAAAACAATAAAGAAGTAAATGTTTTTCTTCAATAGTAATGAAATAAAATTTTTGAGCTTTTACTGTGTAACTTCTTACCCATATTAGACACATATACTTTACCGAATAGAGAAATGTACAATTTGTACCTAATTTGCTTTAATACGTGGCATTTGCTAAATGTGTTGAAATTATTTGATAAAGAATTATGAACGTCTGTTTGCTTTTAATTTTAAAACATGAACAAAATTTTATTTCCATGTGGTTTTTTTATGTGTGTTTTTTTGCTCAAGCCAGAAATGAATTCACTAGCAATTTTATGTGGTTCTTTTTTATATATATAATGTATGATCTACCTGTATATTCTTGACAGGCTCAAGTGCACACAGGCTATTCAAGGGCATCCCAATCAGAGGAAGTGACCCAGTTCTACTACAGGTCTGAAATTTAAAGAAATTCTGAAAGGGTATAGTGTTGGATGATAATCCTAAAAAGGGTTTATCAAAATAAAAATTTAACCGAAATTGTATGAGACACACACAATTTTTTAGGTAGCATAAGATACTCAACATACCTGACTCACTTTCACTGTGAAATAAACTGAGCTCGAAAAGAAAATTATAATTTTTCACAAGGTCATATCTTAAAACCCTGTCCATCAAAATGAACCAAAATTACACACATATTTACTTCAATACTCTACTCTTAACACATGTCAGTAACCAAACAGTTATCCAACTGACACAACAGCAAAATGCACTGACATGGGACAGCTTCCTGGACCACATTCACAGCCCAGCCCTGTTTCATAAAAAAAGTGTATGAAAAGCAGAAAGCAGCACCGTTTTATCATCTGTGCAAAGATCTTGTGTGCATTCTCACAGATGTTTTGTCCTTGGTGCCAAATGTTGGGCTGTGAAAGTGAAGGAAGTCCAGAAAGCTGTCCCATGACAGTGCATTTTACTGTTGTGTCAGTTGGACAACTGCTTGGTTACTGACATGTGTTTTGAGTAGAGTATTAAGGTAATCCTGTGTAATTTTGGTTCATTTTGATTGACAGTATTTTAAGATATGACCTTGTGATTCACAAGTTGTAAAAAATTATAAGTTTCTTTTTGAGCTCAGTTTATAAATTTCTTATTCCATTACAACATTCAACATTGCAATGGTGACTTAAAATGACTAATTCAATGCCCTATTATTTAGATGAAACTAATTGTGCACCTTTCAGGAATTCTGATGTTTTTTAAATGTCTACCAAAGTCTTCCTTCTTCTTCTTGGTACTGCTTAAAGTCCCTTGGTAGGATAAAACAAGTTGTAAATTTGGGGGAAAATAACATATTTTATTGCTTTTGTACTGGTACTATTTTTCATCACATCAGTAAGCCAAATTTTAGACACACATATTTGTCACTTTATGTTTATGTTTATAGGTCCACAATGGCTAAGAACATACTTGCACTACTACTACTACTACCATGCCTGTTGACAGTAGGGCATGCCATGGGTAAGTGTATGTTGTAACCTACATAAAGTAGGAAACTTTGAGACCAAAAATTACAGAGGAAATGTCCAAGTTAATTGCAAAAATGTATGCTGAAAATCAGCAAAATGAAAGAAAGGTAGTACACAGAAATTATTTTCACTTTTTGGTGGTTTTTCATTTAAATTTAAAATGACATCTCTCAAGCTCTACTCAAATTTTGGGTTAAAGGCACATTCGCAGATATTTGGGAACAGTCAACTGAAATTTTAAGAATGTTGCTATTTTGATTTTATGATAAGATCAAAATTTAAAGGTCCGTAACCCGATCGACAGCATCATCCCCCCGATTTTTTTCATTGTTGATGAGGTTTTGGTATCACATGATAGATACTATTTTTCTCATTACTATCCTGAAATTTGATTTACTCCAAGTCGATGTATTTCGGAGAAATCATGAAACACATCGGCTTTTACAGGTTACCCTTGCAAATGACGACCGAGATCGGAAGATCGTCGGGTGGGAACGAGTGTGAGCCTCGGTGGTCAGCGTACTCATGGTAAAAAAAACATACACATTCTGTGAAAAAAGCGAACCACACTAACTGCTGAGGAGACGGTGCGCCGTATATATTTATAAAACTTCCACGACGGACACAGTGGGCCGATTAGCTCAATTAGTTAGCGCATCATGCTTCACCCGTGAGGTACCCGGTTCAAAATCCGGTATCGGAAGATTTTTTTCCTCTCCATTTTTAACCCAAACCTTTTTATATTCATTTGAAATGTACATATTGCAAGGGAAATATATTTTGTTTCCTTTTTTTCTGAAACGTAAAAAAAAACCCAAATATTTTCCATTCAATACGGGCCGAGCATTGTACAGCATGTCAGCATTCGTCATACGAACGGGAATTCTTCTTCTTCCGGTACTGTGCAAAACCTCAAAAGAGTATCGACGCACATTGTTGTTGTTGCAATTGCCTGCCCAGAATGCAATTCACGTATACCAAGGTATTGGATTGCAAATTTGGCTATTTATTCACATTTACGCTGAAAATGCTCTCGTTTTTTCACAAAGCAGCATAAAGGGGGCGATATTTGATATTATTATGTAATTTTAAAGACAATCCATATCCAAAACCAATAGGGTTACCCCCCTTTAATATGAAATGCCCATGCAGACTTTAATTTCAAATGGATCCAATATGTGCATTGGGAGATCGAGGAAGGCATTTCACAAACACCAAAAATAAATTGGTAACAATCCTTTTGGTACACCATGTACACAAATCTACAAATATGAAACTAAGAATGAAATTCAGTATACATGATTTTATTCTCAGAATTTGAAGGCTTGAAACACGTAAGAACTCAAACTTCATCCATTACCCAAGCACAAGCTGTCACAGACCTCATTGGAAGACTTTTACCAGCAGACAAAGCTAAAGCATTTCACATCACAGTAGATGCCAGTATTGGACCTGCTAATAGAGACACATTCAAGGTGAGTCATAGACCTCATTGGTAGACTTCTACCAGCAGACAAAGCTAAAGCCTTCCATGTCACAGTAGATGCCAGTATTGTCCCTGCTAATAGAGACACATTCAAGGTGAGTCATAGACATCATTGGAAGACTTCTACCAGCAGACAAAGCTAAAGCCTTCCATGTCACAGTAGATGCCAGTATTGTCCCTGCTAATAGAGACACATTCAAGGTGAGTCACAGACCTCATTGGAAGACTTCTACCAGCAGACAAAGCTAAAGCCTTTCACATCACAGTAGATGCCAGTATTGGACCTGCTAATAGAGACACATTCAAGGTGAGTCACAGACCTCATTGGAAGACTTCTACCAGCAGACAAAGCTAAAGCCTTTCACATCACAGTAGATGCCAGTATTGGACCTGCTAATAGAGACACATTCAAGGTGAGTCACAGACCTCATTGGAAGACTTCTACCAGCAGACAAAGCTAAAGCCTTCCATATCACAGTAGATGCCAGTATTGGACCTGCTAATAGAGACACATTCAAGGTGAGTCACAGACCTCATTGGAAGACTTCTACCAGCAGACAAAGCTAAAGCCTTCCATATCACAGTAGATGCCAGTATTGGACCTGCTAATAGAGACACATTCAAGGTGAGTCATAGACATCATTGGAAGACTTCTACCAGCAGACAAAGCTAAAGCCTTCCATATCACAGTAGATGCCAGTATTGGACCTGCTAATAGAGACACATTCAAGGTGAGTCACAGACCTCATTGGAAGACTCCTACCAGCAGACAAAGCTAAAGCCTTCCATATCACAGTAGATGCCAGTATTGGACCTGCTAATAGAGACACATTCAAGGTGAGTCATAGACCTCATTGGTAGACTTCTACCAGCAGACAAAGCTAAAGCCTTCCATATCACAGTAGATGCCAGTATTGGACCTGCTAATAGAGACACATTCAAGGTGAGTCACAGACCTCATTGGAAGACTTCTACCAGCAGACAAAGCTAAAGCCTTTCACATCACAGTAGATGCCAGTATTGGACCTGCTAATAGAGACACATTCAAGGTGAGTCACAGACCTCATTGGAAGACTTCTACCAGCAGACAAAGCTAAAGCCTTCCATATCACAGTAGATGCCAGTATTGGACCTGCTAATAGAGACACATTCAAGGTGAGTCACAGACCTCATTGGAAGACTTCTACCAGCAGACAAAGCTAAAGCCTTCCATATCACAGTAGATGCCAGTATTGGACCTGCTAATAGAGACACATTCAAGGTGAGTCATAGACATCATTGGAAGACTTCTACCAGCAGACAAAGCTAAAGCCTTCCATATCACAGTAGATGCCAGTATTGGACCTGCTAATAGAGACACATTCAAGGTGAGTCACAGACCCCATTAGAAGACTTCTACCAGCAGACAAAGCTAAAGCCTTTCATATCACAGTAGATGCCAGTATTGGACCTGCTAATAGAGACACATTCAAGGTGAGTCACATACCTCATTGGAAGACTTCTACCAGCAGACAAAGCTAAAGCCTTTCACATCACAGTAGATGCCAGTATTGGACCTGCTAATAGAGACACATTCAAGGTGAGTCAGAGACCTCATTGGAAGACTCCTACCTGCAGACAAAGCTAAAGCCTTCCATGTCACAGTAGATGCCAGTACTGGACCTGCTAATAGAGACACATTCAAGGTGAGTCATAGACCTCATTGGAAGACTTCTACCAACAGACAAAGCTAAAGCCTTTCATATCACAGTAGATGCTAGTATTGGACCTGCTAATAGAGACACATTCAAGGTGAGTCACAGACCTCATTGGAAGACTTCTACCAGCAGACAAGGCTAAAGCCTTCCATGTCACAGTAGATGCCAGTATTGGACCTGCTAATAGAGACACATTCAAGGTGAGTCACAGACCTCATTGGAAGACTTCTACCAGCAGACAAGGCTAAAGCCTTCCATGTCACAGTAGATGCCAGTATTGGACCTGCTAATAGAGACACATTCAAGGTGAGTCACAGACCTCATTGGAAGACTTCTACCAGCAGACAAAGCTAAAGCCTTCCATATCACAGTAGATGCCAGTATTGGACCTGCTAATAGAGACACATTCAAGGTGAGTCACAGACCTCATTGGAAGACTTCTACCAGCAGACAAAGCTAAAGCCTTTCATGTCACAGTAGATGCCAGTATTGGACCTGCTAATAGAGACACATTCAAGGTGAGTCACTGACCTCATTGGAAGACTCCTACCAGCAGACAAAGCTAAAGCCTTTCACATCACAGTAGATGCCAGTATTGGACCTGCTAATAGAGACACATTCAAGGTGAGTCACAGACCTCATTGGTAGACTTCTACCAGCAGACAAAGCTAAAGCCTTCCATGTCACAGTAGATGCCAGTATTGGACCTGCTAATAGAAACACATTCAAGGTGAGTCACAGACCTCATTGGAAGACTTCTACCAGCAGACAAAGCTAACACCTTTCACATCACAGTAGATGCCAGTATTGGACCTGCTAATAGAGACACATTCAAGGTGAGTCACAGACCTCATTGGAAGACTTCTACCAGCAGACAAAGCTAAAGCCTTCCATGTCACAGTAGATGCCAGTATTGGACCTGCTAATAGAAACACATTCAAGGTGAGTCACAGACCTCATTGGAAGACATCTACCAGCAGACAAAGCTAAAGCCTTCCATGTCACAGTAGATGCCAGTATTGGACCTGCTAATAGAAACACATTCAAGGTGAGTCACAGACCTCATTGGAAGACTTCTACCAGCAGACAAAGCTAACACCTTTCACATCACAGTAGATGCCAGTATTGGACCTGCTAATAGAGACACATTCAAGGTGAGTCACAGACCTCATTGGAAGACTTCTACCAGCAGACAAAGCTAACACCTTTCACATCACAGTAGATGCCAGTATTGGACCTGCTAATAGAGACACATTCAAGGTGAGTCACAGACCTCATTGGAAGACTTCTACCAGCAGACAAGGCTAAAGCCTTTCACATCACAGTAGATGCCAGTATTGGACCTGCTAATAGAGACACATTCAAGGTGAGTCACAGACCTCATTGGAAGACTTCTACCAGCAGACAAAGCTAAAGCCTTCCATATCACAGTAGATGCCAGTATTGGACCTGCTAATAGAGACACATTCAAGGTGAGTCATAGACCTCATTGGAAGACTTCTACCAGCAGACAAAGCTAAAGCCTTTCATATCACAGTAGATGTCAGTATTGGACCTGCTAATAGAGACACATTCAAGGTGAGTCACAGACCTCATTGGAAGACTTCTACCAGCAGACAAAGCTAAAGCCTTTCATATCACAGTAGATGCCAGTATTGGACCTGCTAATAGAGACACATTCAAGGTGAGTCATAGACCTCATTGGTAGACTTCTACCAGCAGACAAAGCTAAAGCCTTCCATATCACAGTAGATGCCAGTATTGGACCTGCAAATAGAGACACATTCAAGATGAGTCACAGACCTCATTGGAAGACTCCTACCAGCAGACAAAGCTAAAGCCTTCCATGTCACAGTAGATGCCAGTATTGGACCTGCTAATAGAGACACATTCAAGGTGAGTCACAGACCTCATTGGTAGACTTCTACCAACAGACAAAGCTAAAGCCTTCCATATCACAGTAGATGCCAGTATTGGACCTGCTAATAGAGACACATTCAAGGTGAGTCACAGACCTCATTGGAAGACTCCTACCAGCAGACAAAGCTAAAGCCTTTCACATCACAGTAGATGCCAGTATTGGATCTGCTAATAGAGACACATTCAAGGTGAGTCACTGACCTCATTGGAAGACTTCTACCAGCAGACAAAGCTAAAGCCTTCCATGTCACAGTAGATGCCAGTATTGGACCTGCTAATAGAGACACATTCAAGGTGAGTCACAGACCTCATTGGAAGACTCCTACCAGCAGACAAAGCTAAAGCCTTTCACATCACAGTAGATGCCAGTATTGGACCTGCTAATAGAGACACATTCAAGGTGAGTCACAGACCTCATTGGAAGACTTCTACCAGCAGACAAAGCTAAAGCCTTTCACATCACAGTAGATGCCAGTATTGGACCTGCTAATAGAGACACATTCAAGGTGAGTCACAGACCTCATTGGAAGACTTCTACCAGCAGACAAAGCTGAAGCCTTCCATATCACAGTAGATGTCAGTATTGGACCTGCTAATAGAGACACATTCAAGGTGAGTCATAGACCTCATTGGAAGACTTCTACCAGCAGACAAAGCTAAAGCCTTTCATATCACAGTAGATGCCAGTATTGGACCTGCTAATAGAGACACATTCAAGGTGAGTCACAGACCTCATTGGAAGACATCTACCAGCAGACAAAGCTGAAGCCTTTCATATCACAGTAGATGTCAGTATTGGACCTGCTAATAGAGACACATTCAAGGTGAGTCATAGACCTCATTGGAAGACTTCTACCAGCAGACAAAGCTAAAGCCTTCCATGTCACAGTAGATGCCAGTATTGGACCTGCTAATAGAAACACATTCAAGGTGAGTCACAGACCTCATTGGAAGACATCTACCAGCAGACAAAGCTAAAGCCTTTCACATCACAGTAGATGCCAGTATTGGACCTGCTAATAGAGACACATTCAAGGTGAGTCACAGACCTCATTGGAAGACTTCTACCAGCAGACAAAGCTAAAGCCTTTCACATCACAGTAGATGCTAGTATTGGACCTGCTAATAGAGACACATTCAAGGTGAGTCATAGACCTCATTGGAAGACTTCTACCAGCAGACAAAGCTAAAACCTTTCACATCACAGTAGATGCCAGTATTGGACCTGCTAATAGAGACACATTCAAGGTGAGTCATAGACCTCATTGGAAGACTTCTACCAGCAGACAAAGCTAAAGCCTTCCATATCACAGTAGATGCCAGTATTGGACCTGCAAATAGAGACACATTCAAGGTGAGTCACAGACCTCATTGGAAGACTTCTACCAGCAGACAAAGCTGAAGCCTTTCACATCACAGTAGATGCCAGTATTAGACCTGCTAATAGAGACACATTCAAGGTGAGTTACAGACCTCATTGGAAGACTTCTACCAGCAGACAAAGCTAAAGCCTTTCATATCAAAATAGATTTATCCAGTATTTTAGAACCACAGCAGATTAACTTCTTCCAAGAATGTAACATACATGTACATGTATATTAAATGATGCACTCAAAGGAATTTGACTAGGAGAACTCATATCCATGATATCTTCCATATTGAACTGTTACTCATGGGGACCAAAAGGTTAATCTTTTGCATTGTTTGGCAAAGGCCAAAATCAAGTAATGAAAACTTGGGATAGCGCATAGTGAATGTTCTTGTCACAATGATATATACATCACAACAGTACACAGAGCAGAGCATATGCTTGCATGTAAAATCAAATTAGTTGAGCATATGGAAAGTAATCTAGATGTGCACTATACTATTTTAATACACAATATATAGTAGCATCAGAGTTCAGAATTCAATATCCACTATAGACGAATCCAAATACACGCATTCCTACACCTGACTAGCAGCCTTTAGTTGGGTCCCCGTCGGCTACAATGCATCCAAAATGTGAAATGATTCGGCCTTGGCGGAAATTTTAAACTGCATTCCATCACCCGTTTTACACCTTCCGCGAAAACACAGGTAGACAAAAGAATGATTTAAGTTTACAACACAATACAGTTCCAACAGTTGTGCAAGGTCGAGGGTATTAATAGAATAATACAATAGAGATAATTCCGCAGGTAATCCCGTCGCATCTATTCATAGATGTACAAATGGATGAACAAAAGGACTATGTATGACGGATGCGACAGGATTACCTCTATTGTATATATTATTCTATTAACCCTCCTCGCCTTTGCATCTTCTCTAGGTGTTAGGCGGCATTTATTTGCACAATTGGGCGCTCAAAACCCCAGGTTGGTGCTAGCGGGAAACCAAAGATGGCCGACCAAATCCTGACCATTACTTGGCTCGTTGGATTCGTCTATAGAAGACGTCTATCTTAATGCTTCCCTGTTTTCTCATCTATACAGCTCTCATCAGATGGCGTCACAGTAAACATCACTGGTACAACAGGAGTAGCAGCAGCATGGTGCTTCCAAATATATCTCAGAGATTTCTGTAGGTGTCATGTATCCTGGGCTGGGACACAGCTGGATCTACCAGCTAAATGGCCGGTAGTGATGCCTGCTAGGAGTAACACAGTACCAAATAGGTGAGAGATTGGGGTATGACAAGGGCACAACCCATCGCTGAATCTGCTAGTATACAGATGTAGAGACTTTAACTTGACCCCTTACCCTAATCTAAACTTGCATTAGTATATGTGAAAAAGCATTACAATTCATACCAAAATTATCATCATATCGGCCCCATTTAGCATTAGCGTGGCAATTGTTGCACGCTTTGCACTTATTTGTCCCAGTAAAGTAATTTTGGTAGAGGGTCAGCATGGTCAGAGGGACAATATAGCAAGTTTGCCATGTATGGCATTGCTTAGGAGTAGATTTAATGTTATGGGTAATTAGTGTTAGAGTTACAGGTAGGATTATAGTGTGTCTTGAATTTGACAATTATTTTTGGTTTATGATTACGAATAATTTAGCATGAATTTCTTATCAATATCTACCAATACAGGTTCCGTTACTACCAGAATGTGTGCACAGTGAGTTACACCTTTGCATTCTGGGATTGGTCCAGATGGGAGCAGGAGATAGACTGGATGGCCATGAATGGTATCAATATGCCACTGGCTTTCAATGCTCAGGAAACTATCTGGCAAAAGGTGTACCTCAAACTGGGTTTCACTCAAGATGAACTGAATGCGCACTTTGCAGGACCAGCATTTTTAGCTTGGTAAGTTTTGTTGTCCTTAAATGTCATATTCTTTTGGGAAATTAATGCTTAATATTTTTCACACCACATGCAGCAATAGGGGTCATAGCTTTTTACATCATAAAATAAGGGGGCATATTTTTTAGTATCTCCCATTCTTTTAAACACAAATTGCCATAAAATTATATAGATGTAAGTATAAAAGTTAGTTTAAATTTCTGCATGTTATGTGTGCATTTTAATTAGCCATCATAAAATTAGGCTGTCATTATTGGAAGTGTCAGAAAAATAACTTTAGCTGTTGATATATTTAGGATCTTTCCCAAAGCAAATGTCAGCCTTCTTGTATAGGATGCACTATAAAAGGGGGACTGTTATATAGCTTATTACAATTACCAATAAATGAAGTTGGAATATTTACATAATATTTGTTATCTTTAAACCAAGTAGCTTTGTTGGAGATTCCAGCACATATGTGGTTGACATTCACATTATTATTTATTTAGATGGCATAATTATTAAGATTCATAGCAAAGTTTGTCAGTATTACATGTAAGATTTTGTAATATGTTCAAACTGATCATAGAGCTGCCAAATTTACACAATTTCGGATTTGAAGGTGTAATGAATGTGTTTAGACCAGTGAATGTTTCTATTGCAGGGGCCGTATGGGCAACATGCGTGGTTGGGGTGGTCCACAGCCAGATTCCTGGTATACTGGTCAGCTAGCGTTACAACATCAAATCTTAACACGTATGAGGGCATTTGGGATGATACCTGTGCTACCAGCATTTGCTGGTCATGTACCTACTGGAATCACAAGGTTAGTACATCAAATCTTAACACGTATGAGGGCATTTGGGATGAGATGATGACAAAAATTTGGTGCAGGCAGTTCAGGACAATTACCAACCATTTTTGTTTCAACAAATAAGTGCCTTCATCTCTGTTCAAATGCAAATTCCAGTCAAAATTTCAAAAAGTGTAAAGGTTTTTATCTAAGTAAGTTTTACCAACTTCAGAGAAATTTGGATTATCGTCTATACTTCTAAACCACATCAGCAGTTGACTCACAAAGAGTCATATCATCGGGTGCACTACATAGTGACGGATGTCAAATGTGGGGTGTTTTTATGTAGTGATGGACGTCAATCACAAATTTATCAAGAAATGGAAATAGGGAAAATATTGAGAATTAGGTATAGATTATAAACTTGCCATTAATGTTCAGCAATTCATGTGTCTATTAAAAGTAGACCTTGAAAGTTATTTTCAAAATGTTAAAATGTTATAAAATCATACATTTCACATATGTAATAGATTGCCATAGTTATTTGTCACCATGCATTTCACAATTTTTGTGAAATCTCAAAATCCATCACTATGGATTTTACCATATTGTTCAGATACAGCAGATGATATCATAAGTTGTGAACCCATCAAATATAAGGCCTGAACCCATCGCTCCTTCATCCCTATGATATGTGAAGAGTTACAGTGGGCTATTCCACCCTCTATGGAAGATGTGACCTTGATCTTTCACACAAGGGGTGTAGATTTCTAATTGAGTCACCCATTCAGGTAACCCTATTTGAAATTCACACTCCGTGTGTGGGAGATTAAGGGCATGTCTTCCATAAGAGTGGATGGATTTCAACTGGAATTATAGTCCAATGGTTGGATTTGGGATGGGTTTAAAGATTGATGATGTGTCACAACTGATGTTTATGAAAAATCAACTCCAAGGCATAATGCATGAACTTTTTTTCCTTGCCACAGAATTTTCCCAAATGCTAACATAACAAGACTGAGTGACTGGGGAAAGTTTGATGATCAATATTGCTGGTGAGTACAAAGAATAAGCCAAATCAAACACATGTAAACAGGCTTATGAGTGCCCATCTGCCATCCCTGCCTTTAACATCTCCTAATGCTGTGTGTATTTTCCACCCTTCTGTGCATAATGAGTAGATTTACTTCCCCAGCTTATAAAACAAATCAGTTACATGTATAGGCCTGCATAATTAATGGATGTGGGGAGGGTCTTGCCTAGAGTCCCAATTTCTCAGTTTCCCAAGTAAAATATGGACTTTTCCAACAACAGGCAAAATTTAAGCTTATTTGGGTCTAATTTCCAATATACATTCAACAGAATGCACAAACCGATTAAATATTTCACTGAAATTTACTTCAAATTTATCATTACTCTAGGGGTGTATATTTGTAGTTTCATAACTTGTTTTCGGCCATACATCACCAATTTCACAAGGTTAACATGCAGTGGCGTAACTAGACATTTTCATTTGGGGGGAAAGCGGGGGCAAACATAATAAATGAGGGGGCAGGAATCCAGCACCTTTTGGTGACAAAAGAAGTGTATGGTACAAATGCGCGCGAAGCGCTCGAAAATTTTTGGCACATTGAAGCTAAACTGGTGACATAAAATGCATGCTAAGCCTTGCCTAAATTTGTGTTTTTAAGGTTAAAATGACCAGATATGAGGTTAATTAATAACTCTCAGAAGTAGGCCTACTTTAACTTTTTCATTTGGGGGGGCAAACAGGGGGCAAGGGTTCAAAATGGGGGGGCTCCAGCCCCCCTGCCCCCGCTGGTTACGCCACTGTTAACATGTAGATCGCGAAGTTGGATTCAGTGTGTCTAGTTTGAAACATATTTTTTCAGTATTTTTTAATGTGGAAAAATTGGATTTCTGTATAGAGTGGGTAAATTTTTTGGTTGTTTTTAGAAAATGAAAAATGACACGGAATTTAACATTTACAAAACAGAGAATTTCGGGCCCTAGTCTTACCTATGTGCACAACACAGGAATTTGAACCCACACTGATAGAAATTGGTGGGAGTATGATGCCCCTTGCTCATGCAAGTGATTGGTGTGCTATACTGATGCATACCCTGTTAAATTCATTGTTTGTTTTTTTATTTATTTGTTTTCAGCACATATTTTTTAGAGCCCAGTGATCCAGCCTTTCAGACAATTGGAAAAGCATTTATTGAAGCCGTAAGTAAAACAGTACATCTTTTATATAAATCCTTGATTTTTATTGTCAACTGGTATGAACATAACCACACACCACACAGTTAGTAAACAGTGAAGTGAATACCTTTCAACAACAAAAACAAGCTATATAGCTAAATATCATTAAAATGCACATGAATCATGTGAAATGCCAGTTAGTCATTGCCACTCAACATTAAAAGAAGATGATGTTTCTCTTTGGATATATAAAACTCCAATATAAAACTCCAAGTTCCAGGCATGATGAATCTTACACGCTCATATTCGTATATTAGCTATTATATCCTTCATTAATATATTCTCGTTCATTAATTGGTTAAACGAGTATCATGTGACCAAAAATAGTTTTGCTATTTTGCAAAGCAGTCAAAAAGCCGACTCAAAGTACTATCTCCCCGGCATGCCTTATATTAAGTATGCTTGGACCAGGAGCTAAAATGAGCTCCTGGTCCAAAAGATGGCTCCTGGTCCTATAGTGTAGTGTAAAATATTGGACACACCAGGAGCCAAAACCTGGCAACCATGGGGTAAAAAGAGCCTGGGTGCCTGCTTAATATAAGCCTTGCTCCCCGGGATATGTTTTTTGCTACTCCCTCTGAGCGTATGACCTCATAGCCGTGTCGCAGTTCCTAGTAGTCGGTGCAACTCGCCACATACGTGGGATATATCGCTACGGTTCTGGGGTATTAATGTGTAGCAAGTCATGTTGTCTTGCGAAGCACACAAGCAGCAGCACAGAAGGGCAGCTAAAATACGGCAGTTTCATGACATAATCTGAGTTACATCAGGAACAATATCTTAATATTGATGGCGAAATAACAGAGAACATGGCGGTCTCGGGAAATAGTAGGCTCACGGTCTCCAGTTCACCTCGGGAACCAATAGATTCCACCAGATCCCTCATGAGCAGTAAATATTTGTATACTGTAAAAGTGTGGATTCATCACTGTTAAGCAATGGTTGGCTCTTGTACAAAGGTAAAGAAAGAGTTGTTGAAATAGCTGTCCGAGTTTTCTGCTAATATAATCTGTATATTTGTTTGGTTTACAGCAAATGGATGAGTACAATGGTACAGAGCATGTATACAATGGAGATTTGTTCAATGAAATGCAGCCAAGTATTGGGTAGGTTTAATAATTGCAACTTGAGAAGTGTATTATTTACCACCTGCTTGTTCACAAAATATACAGAGAATATCTACTGGCTTGTGTAGTGGCGGCGCCAGGAAAATGTTTTCGGGGGGGCATTAGGGGGCAAAGTGAATTTCAGGGGGGCAAAATCAACAAAGTTTGCATAAAATTACCGTAAAAAGTGGAAATTTTCGTAGTTTTGGGTTTTGGCGGGAGGGGGGGGGCAACAGGGGAGCAAGAGTTCTGACTGGGGCATTTGCCCCACCATGCCCCCCCCCCCTCGCCACTGGGCTGGTGCCATATTACGTGAAGCCAAATGCTGAATAGGATACGGCAATAGACTGTATATATTTTCCCGTAAATATTTTCCTGTATATTGTCAGACCAGGCATGGGGTTAGAATGTTATCCTTTAGTAAACATGAATTCTATATCTTCTGACTTGTTGGTAAACTTTGGTAAAAGAATTTTAGTTTGGTAATCTTCCTGAAAAGAAATCAAATATAATTATTCCTTTATAGAATAGAGCAGCCATGTCACGCATGAAATACTTGTGCATCTTAGGATATCATGCACGTCATGTTATGCATATGCGCCAATTTGTAGTACGCAAGTAATATGGAAAATACAGATTGTTATCCAAGTGGTGTTTGACTTAAGGCCAAGTAAAAATAAAAACATGTTTCTCGTCCGGGTTTTTAAAAATTAGGAGAATGAGGGGATTTTTATTTTTTAATTTTTATTGGAAAACGACGCTAAATACCTGTATTTGGCACCATCTTTCGGGTATTCGACATACAGATTGATATCTAAGAAAAAGGAGGAGGCCCTTTTTATTTTATTGTTTTGAGAGGTAGATCCCTCTAGTGATCACAAAACTCTTCTTAAATGATGTATTATGCATTTACAAAGCCGTAAAATAAGTTTCAACTTCTGAAACATCTTTTTCTACAAGTTATAACTGCAAGTTTACAAAATAAAAAAATTGAAAAATCTTCAAAAAATGAGGAGGGCGCGGACAAGAAACATGTATTTTTTTTTTACTCGGCCTAATGCGATTACACAATGACAACAAAGGGATAGATTGTCATATACCACATTTCAGATGATTCTAAATGAACTTCCCTGACACCTTATGCTCATTGTAAAAAAAATCAAGAGTCTTTTGAATTTTAAGAGACATCACTTGAGCTGATTATGGAAACCATAATAATTATAACTTGATCTTGTTTTTGTAGTGACCCAACATATCTGGCATCGTGCAGTAAAGCGGTTTATGATGCAATTGTCGCAGGCGATAAAGATGGTATATGGCTCATGCAAGGCTGGTTGTTCAAAAAAACAGACTTCTGGGATCGAGACAGAGTCAAAGCTTATGTGCAGGGAGTACCGCAGGTATGATTACTTACGTAGGCTGTTTCCACTCAGAGTACTTGCAAATATTAAATATTATTTATATCAGGCTTTTTATCGATACAATAAAACTGTATATTGTACAATATTTGCAAAATACCCGGATGCAATACAATATTTTTTAAATACAATATTTTTAAATATTATGCAGCGTATCAGCGTCTGGCGTCGCGCGTTATCATGGTGTCAGCACAAGCGTCATGATACAACAGCACAATACACTACAGACACCGTAACGGCTCACAGGAGATTTCGTAATGTAAACAAGTAAAATCACAAACTTAATTCGCGGCAATTCTGGATGATGATAACCTTAGGAAATATAATCCACATCTACAAATAAACCTTTGTATAATTATTTCGAAATTGTCTTTTGAGAGTAAAGAGCAGAAAACAAGAAGGTCAAAAGGTAAGCTTACATTACGATAGGCCTACACATTGGTTAAACCCGGTGGCTAGGTAAGCTTAAATTTTCATTTTACCGCATAGCAAAAGCCTGATATAAATAATAATAATAATATTGAATGGCTTATTTTCGTGTTTTACAAGAATATATTGCACTCGATAGAAAAATATTGCACGAATATTTACTCGTGCAATATATTCTTACATACCTGCCAACTACTCCGATTTTCATGAGTTACTCCGATTTCGAGTTTTAAACCCCAAAATCGGAGTACTCGATTCTCTGAAAAAAAATAATAAAAAAAAAAAAAAAAAATTTTAATTTTAATTTTATTTCTTTTCCAAAGTTTTCGGCGACTTTGGAAAACCACTGGACCTATTCTGAAATGCTAGGATCATTCACAGTTAATTTGAAAAAAATTGGAAAAAAATTACAAAAAAATTACAGTTTGTTATCCGTAATATGCAAACCACTAACTAATGTTTACCTCTTCATTTAGCACATATTATAAATGCATGGAAAACCAATGCATGTATAATAATGTGATAGATGAAGAGGTAAACATTAGCATACCTGCCAACTACTCCTATTTTCGCGGAGTTACTCCGATTTCCCGAGTTTTAAACACCCGAAAATCGGAGTACTCTGATTTTCTGAAAAAAATAAAATAAAATAAAATGCATGGAAAACCAATGCATGTATAATATTGTGATAGATGAAGAGGTAAACATTAGTTAGTGGTTTCCATATTAAAGATAACAAACTGTAATTTTTTTGTAATGTTTTCCAATTTTTTTTTTCAAATCATCTGTGAATGATCCTAGCACTTCAGAATACGTCTAGTGTTTCTCCAAAGTCAACAAAAACTTTGACATGTTTTTTGTTAAATGTTTTTTTTTTCTGAATTTTTAACTTTGTATTGTGCATCATATCAGTGTCCTATCAGTCACGTAGGCCCTGTTATAAAGCCAAAAAATTGCTTCAACGAATGATCGTTATGTACAAAAGTATAGGAAACTGCATTTTTAAAAGCACATTTTCTATGTGAAGGAAGCATATTTTTCAAACTTGCAAAAACAAGTCCCAGAATGTTTTTCCACATTTTTTCAAAGGTTGCAGTCATGTGTTGAAATTGTTGCCAGATATGGAGTATAAGTCCCTCCTCAAATGCAACCTTCAGAATAGGTCTAGAGGTTCTCAAGTTGCCAAAAACAAAAAATTAAGAAAAAATGGATTTTTTTTTTAAATTTTCACCTTTGTATTGTGCATCATATCAATGTCCTATCAGTCACGTAGGCCTTGTTATAAAGCCAAACAATCGCTTCAACGAATGATCGTTATGTACAAAAGTATAGGAAACTGCATTTTTAAAAGCACATTTTCTGTGTGAAGGAAGCATATTTTTCAAACTTATAAAACAGGTCCCAGAATGTTTTTTCACATTTTTTCAAAGGTTGTAGTCATCAAATATGTGTTGAAATTGTTGCTAGATATGGAGTATAAATCCCTCCTCAAAGTGTATAAAAGCCTAGGGCTTCATTTTCACCTTGTTGTTTTTCTATAAAATGTGTCTAATGTGAATGGGGCTTATAAGGGTTTTTACAGTGTAGAAACCCCTGGACCCCACTAAGGGCCCTTAAGCGGGCCCCTGGACCCCCCGCCGTCAGAGACGATACTACGGCCGCTTCGCGCCCTACGTTCGCCATGTACTCTGTTTTCTAGGTTTTCAATGTTGGCAGGTATGTTCTTGTATCACATGTCAAGCCATTCAATATTATATAATTACACAAGCATTATGTTTCAACTTGATTGATGCATAACAAGTAATGTTCATCTATTACTACATGAACTAGGTATACAATAGTACAGCAGTCCATTTTTAATCTGAAAATGTATAACTTGAGTGTCTGATTTATAAGTTGGCTTTTGATTTCAGGGCAAAATGATCATCCTTGATTTACAAGCAGAAAATAGGCCAGTCTACAGCAGAATGGATTCATTTTTTGGTCAGCCATTTATCTGGTGTATGCTGCACAATTTTGGTGGCAATGATGGTCTGTATGGCATGCTGGATGCTATTAATGAGGTGATTTTATTATTTATAGTACTACTATTCATTCATTCATTCATTCATTTATTTCCATATATAAAAATATACAACTACATCAAAAATAAAGAAACACAATATGGCGGAAAAGGCAGGAAGGCCAATAAGGCCTGAGAATTGCCTTTCCTTACGAAAAAACAAAACAAAGATTATGAAATCAACAAAAATAAATAAAAATGACTAACAGACATGACAAATTACAGTGCTCGAGAATGGCCTAATTGTACTTAGAGATAAGTTTTTGTTTAAGGTGTTTGCGGAAATGTTTTATGGACTTTGAGTCTTTAATTTTTTATCTAGAGAGTTCCAAAGTATGGGCCCGCTCGTTCGAATGGAATGGTCGGAAAAAACTCTTTTATTTTTTGTTAACTGGAGATCATTATTTCGTCTTGTCTGGTAGTCATGGATGTCAGAACGTTTTGTAAAATACTCATTAAATGAATTGGGTAACTCATGTATGGAATTCTTGTACATAAATACACCAAGTTCAAGAGAATACATATCTTCTATATTTAAAATGTTGTATTTGGCAAATAAAGGTCTGGTATGACTTCTATAATGACTATTAGAAATTGTTCTTATTGCCCATTTTTGGAGTTTGGTCAGTTTATCTAAATAAAGTTTACATGTATTCCCCAGATTAGAATTCCATAATTGAGGTACGGCAAAATAAAAGTACAATATAAGGTATATAATATTCGATCAGGAATAAAGTGTTTTAATTTGTTCATGATACCAATATTTCTCGACAAAGTTTTGGAAGCGCAGTCAATATGACATTTCAGGTGAGGTTTTCATCTATTAAGACACCTAAAAATTTGGTATGTTTCACTCGGTCCAATAGTGTGTTGTTTAGGGCGATGTTTAAATCTTGCTGCACTTTGACTGATGTCATATGAGGCGTTCCTAATAACATATAATTTGTTTTGCTTGCATTTACTGATAACTTGTTTGCTCTAAACCAATTGCTTACTTCTTTCAATTCAGCATTCACGACATTTGTTTGATTCTCAATATTTTCATGCGAGTAAAGGATAGTGGTATCATCAGCAAATAGTATAAAATCCAGAATATTAGAGGTACTAGTGATATCATTAACATATAATATAAAAAATAGTGGACCTAATATTGATCCTTATGCGAACACCACATACAATATCTTTAAGTTGTGAGTCACACGTGTTGTAGGATACATATTGCTTTCTATTACTTAGATAATTTGTAAACCATTCCAATACCACACCACGAAATCCATAATGCTCTAATTTATGAAGAAGTATTTTGTGGTCAATTGTATCAAACGCTTTTGATAAGTCTAAGAAAATTCCAATAGTTGCTTTATTTTTGTCCACTGCTGTATTAATTTTATCCACCAGCTGTAATATAGCCATATAGGTAGAGTGGTTGGATCGAAATCCAAATTGTTTGTCATTAAGGATTTCGTGAGTATCTATGTAGTTAACACATTTATCAAATACAAGTCTTTCTAAAATCTTTGAAAAACATGGTAAAAGTGACACTGGTCTATAATTGGAGAAGACTTCAGCTTCTTGTTTTTGTATATTGGTATAACCTTAGCTATTTTTAGTTTTTCAGGAACAATACCTGTTGAGATTGACATATTAAATATGCTTGTAAGAGGTTTTACGATTTCCTTAGCTATTCTTTTTATAATGAAATTTCCTATGTTATCATTACCAGCACTTTTATTTTGGTTAAATTTATCAATAATTTTTATAATATCCATTTCCACAATTGGGCTCATGTACATGCTACTAAATCTTGGATCATGAAGGTAATCATAATATTTTTTGTCGGAATCTTGAATACTGGATGCAAGTTCGGGCCTACATTACAAAAAAAATCATTAAATTGATTTGATATATCGTCAGAGTTTGTATATATGTTGCCATGACCATCCTTAAATTTATTCTGGGAAGATTTCTGCTTTCCTCATCCAAGAATATTATTTATTGTATTCCATGTTTGCTTCATATTATTCTTGCTATGTTCGAATTTCAAGAAATAATATTTTCTTTTAGCTTTACGTATAAGCATGTTTAATACATTTTTATAAGTTTTAAATTTTTGAAGTCTATTTTGACTTGGGGAGTGAAGATATTGTTTGTATAATTTATTTTCTTATTGATACTTTTTAGTAGGCCTTTTGTGATCCAGGAGACATTGGTTCCTTCTTTCTATTATTAGTGCATTTCTTAAGTGAGTGCGCATTAGTTATATAACTTATCAAAAGTTTCTAGGAACTTATTGTAATCATCATCTACATTGTTGTTATCAAGAACTTCCTGCCACTTAACTTCTGATAACCTCTTTTTAAATTTTGCAATATTATCGTCAGTGTGATTCCTTTTGTAAGAAATTCTTTTAGAATTATTAGATGGACTAGTTTGGGTATTACGAGTTGTTAACACAGTTGGTAAATGATCAGTTATATCGGTAACTATTATGGAGGATTTAATAATATTTTCATCATTGGTTAAAATATTATCAATTATTGTGGCAGTAGTTTCAGTAATCCGTGTTGGTTTGTATATAAGTAGGTAATAAGGAATAGGAATAAATGAGTTCAAGATAATCATGAGTAGGTCTATGGGTATCTACCTTTAAAAGGTCAATGTTAAAATCTCCCATGATATAAACTGATTTTTTCTCTGTATTCAGTTTCTTAAAGACGGGCTCAATATCTGTCATGAAGTCATCAATAGACGTATGTGCTCTATATACAACTCCGACTACAATGTTCTTAGCATTATTACATTCAATTTCAATAAAACAGGATTCGTAATTACAGTTTGCAATACAAAGATCTTTTCGTAGTTTATAATTAATTTTGTCAGATACATACATGCATCGCCACCTTTCTCTCTTGCAATTCTATTTGTATATTCTACTTTATACCCAGATATGTTATAAAAGTCATTTGGTTTGTCTTTAAGGTGAGTTTCTGATATCCCAATTACACTAAAGTCATTTTTCAATATATTAATGCATTCTTTGAGCTTTTCGAAATTTTTTGATAGGCTTCTAATATTAACATTTAGGAAACTAAATTTGCCAATACTAGAATTAGAATCTGAGGAAAAATGTTCAGGGGTAACATATGAGCATTCATGACTCCTTTCCGTATCATCATTTACTACATCGTTATATCTTTTTTCCGTTGAATTACAATCAAATCGTATAGGATTAAAAACCATTTTATCATATTTTTTTTTTTTCTACGTCAGTAACATTAAATTGAGGATTCTCGTTTAAGTCATTTGCATCTTCTTCAAAATCAGAATCAGGAATAGTGTTGTTTGAGCACTTTGAGCACACCCACTCCTTAGGATTTAGACATTTTAGTTGTTTTGGCTTGAGTTTTGTACATTTTTTGTGCACATATCCCGTACACATTTGGCATGATATATCTTTGTGGAATTTTTTACTATTTTCGAGCACACAACACAGACATCACGAGTATTTAAATTAGAAACAGACATAGAAAAATATATAAATATACACAAATATAAATAGATTAAAAATCAAAGGTTTATATAAAATGAAATAATGAGGATTGCTAGTGTGCGGATAAGGTTAAGCCGATTTTGAGGCGTTGCCACATAGCCATTATATTAAACATATTCAAGTAGTAAATTGTATGAAGTTTTAACGGGTTACTTGAGCTTCTTCTACTATTGATTTTGCTTCACGAAGTTGTAGATCACTTTTATTGAAATAAGCGCAAAGCTTGTCAACAAATTATTAATGAATCGAACATGTATCGATATATAATCAAGTTAACAATTACATTTGTGAGACATATTTTATTATACAGTTCTACATGCATGATGATTGTATTGCTTTTCAAATATGAAAACAAAATGGCGTGCTTGCCAGTTTTCCAATCTGAAAATAATATGATGTACAGAGTTCATTTGAAAAAAAAGAAATACTATAATTGGTTCTGTTTTTTTCTCTGGTGTAATTTGTGATGTCAACTAATAAAGGTAGTTTTTTTTACAAGCATATCTATTTGACATTTATAAACACACCCCTAGGCCTGTACGTGTTTGCCTCCAAACGTGAACATTGTGTTTTGCTATTTAACCGAGGACGTGTTTATGATGTTTTCATCGCCTAACCATGGACTAAAATGGAGGATTTTTTTTTGTGTATAATCTGAAACGAATTTTAGCCATCACCCTCTGCGACGGTAGTTTTTACACGTGTGGTCCTCGGTTTCAGGCAAATAGCATTTAAAGCATCTAGCATGCATTTGAGGTCTTTTGCAGCAGTTTGAGACCGAGGACAGTCCTCGGTTGGAAGTAGGTCCACAGTTTAGGCTGAAAAATCTTGTGTGTGTCCTCGTTTTTCGGCAAACATGTACGCATATATGTGTATGCCAGGGCTTAGAGCAAACTGTTGTGATTTAAAGCTGATTGCACTAGAGAAAAGCAGTATATATTTTAATACTGTATTATGGTGTTACATGTCTGGATATATCCAAATGAGAGGAGTAAAGGGATTTACCATAGGGGCAAATGCTTGCATGGCTGAGTACAAAATATAGCACACAAAAAAGGAAATTCAAAACAAAGCAAGAGATAGGGAAAGGGTAAAAGAAAAACAACCAGCAAGAGAGGGAGATCCCTGACCCTCCTCCCCGGTGTCCAAAACTGAATGTTGTAAGTGACGACACCAGGTGGTATGATTGAATTTAGGGGCATGAATGTCTTTCCTCCAGTCATAAGCCTCCCCAGTTGCTCTACCAGTTAGCTCATGTAAAAGGAAATCCAAATTGCACAAATAATTATGTTATAGTTTGATCAGCTTGTAATAAGAGGGAAATGTTCAAGGCTTATATTAAGCAGGCACCTGGGCTTTTTTTACCCCATGGTTGCTCAGTTTTGGCTCCTGGTGTGTCCAACATATTTTACACTACAAACTATAGGACCAGGAGCCATCTTTGGGTCCAGAAGCTCATTTTAGCTCCTGGTCCAGGCATACTTAATATAAGGCCTGGAAATGTTAGGTTTTTACCACTATGCCGTAAAGTAGACCGATGTTAAGAGTGCTATTTGGTCTATATATTGTGTGTTAAGAAAGTAAATTCCATAAAATAGATTTCGCAAATTAGCTCCTTGTAAAAAGATTTGTTCATGTGTATTCTTTGTAGGGCCCATTTGAAGGCATGAAGTTTGCTGATTCCACCATGATTGGCACCGGTTTGACACCTGAGGGCATCTTACAAAATGAAGTTGTGTACGCTTTATCTACAGATGTCAGTTGGAGAGAAAACCCAGTCAATGTTACTCAGTGGTATGTACATTGCTGAACTTGCAATATGACTTGTCATGTAATTGGGCTATTCCATTTAAAATCCACACTCCCCCTGTGGAAGATTTAGCTTAAGTCTTCCACAGAGGGAGTATGAGTTTCAAATAGAATATACAGTTGGGTAGCTTCCATTAGAAATACTCACTCCAGTTGTGGAAGATATAGGTAAAGCTATAATACAGGGGGAGTATGGGTTTTGAAATTATTAACCCTGACCAATTACATTTGAAAAACATACTCCCCCTGTGGAAGATATTTCCAAAATCTTCCACAGGGATAGTGTGGATTTTAACTGGAATAGCCCATTGTAAGATTTTGTGTGTTGTTTGACACACATTGTGTTGATCATATCATATATGCTCAAACTTTGTTGATTTTGCCCCCCCTGAAATTCACTTTGCCCCCTCAATATCCCCCCTGAAAAAAATTCCTGGCGCCACCACTGCTCACCTATGAACTCAAATCTGCAGCATGTCTAATTATGTTTTTGTCATAGGCTAATAATGTACAGACCTTCTCCAATAGGCAAATAAGTCCCTGAGAATTCTTGCATAGTTATGAGGGTCGCTCGTTCTATCATGTGTATGTGTCTAACAAATCACATACATGCTATTTGTGCCTATCATGGAGCAGTATTTAAAGGTCAAATTCAGTTCTATGGTGCCTGTACATTTATACAAAAGATGTCAAGACTGTCTGCTTTGAAAAAATATGTGGTAACAGATGCATGATGGGGATAACATTTCTGTGCACATGCTTTGTGGAATGATTGGCCCCACAGAGGAGAAAGAAACAGAGCCCGTACAACCAGTCAAAGTCTCAGCATCGCCCGATAATGAGGGCCGATTGTTCCATGAAATGCGACAGGCGAGATTGCTACGCAATTACACGTATTTACACGGTCTATCGCGAAAAGCACGCAATGCTCTATCGCAGATCTGTGAAGGCACGCAGCGCTGGCGTGATAGTTAGACACGGCACGATCGAACAATCGGCCCTCATGAATATGCGAGAACTTACACCATACAATACACAGGGACTTTGACTGGTTGTACGCGCTCTGTTTCTTCCTCCTCTGTGATTGGCCCTCATTTAATGATGTTGGACTTTGCCTGTTGATGAATGGTCTGTACATTATTAGTCTATGTTTTAAAGGAGTGTTTTGTGATCCTAGCGTCCTCTTTTTATGACATTTTTCAGTAGATATCCACAAATAAAGCTTATTCCCAAAATTTCAGTTGATTCCGATTTTGCGTTTGTGAGTTTTGCATGATTATGTGTATTACACTGCTCCATAGACAATGCGTTGTAATTTCGTTCTGGTGCACCAGAACGAAATTCAAATTTCACAATATCTTTGCTAAACGAATTAATCTGCAAGAATTTTTTTGTACCTTTGTACATAAACATTCTGTAGCCAGAGGTGTTCAGTGATATAAAAATCTCAACTTTGTTTGAGAAAAGTAGGAGATGATGCTGTGGATCACGAAATGCCCTTTTAATGGTCAAATCTAAAGATTCATCACTACTGAAAATGAGGTGAAAAAAATATTGGATGCTTAATAACACATGCTCAGTGCTATATTTCTTACATTTCATAACATTAAAGTAGATTTCTTGTGAACAAAATCAAAACTTTGACTCATGATTGACAGTTGTGCCTATCATGGACTTTAGTTGATCTTTCAGGTTTTGGATGGATCCTAACTTTACAGAATGCATTACCACCCATAAACATGACTTAGGGCTCATATTGAACTACCCTACCACGTTTTCACACAGAAAGAAGGCAGGATTCCCCTCGCTAAGCGCGCGCCTCAGGAAAGCTTGGTCATAAAATGGATGGATTATATGCATCAGTGATACACCCTGTCCAGGATTTTAACAAAAGAAGGCTAGCACAGGAAAGCTGCAGGATGGTGCACACCTTCCTGTGTAAGGGAATTTCAATATGAGCCCTTAAAAAGTTGGCCCCTTGTCTCTGCCCATGACATCTGGTGACCATCTCCAAATTGATTCTATTTATTGATGCATTTCATTCCTTTTCATTGCATTTTATAATAAGATTCTTGTTATTTGATTGGCCAATTACCGTATTGGTCCGAGTATAGTCCCACCCGTTTTTTTATGTGAAAAATTTTTCACAATTGGGGGTGGGATTATACTCAATTTCAAAACAAAAAAAAATTCAAGATATTTTGTATTTTTAATATGAAAATTGATACTTTTTTTTCATGTCATACTCTAGTAATGATTTCAAAATGCATTCAAATTCAATGCATTTTGAAATCATTAATAGAGTATGACATGAAAACAAAGTATCAATTTTCATATTAAAATACAAAATATCTTGAATTTTTTTTTTTTTTTTAGGTCAACCATGAATGATCCTAGCATCTAGGTCTAGGTCCAGGGACACTCCAAAACCGGAAGAAAAAAAAAACTTTGAAAAAAAATATAAAAAAATATAAAAAAATTCAATTTCTGAAATTTTTCAAAAATGGGGGTGGGACTATACTCGAGCGTGGGACTATACTCGGACGAATACGGTAATATTAAATATTTTTGCTAGTTTTACCATCAACTACAATGCAAAACTATTGCACTCACTGTTAGTGCATGTTAATTTCCATTGCATGCCACAATCATTGGCTGCACTGCACGCACTGCTAATAAACACACGCATGATAGTGTTAACTTTCTGCATGTGGTGACCACCTGGACTCTCCAGTTATAGATATGGGTGTTGCTTTTAAACAGAATATATTTTATATATTTGTTTTCTGAATTATGAAAATAAGCGGAAGAAAAAAACAATTTATATATGTGACCATCCACCACAACTGAGCCCAAATGTCGACAGTGCCACTATTGAGATATGCTCCATTGAACTTAACAATAAACAATAGGAAACAAAGGATTTATTGACTGTTTTATTGATTTTCACTACTTAAATGTCAAGTACTATAGACATGATATACATCATTTTAAAGCTAATTTCAAGCAGAATATTTTGGTTGAATATCTCAAAAATGATGATTGGCGACTTCAGGGCTCAGTTGTGCTGGATGGTCACATATAGTTTGATCAGCTCTTAATAGGCGGGAAATGTTAGGCTTTTACTATTACGCCAAAAAGTAGACCCACGTTAAGAGTGCTATTATTTCACCTATCTGGTCTATATTTTGTGTGTTAAAGAAAGTAGACAAAGCATTGGACTTCAATTAATTAATCTGGCAAGATGTCGCAAGACAATACTCAAAATAAAATATTTTGATCATTAATCCGCGATGTTATAAGGCCCGCCGATTAAGCGCTGATCAAAGTATATGAGTTGTATCAAACAAATATTGAATGATTTATTCACATAATGGAATGAATATTTTCATTTCGTGATATATGAATTGTGCCATTCAACTTGTTAAACCTCATTGAATGGAGCTGTCCAATTTGATCTTGTGAAAGTATTCAGTGGCGTACCGTGGCCGCCCCTTCCCCGGGGGGCTGAAGAAAATCAAATTTTGCCGCCCCTTCCTTAACAGCCCGAAAAGGTTGCCCCAATTTTTTTTACGGTCGTTTGAAAAAGTAAAAAAAAAAAAAATAATAAAGGATTTTTAGGCGCTACCGCCCCAAAAGCAACACATTTTGATGTATAGTACAATTTTTTCAAATTTTCCGCCCTTTTTTCTTTACTAATTCTTTTTGCCGCCTCTTCTTCTTCCGCCCCTCTTTTTGCCTCCCTTCTTCTTCCCGCCGCCCTTGATTTTGCCGCCCCTGCTTTGACCGGGGCTGGCGCCTAAAGCCCCCAAAATATGCGCATGGTATTCTTACCATTGCACTCATAAACATACATTATTTGTATACCTACCATCTCATAGGCTCACAGACTACATTCACAGCAGATACAACTATGTATCAGATAAGATCAACCACGCTTGGTATTTACTACAAGGCTCTGTATATAACTGCACAGATGATCATGAATCCCACAACAAAATGGAAATCGTTGTCAGACCAAAGATCAAACATTTAGATCCTTATGTAAGTAAAATCATGGCAGATAAAAAAAAAAAAAAAATGTAGATATTTATATAGCGCTTTATGCCGTACACAGCCTCAAAGCGCTTTACATTTATTCCGCCGTCATTAGAATATGTTGGAACCACATTTGCAGCCTACAAATGGCGCAGGGTTCATCAGTACGACGACTGTGACTACCCCTAACAGCTTCCCATTGCACCTGGGTGGGGCGAGGCAAAGCGCCTTGCCCAAGGGCGCAACACAGTGGTGGGACGGGGACTCAAACCCACGCACGTCGAGCAAGCTCTAAGATTATGAGTCTAAGGCCGTAACCACTGAGCCACCGTGTCCTCAAGATACCACTATGTATCAGATAATCTCAGCCAGCCTGCCTTAGTATGTATTACAACTTATAAGGCTTTGTATACAATGACACAGATGGTTATAAAGACCACAACAGGATGATCATGGCCAGTCCAGAGATCAAACATTTACATGCATATGTAATGCTGGTTTCATACTTTCTGCTGCTTGCCGCTTCATCATGCTACTTGCACTTTTCTGCAAGCAGAGCGGCATGCCGTTTAAAGTCTTATTCAGATTCCCTTTTACAAATTAAGCGTACTGCTAGCCGTCCAGCGCGTATTATTTGCACAAGGTCCAATGCACACGCTTGACGTCATCTGAATGAGACTTTAGCAGCAGCTGCATAACTATGAAAGCCCATGGTGCCGCTATCAACATCGCCAAAAATTGTATCATGTTCTCATACGTCAGAGCGACACCGCTCCCGAGTTGACTTGAATCGAACTCCTAGCGATGCTGCTGCTTGGGCAAAGCATTGGAGTGATTGATATATCGGCTTGCCACTGGTCACCGCTAATGCGGTTTCTGGTACGAGTGCGCAGTGAAGCAAAATTGTTGTCAAAGCAGCAAACAGCAGGAAAATATGAAACCAGCATAAGTAACCTCACAGGAAGCATTTTGAAATATGTTGGTACTCAAGCCAGTGTTGTTGCTGATAAAATTATCAGCAACAGGAGTTATCAGGAGGGGGTAGCAATCCTGTCCCCCCTCTGACAGATCACTGTACACACACCCCACGCACAATATGTCTTGTTCTAAGCTACATATCATGCTGTGGGAAACTAATCAGTGAAAAACTGGGGGTGTGGTGCATGCATCATATTCAAATTTGCATTTGCTGTAACAGCCTATTTTAGCCAATAGCCTCTCTGCCTCTTTGCCTCACCTAAAAGGACAATTTTTCAATATCCTATATAACCATGAAGTGCAGCCTTACTTGATTCCTGAGTCCGGGTAGGGACCAAGGTCAAAACAGCTTGCACTGCAAAAATTTGACAATGTCACCTTCTACAGTGAGTATACAAAGGGATGGTGTAAGGTCAAATGCAAGGTTCATCAGCATGAGAAAATCACAGCACTAAATTATTCATTTTAATGTCAAAGCCAAGCCATCAAATCATGAAATTCACATCCTTTTACATCGCATGGAATTTTGTTCTTTGACATTTCTGACATCAAAATTAAAGGATGGTCCCACACTTTGACTGTTTTCTTATCTTTCACAAAGGCTTGGTGATTATTCAAATTCACGATATGGACTCAATCCCAGTCCTACTTTGGCAACCAAATTGCGCCAAGTATGGTCATTACTTCAGCAGACTGTGTACAATGCTAAGGGAAACCATGGGAGAGCAATGATAGTGGGCCGTCCAAGTTTGACAATGACTCCAGATGTGAGTTTGGTTTAAGAAATTAATAGTAGATTAAAATACGGCTAGGTTATTCCAGTTGAAATCCATAATGATACACCCCCTATGGAAGGCATTAACTTATCTCCCACACAAGGGGAGTGTAGATTTCAAATGGGGTCACCCATTTAGGTAACCTCATTTCAAATTCATACTCCCTTTGTGGAAGAGTTAGGTCATGTCTTCCATAGGGGGTGTATGGATTTCAAATGGAACAGCCCATATTGAGGAGGTAAGAGACTCAGCTTGCTGGTTTTTTTATTAGTTCTGAACTGCTTGTGTCAATATTGTCAAAATTGATAGTAAAGTTACATATATGTGCCACCGCATCTTTCCTGAGACAAGAATATTCTTGTCTCGGCATCGTTCTACATGGCATATGAATTTGTTCTGTTCACTCAAACTTCATTATCAGTGCAATAATGGCTGGTTTCACACAGTTTTCAGTCAATTCTTTTGAATGAAAACATCTTTTTTCACAGCCGAAATTGTTTATTGAAGTTAAATTTGTTCCCATCTCGTAGTATAAAATATACATTTATATCTTGTGAAATCCACCACATTTACTTTTTTCTGTTTACAAGTTTCTCCAAATTTCCTGTGGTGCAATTGTTTTAGTCCATGGTGCCCTGGCGTATAAACCCACTAGTGTGTATTATTTTTTGGACTAAAACACCATCGTTTCACTGACAACATAGGTAAATGCTGATATAAAATTACCCCCTCCCCCACAAATTATAAAACACAAAATATCAAAGCGACGTAAAATTCACCAGCTGGCTAACACGGTATATAGCATTTGCATGAGTGTCCAAATCGCTTAAGAACTTAGCCACTGAACTCGGCTTCCTTCAATCAAAATAATATTGCAAATGTAGATAAATGCACAATAATGTACAAAAAAGTGGAAAATATAGAAAGATTTAACTCTTGATCACAATACAAAATATTTACCTCCGAAATTTTCAGCTGTTGATACTACAGCTTTCTTCAGCGGACTGACCCGATCGAGCACACTTGAAGTGTGGCGTAATGATCGGGTCATAGACCTTGGCAGCTTGTAGCGCCTCCGTCCTTGTTCAGAGATGGTTGGTTGGCCCTGATGTGTATGGCTTCCTTAACTCCCCTCTCGAACCAGCGGGGCTCCCTATCCAAAATTCGGACAGATTCACTGAACAAAATTGTATTGGTGACTTATATGGATCTATCAGGGGAAAGTCTATGACCCGATCATTACGTCACACTTCAAGTGTGCTTTCGATCGGGTCAGTCCGCTGAAAAAGCTGTAGTATCAACAGCTGAAAATTTTGGAGGTAAATATTTTGTATTGTGATCAAGAGTTAAATCTTTCTATATATGGATTACCAATACAGATGAACTTTCATGCTAAAAAAGTGGCAAATGTTTATGTTTTCACTGTGGTTTTTAAATGTCATAAAAATGAATTAAGAGGCTATGATGAAATAAGTGTGTTCCACACAGTATTTCTAGCTGTTTTACTATCCATAACTCTGTGTGTGGGGTATTCAATGTGGAATAATAGAAAGGCTGTAGTTCATGGTCAGAGAAAATCAATAAATAACCAGGAAATTCACTATACAGATTCACTGAACAAAATTGTATTGGTGACTTATTTGGATCTATCAGCGGAAAGTGTATAAAAATAGGTGTCTTTCAGTGGTAAATGTTAAATATATGGGGTCCAGTGACAATATGGGAAATTAGTATGGTTTTAAAGCCATATTATAACATTAGCTGAGGAGAACGCCCTCAAAAAAATTTTTAATTCATGTTTTTACACGATTGTAATGTACTTTAGTAAACAAAGATTCTCTGCAAAAATCAAGACTTTAGGTGCTGTAGTTTTGTCAAAATCCGAGATTTTGAATAAACCGCCTGAATCAGCGTTTTATTATTACGATAGAAATATTAGTCGAACAGCGTATGCGATGTCAACACCCACCTCACGTTACACGGGCGTGCGGGACACACACACACGCCAGAGGGTCGTACCATATTACAACCGCCGGCGTGACATGCATTGGCGCTAGTTGTAAATTCCGATTTTCTTTGCTTTACCTCACTTGTTTGGCTCAAAATTAAAAGGGGACATATCTGACAGTAAATGCTAATATCATTATTGAAAATTAATACTAATCTATTTTTAAAGAAATGTTATAATATGGCTTTAAGTGAAAAAATGGGTCTTGTACACACAAGGGTTCAAAAAGTTCTACCTCCACCCTCATATCTCAGCTTCTGCAAATAATAGCTGTTTCTTCTTTTCCAAGATTATAGCCTAAGTGTCTTATCTAGTTTGTGACAAAAGTTGGCTTATAAATTTTTAATTTTCTTAACATTTTGTTTGGTTCTTTCTAGATTTGGTATAACTGGACCCAGGTAGCTGATGCATGGGCTCTTATGGTACAAGCTGCCCCAGATGTAATCAATAGTACACTCTTCAAGTGAGTATTATGAAATATTTATATCCTTGAAAGTATGTGTTCATTGTTAGAATTGAGGGTATATACATCACGTGTGTATACCACTGCAAGTGCATGAAAGTATAACACACTAGGTCTACAACACTCTACAAGCGTGTAACATGTTATCAATACTCATGATGATGTGGGGTTATGGCCTGATAGACAAGTTTGACTGATGAATAATGGTGAAACATAACTGAATCATGTTCATAAACAAAAACAAGCTAACGATTGTCTATCACATGATTATTTCATGAGGATTATCAGTGTGTTATTGCCACTCAACCTTACTATAGTGGGAATTCCAATTGAATGAATGCAGCTTTCAATAGCGTGACGAATTTTTGCGTACACTGCGAGATGTACGCCAGCGTGTGCGACTGTGCGTGAGTAACGCGGAAGTGAATCCAACCATGCCAACGCACTCGTGATTGGATAGCATTGTATCCAAGGTTGTGCGTTAAGCGTTGTAGTTTGAAATCGCAATATATGATCGCGGTTGGATCGAGTGCAGCTGTTAAAAGCTGCGTTCATTCAATTGGAATTCTTACTATAGAAGATCAGTGATTTCTCTGTTGATATCAGAAATAAAACTACATGATAAAACGGCAGTGTTTAGCCACATCCTCCAACTGATATTTTATTCAGAAGATATTTGTGTTGTTGAAGACCTCTACTTATTTCATACTTGCCTTTTCATATAATAAACTGAGCTCATAAAGAAACTTATAATTTTTCACAAGGTCATATCTTGAAATCCTGTCTATCAAATTCTACCAAAATTACACACAGGTTGACTTCAATGCTCTACTCTTAACACATGTCAGTAACCAAACAGTAATCCAACTGACACAACAGCAAAATGCACTGACATGGAACAGCTTCCTGGACCACATTCACAGCCCAGCCCTGTTTCATGAAAAAGTGTATGAAAAGCAGAAAGCAGCACCGTTTTATCATCAGAGCAAGGATCTTGTATGCATTCTCACAGATGTTTTGTGCTGAGTGCCAAATGTTGGGCTGTGAAAGTGGAGGAAGTCCAGGAAGCTGTCCCATGACAGTGCATTTTGCTGTTGTGTCAGTTGGACAACTGCTTGGTTACTGACATGTGGTTTGAGTAGAGTATTAAAGTAATCCTTTGTGTAATTTTGGTTCATTTTGATTGACAGTATTTTAAGATATGACCTTGTGATTCAGAAGTTGTAAAAAATTATAAGTTTCGTTTTGAGCTCAGTTTATTTACTCATCAATGTAATATGTTATTCTTGTTATCTTATATTTCAGATATGACTTTGTGGATGTAGGCAGACAAGTCCTACAAGATCTAGCTCATATTTATTACAATAATTTGACAGCAGCATACCATGCCAAGAGTGTTGACAAAGCCATGTAAGTAGCATAGGGCTATTCCATTTGAAAGCCACACTACCGCTGTGGAAGATTTAGCTAAAGTCTTTCACAGAGGGAGTATAAGTTTTAAATAGAATAGACAATTGGGTAACTTCCATTAGAAATACTCACTCCAGTTGTGGAAGATATAGGTAAAACCATTATACAGGGGGAGTATGGGCTTCAAAATGATTAACTCTGACCAATTACATTTGAAAAACATACTCCCCTGTGGAAGATATTTCTAAAATCTTCCACAGGGGTAGTGTGGATTTTAAATGGAATAGCTCATTGTTATGCTCTAGCCTTTTCTTTTAAATCTTATGAATCATGTGGTGGTTTCATACAAGATTCTCTGATTCCTTTTGATGACATTAAATAAATATTTGGTAGTATGGAAAGAAAGTAAGAAAAGATGTTTTTCTATTTATTTATTTATTTGTTTATTTATTTGTTTGTTTGTTTGTTTGTTTGTTTGTTTGTTTGTTTGTTTGTTTATTTATTTATTTATTATTCCAAATGGCAAGTACAAATTGTGCAGCAGTTGGCTCGCCAAAGAAGCATTTACAAACGCATTGCACAGAAATAATTATTCTCATACCTCCCGTTTCGAAGGTCTATTTGCTTTGTACTTCTGAGTTGACGGACTATAGTCACATGATTGAACAGAGCTTCATATTTATCAACAATGCTGTTCTCTTCAGTGTTGCCATTTTTTTCATATAAAAAACACCCAATGGAAATCCTGAGTAAACATTTTCCTTGTTTGCAGGGATTACTGACACTGCCTGATTTATGGGGTGACTTGGCCTGTGATCAGTGACAATTATTTGTGATGTGATCAAGCAAAATGAGTCTGATGTCAATCAAATTCAAAATTCAGTTTTCAAAATATATGAGCCATTTGCAGAGCTTTAGAGTTTGAACAGGGTCTTTCTCAACTTTCCTGGTTTGATGAAAACAACATTATTATAGTGAGCTTTGCGGTTCCAGAGATATGGACATTTCAGTGTTGCTCAGAACAAGAAAATACAAAGTAAGTTGAATACTATTATTGACTATTTTTCAAAATCAATATTCCCACCATCCGACTCATTTTGCTTGATAGCGTCCTATTTGTGGATTTGGAGTAGTGCACTATTATCATCATGTTCTTTTTGTTTCCATTATAATTTGTTACTTAAAGGACTTATGGCAAGAAAATGACAGATCTATTAATGGATATGGATACACTGCTATGTTCAGATTCACATTGGCTTGTAGGAACATGGATAGAAGCAGCAAAGGCCTTAGGAACCAATGATGCGGTAAGTGATGGATACACTGCTATGTTCAGATTCACATTGGCTTGTAGGAACATGGATAGAAGCAGCAAAGGCCTTAGGAACCAATGATGCGGTAAGTGATGGATACACTGCTACGTTCAGATTCACATTGGCTTGTAGGGACATGGATAGAAGCAGCAAAGGCCTTAGGAACCAATGATGCGGTAAGTGATGGATACACTGCTATGTTCAGATTCACATTGGCTTGTAGGAACATGGATAGAAGCAGCAAAGGCCTTAGGAACCAATGATGCGGTAAGTGATGGATACACTGCTATGTTCAGATTCATATTGGCTTGTAGGGACATGGATAGAAGCTGCAAAGGCCTTAGGAACCAATGATGCGGTAAGTGATGGATACACTGCTATGTTCAGATTCACATTGGCTTGTAGGAACATGGATAGAAGCAGCAAAGGCCTTAGGAACCAATGATGCGGTAAGTGATGGATACACTGCTATGTTCAGATTCACATTGGCTTGTAGGAACATGGATAGAAGCAGCAAAGGCCTTAGGAACCAATGATGCGGTAAGTGATGGATACACTGCTATGTTCAGATTCACATTGGCGTGTAGGAACATGGATAGAAGCAGCAAAGGCTTTAGGAACCAATGATGCGGTAAGTGATGGATACACTGCTATGTTCAGATTCATATTGGCTTGTAGGAACATGGATAGAAGCAGCAAAGGCTTTAGGAACCAATGATGCGGTAAGTGATGGATACACTGCTATGTTCAGATTCACATTGGCTTGTAGGAACATGGATAGAAGCAGCAAAGGCCTTAGGAACCAATGATGCGGTAAGTGATGGATACACTGCTATGTTCAGATTCACATTGGCGTGTAGGAACATGGATAGAAGCAGCAAAGGCCTTAGGAACCAATGATGCGGTAAGTGATGGATACACTGCTATGTTCAGATTCACATTGGCTTGTAGGAACATGGATAGAAGCAGCAAAGGCCTTAGGAACCAATGATGCGGTAAGTGATGGATACACTGCTATGTTCAGATTCACATTGGCTTGTAGGAACATGGATAGAAGCAGCAAAGACCTTAGGAACCAATGATGCGGTAAGTGATGGATACACTGCTATGTTCAGATTCACATTGGCTTGTAAGAACATGGATAGAAGCAGCAAAGGCCTTAGGAACCAATGATGCAGTAAGTGATGGATACACTGCTATGTTCAGATTCACATTGGCTTGTAGGAACATGGATAGAAGCAGCAGAGGCTTTAGGAACCAATGATGCGGTAAGTGATGGATACACTGCTATGTTCAGATTCACATTGGCTTGTAGGGACATGGATAGAAGCAGCAAAGGCCTTATGAACCAATAATGCGGTAAGTGATGGATACACTACTATGTTCAGATTCACATTGGCTTGTAGGAACATGGATAGAAGCAGCAAAGGCCTTAGGAACTAATGATGTGGTAAGTGATGGATACACTGCTATGTTCAGATTCACATTGGCTTGTAGGAACATGGATAGAAGCAGCAAAGGCCTTAGGAACCAATGATGCGGTAAGTGATGGATACACTGCTATGTTCAGATTCACATTGGCTTGTAGGAACATGGATAGAAACAGCAAAGGCTTTAGGAACCAATGACGCGGTAAGTGATGGATACACTGCTGTGTTCAGATTCACATTGGCTTGTAGGAACATGGATAGAAGCAGCAAAGGCCTTAGGAACCAATGATGCGGTAAGTGATGGATACACTGCTATGTTCAGATTCACATTGGCTTGTAGGGACATGGATAGAAGCAGCAAAGGCCTTAGGAACCAATGACGCGGTAAGTGATGGATACACTGCTGTGTTCAGATTCACATTGGCTTGTAGGAACATGGATAGAAGCAGCAAAGGCCTTAGGAACCAATGATGCGGTAAGTGATGAATACACTGCTATGGTCAGATTCACATTGGCTTGTAGGAACATGGATAGAAGCAGCAAAGGCCTTAGGAACCAATGATGCGGTAAGTGATGGATACACTGCTATATTCAGATTCACATTGGCTTGTAAGAACATGGATAGAAGCAGCAAAGGCCTTAGGAACCAATGATGTGGTAAGTGATGGATACACTGCTATGTTCAGATTCACATTGGCTTGTAAGAACATGGATAGAAGCAGCAAAGGCCTTAGGAATCAATGATGCGGTAAGTTTGACATACAGAGGTCAAAGATCATTTGAGGTTATGTTTGTTTGTTTACCGATCATACAGTATGATATTTTAATCTTTCTGAATTCAAATCTCCCCATGGTGGAGGTATCCCAACGTTTCTAGTTTTATCTCAGTTGAAACAAGCTGGATTAGATTAAGAGTACTACGATAATAGTAAGTACACAATAATGAGCATTGTACCAGGTGTCCCAAAAAAAGGTTACATGTAGATTTTTGAAAATAATCTATATTAATGTTACCAAATATAAATATCCTTTTCATGACATGTTCAAAACTTGTTCAGTTTTATTTCAAGAGTTCAGTCAGAAATGTAAAAACAAAGAGTAGTGATTTCAAGTCAACAAAATCCAAACAAGGCCTAAATTCAAAAGATTGTTATTCATTTCACGATGTTGATGACAGGAGTTACAGCGTGCAGAACTGCTATCACCAAAAACGTGTTCTTCTCTAATGACCATCTTCCATTATTTGTTACCACCAAGAGTCCAAAAAGTTCTAAAACTGATTTATTTTTGGTGTACAATTAAAATTGTTTAATATGTTTCTTTTGTCAATAAGTTCAACAATAAAAAATTGGAGAAACATATAAATGTAATAAAGAAAATATCTGAAAACAAAGGTGTGCGTGTGTTCAACTTTTGTTGTGCGATATTTTGATGGTTAGCCACTCTTGACACCCCTGTCATCTTGCGCTCATAGGTTAAGTTGCTTTTAAGGTACGGAATTGAAACTTAGCAAACAGTTACAAGAAGGATCAATAAATAATATTTGAAAAAATGACATTGTTTTGTTGTATCATCATAAAATGCGGTTCATTTTCTACATGTACCGTATTCATTCCAATAAGCGCTTATGCCCCAATAAGCGCCCACCCAGAGTATTTTCAATTTGCTAAAGGCGGTTACCATCAATGTTAAAGTGACGGATAGACGTCGATACAGTGAAATAGCTGGAGGACTAGATTTCTACATCAGAAAAGCTGCTAGAACATTCTCAGGACCCATTTATAACATTCATAAATTTGTCTCCAATAAACGCCCCTAACAACAAAATTAGGTAAACCAGGTAAAAAATAAGCGCCCACCCAAAATGACTTTGTTAGCGCCCTGGGCGCTCATTAGAATGAATACGGTAACCTTTTTATGGGACACCTTGTACATACATAATAATGAGCATTGTACATACATGCTATATATGTTCACCAATACATGAAACCATTTCTCTTTGCAGGAAAAGAAATTGCTTGAATTCAATGCAAGAAACCAGCTCACATTATGGGGCCCTAAGGGAGAGGTAAGTGTACCTGCCAGCTACATTCCTGGAAATTTCATTTTTACTTAATGCTCTGCGTGCTAGCCATGCGCTTCAATGGAAAAAGTTCAAGTTTCGAAATATTTTCTCAAAATATCAAAAACTATCTGGAGAACTACTGAATCAATACTAGGCTTGTTTGTACTCATTTTAATGCATTTTTCATGCTGATTCCAAATATGTGACTCCTCACAACTGAGCCCGGATGTCGCCAATCATCATTTTTGAGATATTCAACCAAAATATTCTGCTTGAAATTAGCTTTAAAATGATGTATATCATGTCTATAGTACTTGACATTTAAGTAGTAAAAATCAATAAAACAGTCAATAAATCCTTTCTTTCCTATTGTTTATTGTTAAGTTCGATGGAGCATATCTCAATAGTGGCACTGGCGACATCCGGGCTCAGTTGTGGCGAGGAGTCACATATAGTCATGAAAATTTACATTTCTGAAATTTTTGAATTGTAAAACATTTTTGAAACATGTCGTCTGCAGTCGACACCCGCGTGAAGAGAGTTAATGTTGGTATGAACTCAAGAATTATGTAAGTTTGGGGTCTCGTTACTGCTAAATCGTTGGTCTAAAATGTATACTGGTATAGGCCTACATATTTAGCATGGAAAAACTATCACAAATTCAACCATGACATCAGATTTAAGTAGACCTCAGTTTTGGAAAAAAATCATAAAAAACATGACCTAAATTTTTTTGGAAAACAACAAAAAAAATTCTTTGGTAATTTTTTTAAAATCAATTTTAAGAACTAGATGTTAAGATCTAGGAACCCACTCTTTTTTTTCCGCATTTTGACCTACAATTGAGCAGTAATGAGGCCTGACAGTTTCCATAATTCCAGGTTTCATACCAACCTTACAGATATGAGAATACATTTCAATGAAAAAAAACCAGGAATAAGCATGTGAAATCTGACAAAAATGCTCCAAAACGAGTGAAAAAGAAATAGATATATGGAAATTCGGGCAACAAAAAAGGAGACATTCCTGTTTAAGCAGAAAAATTCTTATGCCTGGACCTTAAATTTAATGTCATTCATAGAGTTGTGAATTCTGCATACTTATAAATAGCAAGTTACTTACTATAAGCTGTCCCTTTATTGTGAATAATATTTTAGAATGAAATTTCAAATTTGTTAATAATTATTTAGAGGTTAATGACTGCGCATCAGTTATTTTTCGGGTATTGTGAAATATCTAAACATTGTGCTTTGGAACCGAGGGATATTCCGAGGTCCAAATCACAATGTTTAGATATTTCACAATACAAAAAAAAAAACTGATGCAAAGTCATTAACCTCATTCATAACCGTCACTTTTCACTTTTTTTAAATTCAATTTACATCACATTTTCCTTCTTTTAATTTGAAAACAGAACACAATTTTAACTTTATCTGTCGTTTTCCCTGTAAAAAATCGAATAGCCCATTAAGGAAATACCGCTAGCGACCAATCCCACTAGCGCGCAATCATGCAATGTCCAAATACGGCCAGCGTTTGCGTAAATTGTTCGAACGCGTAAAACACGTCACGTAACGCGGTCATTGTAGAGCGTACTTTTAGAAGTTATTATCTGTGATTGGATCGCACTTGCTGCATATATTAATGAGGTTATGAATTATTATTATTCCCAACTTGGTATTTTTATGGTATTTTGAGAACAAAAGTCTGATTTTTGCCGAATTTTTTCAGAAAAAACTTTTAAAAAATTTTTTGAAATAAAAAAAATTCTGAATTGCTTTTTTTTTTTTAAATCGTGTGATTTTTAAAATGTGCACGCAAGCTTTGAGACAAACCTTTTTTTTTGCCTAATCATAAGCTTTTGACACCATATTTTGACATCCTATGTACTTTACAATTTGTTAGACCAATTTGACCTAGGTATCTTGTTGCATAAAGTAACAATATTATAATCACCGGCAGAGATAAACTCATAATGTTGCACCTGACGTCATGGCAGAGGCGTGCCATGATTGGTTGCTGACCTACAAAATACGGCATAGTTTGTCCGATTGACACAATGTCAGACACAACAGTCCAAGTTTAATTCTGCCAGCAGCTATTAAGGTGGTACTACACCCCTTGATAAATTTGTGACTATTTTTGCATTTTTCTCAAAAAATAACTACACACTGGTAACAAAAGTTATGTATCTTATAGGGGCAAGGAATCCAGTTACTACACTGGAATTTCACTGACTCAAGACAAGTGGTACGTTATTTATGATAATGCTAGAATGTACCACATTTCTAAACATATATAATGAACCACTTGTCTTGGATCACTGACATTTCAGTGAAGTAATTGGATTCCTTGCCCCTTTATATACATAACTTATGTTACCAGTGTGTAGTTATTTTTTGAGAAAAATGCAAAAGTAGTCACAAATTTTATCAAGGAGTGTACATGTAGTACCACCCCCGGGTACCACCTTAAATCAAGAAATACACACGGCAGCTTTTGAATGTATCACATTTTGCATTTGCACTTCATTTGATTTTCTAATTTCACTCCCTTCTTGACATATTACCAGCATTTAGACTATGCCAACAAACAGTGGTGTGGACTGGTTAAAGAGTAAGTTAAGTTTCCTATACTTGGCCAATATAAAGTCAGGTGCTTTTCCAGCATGTTTTTCCATTGCGGCAAACTGTGATTTTTTGTTTTCCTTTGCAAATTTTCCACTGAATAATTAGCTTCGTTCAGAGCGTTTTCTTCTCAACATTTCGTTTTAACATGCTACAACAAAATGTTAAACATTAACAACCACTTATTGCCTATATCATAGTTTTCAATGAAAAAATGGCTAATTTCTTGCAGAATTTTGTCATATTCAGAACTTGCTGAATATTTTAGTAATATTTCAACAAAAATGTTAAATAATGAGAGGAAACATACCATTTCAAAAGTATTAAACCCCAAAATGCACATTTTTGCATTATACCTTGCTATATTTCAGTGATTTTAAATCAGATGACCTACAAACATGGCAACTTTTTTTGATGAGCTATTAATATTGGTATCTAACCAGCGGCACATTTTATGATGCAGCGTGAATCATCAAAAGCAAAATTGCAGCTATGTTTCAGTGGCATAGCCAAGCAGCTGGCCCCTTGTGAGAAGTCTTGCCTTTCTCTAGCCCCCGTGGATCCCCCACTAAAAAAGTCCTGGTTACACCACTGTTGTGCTTGCCACAACAGTAAACCATGTTGGAAACATCTGACTATATACAGGCCTTATTATTTGTGTCAACACAACATGGAGGTCTTTTAGCAATCAAATTTTAGAAATCTGATTTTGAAGACCTATAGTTTACCATATGAAGCACTATTTAACTTTGTGCCTTTTTTATGTCAAGATATTCTTTGTCATTGCAAAATGTTATATTGTATTTTAGTTAAATAAGTTTTCCTGATTATGTGTCTCTGTAGATTCTAGATTATGCTAACAAGCAGTGGTGTGGACTAGTCAGGGAGTAAGTCTATTGGCATTGATCTTTTCATGATTCAATCAACAAAATTAGGCCTAAAAAAGAAGTTGTATTGCTCTTTTGGCTCCAAAATGGGGAGGATAAATTGGTTGGTTTTTTAATGTTTTTGTTGTTTGCTGAGCCATAATCCATTATAAAAAAAAAAAGGCAAGTATGGTTATAAAGCTGCTTAAAATGCTATAGGTAAATGTTTTGAAATTAAGCATAAATTTGTAGTTTAACATACTTTTCAATAAATATGGCCAAAAAATCCAAATATTTGAAAATCAGAATATTGGCTCAGGATTGTAAAAACATTTTTACAGATATTCAAAATGTGGACCATTTAGAAAAGGGCAATAGATTATTTTTTATTAGGCCAAGCCTTCATCAACTTCATCTTCTTTGCATGTAACGTTGCATACACTGACACAGGTGTTTGTATAGCACCATTTCATCAATATCACAGCACTGCTGATTTATGGATATCGCAATCAATTCACTTCCTACAGGACAGTGCACACTGTAGTGGTTCCAAAACATAACATGCTCAATCTGAGCCTATTGATGGACATGTTGGTACTACTCTTTATTGAGAACAGTACACATGATACATGTATTGTTATAGAAGGCCATACTATGCCTGTATATGTATTGTAATGAACAAAAAGTAGCCTGGGTTTGGAACAGTAACCTCAGATCGTGTACTGTCTATTCATTCATATTTTTTATTTCCATAAAAATCAAAGACATTATAAAAGACATTAATTCATTCATATTTTATTTCCATAAAAATCAAAGACATTATAAAAAAATATATAAAAACACGGTACATATGGAGGAAAAGGCTGGAAGACCAAAAAGGTCTGAAAGTTAGCCTTTCCTGAAATCAAATGAAATTAACAAAATAAATCAACATTACATAACATAACCAAAAGACAAGGGAAGGGGAGAGGGGGGTGCTCACGAAAAAGATTAATTATATTAATTAGAGATCAGTTTTGTTTTGAATTGATTACGGAAATGTTTAACAGATTTTGAAGCTTTCAGATTTTTATCTAAAGAATTCCAAAGAATGGGACCTCTTGTACGTATAGCATGATCAGAAAAGACTTTCTTATTTTTGGTTAGATTTAGGTCATTTACATATCATGTCTTGTAGTTATGTATGTCAGAACGTTTGGTAAAATAATTATCAAATGAACAGGGCAGCTCATTTATAGAGTGCCTGTACATGAATGTACCTAATTCCAGTGTGTACATATCTTCAACTTTTAATGTTATAATTAGCAAACAATGGCACTGTGTGGTCTCTATAGTGAGCGTTTGCCACCGTTCCAAATTCCACCGTTCTATTCCAAAGGGCCCCTCCCGGGGGCCCCTCCTGGTTGCTCTCCTATCAAAACTAAGCAAATAATTGAAAAGTATTTATGGCAGAAAATGCCACTTTAATAACTCTATCATGGAGTTCAATTCTTCAGGCCTTTAATAGGCCTACCAGAAGCAAAAATATGTATTGTAGTGACCCATAGAACAGTACATGCTCTTTGGATGGTACGGGTACACAGTGCACTGATACCACTTTTTATCTTGCCTGATGAACTTGTTCACAAAGAGAGTATGCAGTCAATATTCCTGTCTATATGTGTATGAGTATGTGTGGAAGTGTGTAATGTCACTAATGTGTTCATTTGATTGAAGTTTCATATAGATGCTATTCCAAAAGTATCACTTCTGGTCAAATCAAACTTGGTATAATTGGAACATAGAGATAAAAATACTAGTGCGCATCTGACTAACTATCAACTCCCCACAGCCCTTGATTGGGTAGTAGCACGTAAAATGAAGGTTGATTCATCTGGTGAAAAGGAATCGCAGAAAATGGTTAAAAATATTGGTACTTTTACAAGGCAAAAAGCAACTTTTCTAGGCATTGTTGACATGGTGTCTTCAGGACACTAACATGACTAAGACCTACAATCCAGGAAAAAAGACAGGTAAGGTGTGCCAACCTTTTTTCCTGGATTGTAGATCTTAGTCATGTTGTAAACAGGTCAGCAAGACCCTCCAACATTGAAAGATGGGGAGTAGGGAAGGGTGAGATACAAGGGGAGTTTGTACTTCACATAATTATATTGCATGCATGTTTCACTCACCTTTTCCAATTTTGATAGGGCACACATTTCAATTGTTTGGTACCAGTGTGCCAACTATTTTTTTCAGGATTGTAGCATTGGACTATTCCATTTAAAATCCACACTACCCCTGTGGAAGATTTAGCTAAAGTCTGCCACAGAGGGAGTATCAATTTTGAATCGAATACACAATTAGGTAACTTCCATTTGAAATACTTACTCCAGTTGTGGAAGATATAGGTAAAGCTATAATACAAGGGGAGTATGGGTTTCAAAATGATTAACCCTGACCAATTACATTTGAAAAACATACTCCCCCTGTGGAAGATATTTCCAAAATCTTCCACAGGGGTAGTATGGATTTCAACTGGAGATTGAAATTTGAGACAGTTTGTGTGGCTGAAGATGCAAAATAAGGCACACTGTTTTACCACTACGTTCAGATCTTTCAATCGTCATAACAATTTGTAAACAAATTGTTTCTGAGTTTGATTAACAGGTGACACCATACATTATGCTCATGGAACAAAAATATATGTCTTTGAAATTTGACGACCAAGGTCCCAAACGCGGTCCCAGACGCACATCAATAGCATCATCAATTTGAGGGCACCAACCATTTAAATGGCTACACGTTAAACATTTACCATCATTACAGGACATTACTTCATACTACTTTCCAATTCATGACACAGCTTATGTGCAACATATATTGCTCTCAGCCATATAATATAAATCAGGTGTGTGCAACCCATTTTCCCTGTGGTTTAGTTTTAGCTTCAGACTGCAAAAAAAAATGAGAATTAAGCCATACCTTAGTATTCGACATAGAAGTGATCATGTAACAGGATTAACTACAATAGCAATAGATGAGTATAATTTTTGAATATATCGCCCTGCACTACAAGCAGGTTGCACTCATCACCTGTGTATGTCTGCAAACATAGATTTAATACAGTACCACTCCTTTCAAAGATACTAATCTTACAGGTGCGAGTGATTAGCTTGACATGAATATTCTATAGAATTACAATCCAGGTCTTTATCCCTGTTCTTTGACATCTATGGTTCAATGTATATGTACCTCATGGATGTTGTAGTGCAGGGCGATACATTCAAAAATTGTAGTATTCATATATTACCATGGTAGTTATCGTGTTACATCATCACTTCTGCGGTGAATTGTCAGTGCTCAATCACAGATTGGTGGACAGGTGACATTGAATCAGTTGGTGACTGGCTCTGTCTGCCCTGCAGGTCGTATGCTATAATGATCTATTAATTCTTCTTAGTTGTAGTATTCTTTATGTTCTATCATCAAGTCACTTTCATTCAGTCTAGATCATGTGAAATATTGCAAGAATCGTGTGAAATATTGCAAGAATCGTGTGAAATATTGCAAGAATCGTGTGAAATATTGCAAGAATCGTGTGAAATATTGCAAGAATCGTGTGAAATATTGTAAGAATCGTGTGAAATATTGCAAGAATCATGTCATGTGAAATATTGCAAGAATCATGTGAAATATTGTGTCTGCCCTGCAGGTCGTATGCTATAATGATCTATTAATTCTTCTTAGTTGTAGTATTCTTTATGTTCTATCATCAAGTCACTTTCATTCAGTCTAGATCATGTGAAATATTGCAAGAATCGTGTGAAATATTGCAAGAATCGTGTGAAATATTGCAAGAATCATGTGAAATATTGCAAGAATCATGTGAAATTTTGCAAGAATCATGTGAAATATTGCAAGAATTATTCACAAATGCATTTATTTACCATCACTTTCAATCCTTATGCAGCTACTATTTCAAAAGATGGGAGTTGTTTGTCAATAGTGTGGTGGATGCTTTGAAGAGTGGCACAAAATTTGACCAGGATGACTTCAATCAGAAATGTTTCAGTACAGTAGAGCAACCATGGACTATGCAGCAGAATTTGTATTCTACAAAACCAACAGGTTAGTGTAAAGCCAAGAATGTTCTGCTTTACAAATGCTAAATTCCGCTTTTCTCCGCTTTGTAATTTTAGCACATTTCTGACATAATGATATTTTAAATTGTTTGCAAACAATCCAAGAATAAACTGATTAAAAAGCCCGGCCAATGTGACGATCATTGGGATGTTGCAAAGTTGGGATGGGTGATTGGGTATCATGGCTACAATGGAGCTCAATGGGAGGTAGGACAGGCGTTGTACGGTAAATCTATGACGGAATTTACTTTATTTTGATGAATTTTGAAGACCCATTTCATTTAGTATTTTATTTATTTCTTTTCAATTGTATTTTTTTTTTCTTTTTCTAGGTCATATTTGCTTATTTTGTTCTCAGAAATGCGTTTTCCGCTTTACCTCCGAATTCCGCGATTTTCGCGGAATTTCCGCAACGCGGAGAATTCTTGGCTTTAGGTTAGTGCAGTGTCAAGGTGTCCTCTGGTGGTAGGGTGTGAGGGTGACACAAACTTGGTAACTTTCAGTCTGAAAACGTGTCAGTATAGTATATATGTCTGGAAAGAAAAAGAGCAAGGTACACCAACTTGAAGTGGGGAAACAAGTAAAATACAGACTAGACAGTATGCAGCAGGGGACAAAAACAGCAAATGTGGGCATTAGAAGTAGGCAAAGTTTGATAGCCAAAAATTACCAGTTCCAAGGCCCACAGAAGCGCTAAACTTGCAAACAAAAAAACATGGATCAATAAGCAGACATGATAAACCAAACAACCAATGCATGCGCATATTTTGGGGGGCTTTGAAGGCCCCTCCCCAGGGTAAAAGCAAGGGGCGGCAAAAAGAAGTGGTGGCGGTAGATGAAGGGGTGGCAAGAAGAATTGTTAAAGAAAAAAGGGCGATACAGAAGGGGCGGCATGAAAAATTATTAATTAAAAAGGGTAGAAAATTGCTTTGGTTGACAACAGGGCTACAGCTCTAGGCGGTGGTGGTAATTTGTGTGGGGGGTGTAACACCTATAATAAGGGTGATTCTCTGAAAAGGTGAACTTTTAAGTCCCGCGACTTTCGGCGCTCATAAAAGTTTTAAAGGCGGATTTATTTTTATTTTTTGGCTTAGTCATGGACTTTTGTATGTATAAAAATAGTTAAGAACATCCAAGTGGGGAAAAATAAATTTCTTGGAGTCAAAAAATTCTTCAATATCTGACGACCCCCCTGAAAACCCCATGTCCCGATGTCACGCACCAAATTTTAGTGATTTTGTAGTATTTTTGTGAGCAAGTGTGGGAAGTGAAAATTACCACTGACTGGGGTAAATATCATGTCTAAGAAGGTTTAAATGCTTAAAACCACTTCTAAAGTCAATTTTATGGAATAATTCAAAAATTTGTGTCAAAAAATTGCTGTCCCTTAGTTTTGCATCATTGCCGTCACATTGGCATCAAAACGGCTGGAGGTGAAGACCAAATATCAGAGGTCAATAATTTGACCCCGTATGCTGCCGTTTACAGACGATGAAAAACATCAACCCGAAATAGCTGCACATTGGCACTCTTTTCCTGCCAATTTTGAGGGTATCTTCATGTATACAGGCGCGTACCTTTATTCAACATCATCTCCAAACGTTTCTGATCAATTTGATATAAGTGTTATTGTTGAATTTTTCCGGAAAATAATGATGGTTGAATATGTCCCACAAGCTGTTGTGGTGATATGTAACACGCTGGGTAAGCTTTACCCTGCTATTAACCGTAAGCAATGTCTGAACCATCATCTCCGCTACATCAGTTGGCGTCACAATTTGCCGTGGCGGAGATGATTCTCTATAGGAATTCGTGTAGAAATATCATATCCGTCACATCACCATCATCTCCATCACAGCACCGGATCTTGAGATACAGCGAAGTCCAGTTTAGTTTATCAGAAAATGCTTACCAATTCTAAACCTTCTCATCGGTATGAATTTCATTTTCAAGTAGTGTGAAAACATTTCTGAAATCAAATTTATGCAATTATGACGGAGATGATTCTCTATAGGAATTTATGTAGAAATATCATATCCGTCACATCACCATCATCTCCATCACAGCAATGTCATCTCCATCACAATTGTTGTTGACCTTTATTTGACCTTTGACCCAGACAACATGGAATTTACTATTTGGAAATGTAATTGATATTGTATGTGTTTACTATGTCAATAGAAATTTATTTAGTTATTTCAAGCAAAATTATGAATATACTAAAAGTTTGTATAAAAAAATACCAACAGACATGACTTTTTCTGTACAGCCTGCCTCTCATTGTCCCAACTAAATGACGAAAGTACAAAATCATATTTTATTTAAATGAAAAAAGCAAACATGAATCAAGCAACTTACAAGTTATCCATAAAACTCATAATTAAGAGTTTTAACAATTGTTTTGTCCTTTTTTCCTTTTTGGCCTAAATGTGACGGAGATGATGCTCACCTGGCACAACCTGCAGATTACGCCTCTATAATATAGAGGCGCCCTAAAGATTGCGCCAAATATTGTTTTCATGCAATAGAGACTTACATCCTTACAGATATGTAAAGGAAACATTTTTATAATCATTTTCAAATTCATATTTGCCTATCTTCCAATAGTACACCTTTTCAGAGAAATACCCATAATACTTTAATAAAAAAATATAAAAATTGTTGAAAAAAAATTTTTGCTCCACTTTTTAGATTTTGGAGAGCTATCCTGGCTGGAAAAAAAATTGGGACAACCTTTTTGGGCAGTTGCTACAGGGGCAGCAAAATTTACTTTTTCTTTAGCCCCAGGGTAGGAGCAGTCATGATACGCCACTGCAATGTAGGTCAAATAGAACTTGGAACTGGTAATTTTTTGCTATCAAACTTTATCTACTTCTAATGCCTACATTTGCTGTTTTTGTCCCCCTGCTGCGTACTGTCTAGTCTGTATTGGGCTATTCCATTTAATATCCACACTACCCCTGTGGAAGATTTTGGAAATATCTTCTACAGGGGGAGTATGAATTTCAAATGGAATTACACATTAGCAGTTCCATTTGAAACTCACTCTCCCTCAGTGAAAGATTCAGGTTGAATCTTTCTCAGAGGGTGTATGAAATTCAAATGGAGCTGCCTAATGTGTTCATTCCATTTGAAATTCATACTCCCCCTGTGGAAGATATTTCTAAAATCTCCCACAGGGGTAGTGTGGATATTAAATGGAATAGCCCATTTTACTTGTTTAATCAACTTGGTGTACCTAGTTTTTTTTTCCAGTTGTTCATATTCCAGATATCCTCTTGTATCATATATTGATCCTTGATGTATTTGTGTCCTTGTCCGTTGGATTCATCAAAATCGCGCACTGTGATTTGTTGAAACGCGTCACGTGAAAGACCATTAATTAGCAATAAAGTGACCAGGGCAACGAACTTTATGTTCTTCTCGCATCACAGCGCACAGCAAAAGCACGATGGAGTATATTAACGCCGTTACACATTCTACGCAAAGCATTACGCTTGGTTACGCGTTCTGCAATACTCGCTATCACTTATGCTTTGGCTACGCGTACGGGCGCTCCACCTTAAGGTAAACAACTTGAAATATTTGGTCAAAAATGAGATATTTTCTCTTTAAATCGCACTATTTTGTGGTAATAGAATAGAAATTTACGTTTTTACTGCCTCGGACACATTATTTGCGTGTAAAGGATAATGCATTACCCTTTATTTCTTAAGTATGTCTCATGGGATAGGTATGGAGGATAGGAATCTTTTTGGTAGGGGCCCCCCTCCCTGGGGTACTCCCTGGGGTGCTCTGTCAATTGCTTCATTACTCGCATAAAATATGTGTTCTTTTAATTTTACTGCAGGAGACACCCTGAAGATATCACAGGACCTATACAACAAGTACAAAGGAGATATCCAAGCTAGTGCTAAAGCATCCATAGGAAACCCAGTCTGGGAGAAAGCCTACATGTATAAAGATATACCTGTATACCCATCACATCTAATTGTCCATCATTGATTGTAGACTTTTAACAAGTCTTTTTGCCAGTGGTGAAACCAGAAATATGTACTGGAAAACAACTGTTTACACAACTCTTAAACTATCAAAACAATGATATAAAATTGGATCGATTGAACCAATTGGTCAAGCTACGAGTTTTAAGATACAGTCTTATCCAATATCATAAAACTCATAACGAGACCAATGAATATTGGGCATAAAGCATCCAAACTTATCATTATTATGTTTTGGATCCAATTTTTACACACTTATAATGATAAAAGACCATTGTCCTGCATTGAAATGTCTACATTTGCTAGTCCTAAGGGTCGCTAGTCCAAAGTGGTGCTAGTCCATAAGTTACCTAGTACCCAAACCATAACCCAAATCCTCAAGGAAGAACAGAAGAATAATAATTATTGTGTTTTCAATTGATTGAGCGTCCCAGGTTAAAGAAGATATAAAACGAACAAAAAAACAAACAAACTTTGTGACTAAAGAATATCAGTGAATATTTTATTGGACTATGGAACCTTGTTTTCAGACTAGCGAATCAAATAGGACAAGCAAAGCATGGGACTAGCAGTCAGTCACCCATTGAAAAGTACCGTAAAACCCCGTCTACAAGCATATAGTGTGCTTCTGATGAAAGGTACATTAATCCAGTCGTCATTATGGAGTTTGAGCAAATAAATTACGGATCCAAGCATATACAAACAAGTATTATTTTAAGACCGATCTATTGTATTGGTATATTAACGCTTGCTTCGAATTAATTAAGCTTTTATAAAAAACACTATATATGCTTGTAGACGGGGTTTTACGGTATATTGGGATGATTGATGTCTTTGACAGTTGAATTTCTATGAATATAATTGACTAGTGGTCATATATGAGCCTGATAGTTTGATATAAGGTTTGCTTTGCCGAATATGAAATAAGGTTTGGTATGTCAAATCTGTCCCTAAACTTAATCAGAAACCTAGCCCTAACCTTAACTAATCTTATTTCATATTTGACACAGCTAACTTAATATTCATATTTTTGAAATAGCGACTCTTTGACTGACCGGGGAGGAGCACCTTGAAAATACTGGTGGGCCTATAGCTAGGGGAGCTGGTAAGTAGTTTGGGCAAGTAATACTCATTTTCAATATTTTGTAATAAAGAAAAAGAATGCTTAAAATACTAAGCATATTCTCAATACCCTCTTGTAAATGAAAGTGTAAAAATACTGTTAAGGGATCTGGAATGAGCGTTTTGAGCGTTTCGACAGTATTTTTGGTGGACATGAGAGCACATCGGACATATCGAATTGCATTCTGAATACGAAAAATGTCTTTCTGATATCAAATAATTTTCATTTTTTGAAATTCACAATATAATACAAACTTTATGACAAATTATTAAAATTTGATATTTTTCACATTTTTGATATATAACAATCCATATCTTCAATACAAAAGGTCAAAATTTTCAATTGATCGTCGGCTTTTCATCCCACCTACATACACTTTAAGTATAAATCATCAGATTTATAAAGTTTACTTCTAGTACTGTTAAATATCAAAAATATCATTTTTTAATCATTTGCCATAAAATGTGTATTATATTTCGCGAATTTCAAAAAATCAAAAATTATTTGATATCAGAAGGACATTCTTCAGATTCAGAATGCAATTCGATATGTCTGATGTGCTCTGATGTCCCACAATAAATACTGTCCAAACGTTCATACCCCATCCCTTAAGTCTACACTGACAAGTTTTATATAATTATAGAAGGTTGGTAGCTCTGCTATAGCCAAATGTGGCTAAATCCCTGCAGGTGATGGTATTACTATTATTATTACTAATGTTACAAAAAATTGAAATATAGCTATCAAGACATAAATTGTTGTATTTTACAACTGATTGAGAAAGCACTAATGCTGAACTTGCAATATAAAACTTTATTCATTTGTCTGTGTAAGTATAAATTATGACATGTATTTATAAGCAAATTGAATTAATAGTCATTAATACTTTTGCCCATCTAATAGGCTAGCAGTTATGACACCAGCAGGGGTGAGTGTGAGCAGGGCCTTTGCTATAGTTTGTCCGGCTTATAATTGGCGAAAATAATTCGGGTTTTTTTTTGTGACTGTGCATGTCAATAAAATCCCAACTTGTGTAAATTCACAGGTGCCAGTCATGCATTATGCAACGCGCAACTAGCATAAGTCCTGGGCTCAACTGCATTCACGCCATTCTACATCAATACCGATGTTATCATTTTCCCCAATTATAAGCTGATCAAACTATAGAGAAGGGTAGGTGACACCCCTTCATAGATTTTGTCAGCAAGCAGTAAATGTTGTCAGCAAAAACATGCACTTGTCAACAACTGCATTGTAGGAATGTGTGTTTTTTTGCATTCGTCATTAAAAGACCCATTTTGAAGGTTGTGTCACCAAAAGACCCATTTCTAATGTAACCTACACTGTAAAAAATAACAGTGAAATTTACAGTAAAATACTGTAAAAAAGGCTAATTATTTACAGTATTTGGCTGTAATTGATAAAAACAGGCAAATACTGTATTTTTTAGTTTAAATTATCTAGGCCTATCAAAGCTGAAATTAAAATTGGAGTTATAATTCAACGTTTAAGCAATATCAATATCATCACTACACTGTAAGAATGGTCACTTATACGATTAAGTACTAAATATCACATGACTAAATTTTACAGTAAAAGTGTGTGCAGCCAATCTGCCAAACAAAACCTGTAAAATTTACAGTATCCTGTAAAAAAGATGAATTTTACAGGTTTCAACTGTATTTTCTTGACAGGAAACTGTAAATTTTACAGTTAGGCGATGTAAAAAAGCTGTTCTATGGGAAGGGTGGACTTTTGAAGTCAGTCAGCATTTTTTATCCTAAACACATTCTCAAGCTCTAAAATAACTCGCCAAATATACCTATTTTACAGCATTTTGAGTGTGTTCATTTTTGTCTCGCCTGAACTTTGTTCAGGATGGGACTTAGTAATCACTATTTCTGTCTGTCCGTGTGTGGGGGTGTGGGGGTGGATGTGTGTGTGGATGGATGGATGTATGTGTGTCCATCCGGAGCTGTATCTGGGGAACCGTAAGACTTACGGCGACGCTACTTGGTGGGAGGAAGGGTATCCAAGTTTGCTTTGTAACCGTATGTTTTCGGGGAAAAATATGCAAATTAACATAGCTAATTTGCATAATTTATGCTAAAATCAGCGCAAATTGATAGCGGAGTTTGTGGACAGACTATCTCAAGATCCGTCGGGCGCATGGTAACGAAACCTGGTGGCAGCTATGATACACATCTGCTGATCACCTGATTAGTTTTTCGGCGATAAGTATGCGCATTTAGTTGTTAATTTGCATAATTTATGCGGAACGATTCTACAAATATGGTTGGAAATCTGAAGAAATCCGCCTTGTGGAGCTGTATCTGGGGATTCGTAAGATCCCTAAGCCCTATGATGATGAAACGTGGTAGGGGGTAGTATGACCAGAGGATCTCAACCCGATTCGATTTGCAGCGCAAAATATGGTAATTAAGTACCTAATTTGCATAATTTATGCATAAAATGCAAAAACCTATTTTCTCGGAGACTAGGGGTCGCACGTTCTTCAAACTTGGTGGGTGGGTGCATCTTCACCCCAGACAGAACAAGTTTGTATTGGTTAGTGCATCAAGGTCACCCAAGGTCATCCAGGGGTCATCTGAGGTCAAATGACTAAAAACTGTTGTATGGGCACGAAACTTGGTGGGTACGGTCAACATAATGTGGTAGGGGGTAGTATGACCAGAGGATGCACACTAGTACCCCCCCCATGTGGCCCCTCCCACACACTCAAAGTTGAGGGGGGGTCAAAATTTAATGAAATATTGTTTTTATATTATGCATTACATATATATCAATTTCGGTCATGTAGGCCAAAGCATTAGGCCAAAAAAAGACTTTGAAGAATGTCTCTCATGTACAAAAGTATAGGAAACTGAACATTTAAAACCACCTTTTTAGGGTGAAGGAAGCATTTTTTCAAACAAATGTCTAAAACGGGTTTTTATGTCAAAAATGGTCTATCATACAATGTAGTCTTCATGCACACTAGCACCCCCCCATGGCCCCTCCCACACACACTCTCGAAGTTGGGGGGTGGTCAAAATTTAATGAAATATTGTTTTTATATTGCGCATTACATATATCAATTTCGGTCATGTAGGCCAAAAAAAGACTTTAAAGAATGTCTCTCATGTACAAAAGTATAGGAAACTGAACATTTAAAACCACCTTTTTAGGGTGAAGGAAGCATTTTTTTTTAAATGTCTAAAACTGGTTTTATGTCAAAAATGTCTCTGTTGGGGTGCTACATCGAGTCAAATGTTCGGAAGATTATTTCGGGGTCATCTGAGGTCACCCAGGGGTCATCCGAGGTCAAATTACTAAAACTGTCGTATGGGCATGAAACTTGGTGGGTACAATCAACATTTAGAGTCAAATGTTCGGAAGATTATTTCAGGGTCACCCAGGGGTCATCTAAGGTCAAATTACTAAAACTGTCGTATGGGCATGAAACTTGGTGGGTACAATCAACATTTAGAGTCAAATGTTCGGAAGATTATTTCAGGGTCATCCGAGGTCACCCAGGGGTCATCTAAGGTCAAACTACTAAAAACTGTCGTATGGGCATGAAACTTGGTGGGTACAGTCAACATTTAGAGTCAAATGTTCGGAAGATTATTTCAGGGTCATCCGAGGTCACCCAGGGGTCATCTGAGGTCAAATTACTAAAACTGTCATATGGGCATGAAACTTGGTGGGTACAGTCAACATTTAGAGTCAAAGTTTCGGAAGGTAATTTCAGGGGTCATCCAAGGTCACACAGGGTCATCTGAGGTCACATTACTAAAACTGTCATATGGGCATGAAACTTGGTGGGTACAGTCAACATTTAGAGTCAAAGTTTCGGAAGGTAATTTAGGGTCATCCAAGGTCACCCAGGGGTCATCTGAGGTCAAATTACTAAAAACTGTCATATGGGCATGACACTTATTGGTTACAGTCAACATTAAGAGTTAAATTTTTGAAAGGGCATTTCGGGGTCACCCAGAGGTCATCTGAGGTCAAATTACTAAAACTGTCGTATGGGCATGAAACTTGGTGGGTACAGTCAACATTTAGAGCCAAATTTTTTGGAAGGTTATTTTTGGGTCATCCAAGGTCACCCAGGGGTCATCTGAGGTCAAATTACTTGAAACTGTTATATGGGCATGAAACTTGGTTGGTACAGTCAACATTTAGAGTCATATTTTTTGGAAAGTCATTTCGGGGTCATCCAAGGTCACTCAGGGGTCATCTGAGGTCACATTACTAAAAACTGTCATATGGCACTGAGTGGTCACTGGCAACATTAAGAGTCAAATTTTGGAAGGGCATTTCAGGGTCACCCAGGGGTCATCTGAGGTCAAATTACTAAAAACTGTTGTATGGGCATGAAACTTGGTGGGTACAGTCAACATTTAGAGCCAATTTTTTGGGAGGTCATTTTGGGATCATCGATGGTCATCCATGGGCTGTGTGATGGGCATGACACCTGGTGGTTACAGTCAACATTTAAAGTCAAATTTTTGGAAGGTCATTTCAGGAACATTTGAGGTCACCCATGGGTCATCTGTGGTCAAATTTCTAAAAACTGTCACAGGGGCATGAAACTTGGTGGGTACAGTCATCATTTAGAGCCAAATTTTTGGACAGTCATTGCAAGGTCATCTGAGGTCACTCAGAGGTCATCTGAAGTCAAATGACTAAAAACTGTTGTATGGGCATGACATGTACAATCAACATTTAGAGCCCAATTTTTGGAAGGTCATTTTGGGGTCAGTAGGGGTCATCTAAGGTCACATTAGTAAAAATTGTCGGATGCCGACGGATGGGCATGATGAAACTTCGTGGGTACAGTCACCATCAGCCAGGTAATTGTGCCCAGCCGAGACCCACCAAAATTTAGGGATCAAAGGTCAAATTCCAATATTGGTCCAATCAAGCTCAAATTGAACAGGCAAATCGCCATGGGTTGTTGCAGGTTCATTTACTTCTACCAAAAGTAATCGTAAAAGCAGGCGATCGCGAAAGCAGGCGAGACTCGTGGTTCGAGAACCGCCTTGTTACAGGATACTGTACATTTTACAGGGTTTTGTTGGCAGATTGGCTGCACACACTTTTACTGTAAAATTTACAAGATTTTTTTTTACAGTGTAGCTGTCACAGACCCATGTCCCTTTAGTATTTATCATTTTATACTATATTACAAATGCCAGATAGTTTCATAAAATCATCATGTTAATTTTAAACTACAATTAAGAGCATAAACGTGTTTCAAACACATTTTGATTTTTTTTAATTCAAAGGCTGTATAACAGAACAAATGGTGAATGTTATTTTTAAATGTTTTATAAGAAAATAAACAAATCAAGGATATCTGATTCACAAGAGGAGTGAAATGTGGTCTGAATGATTTTTTATGAGGTGCGTAATTTGAATAATTAGTAGACGACAGAATTTCGACCCACCATCACCACCCTTGGGTCAGGTGAAGTTTTTATGTGTGTGGGGTGTTTTGTTGTGGTTCGTTGGTTTGTTTTTTTTGGGTTTGTTTTGTTTTTTGTTTTGGTGGTGTTTTTTTTGTTTGTCTAGATCATTCCTACAAAATTGACATTATAATGCATATTTTTAACATTTGTTCAGAAAAATGGATTGTTTTCCTTTCTGGTATAAAGAGTTCCGTGTTTTGTCCTACATAGCTAAAGATATTGTTGCACTGAAGGATGTAAGATTGTAGTTCATAGGTTTATGGTAGCAGTCTTTTTCTTAGTTGAGCATGCTCTCCACTGAAGATCAAATTAAAATTTAAAGCAGTGACAATTTGCTTTAAACATGCTTTTTTTTTCTACCTTCATATTTTAAATCTCTTCCAGTAGATAGCATCACTAAGTTACACAATTTCAAAAATTTCGTTCAAAAGAAAAAATGACAACATGCATTTAATTTGAGCTATATTCAGAAGATCGGAAAAACGCATGGATTCAACCAAAAGAAAATGTTGCAAACTTACAAATTTTAATGTGATCTTCAGTAGATAGCACAACTGACACAATTCTAGGAGAAAAATGATAATCTGCATTTAATTTGAGCCTTATCTTCAGTAAATTATTGAAAGCAAAAGTCATGGACTCAACATAGGACAAAATTACAACATTATAGAAATTTGATCTTTTATAGAAATGCCACTAACATTGGTGTGTTTTTACTACACTACATGTAGTTGTCGTGGCAGTTATCTCGGGATATGATCTTGTGAAGATCAAAAAGGTCAAAAATTTAATGAAATATTGTTTTTATATTGCGCATTACATATATCAATTTCGGTCATGTAGGCCAAAGCATTAGGCCAAAAAAAGACTTTGAAGAATATCTCTCATGTACAAAAGTATAGGAAACTGAACATTTAAAACCACCTTTTTAGGGTGAAGGAAGCATTTTTTCAAACAAATGTCTAAAACGGGTTTTTAATGTCAAAAATGGTCTATCATACAATGTAGTCTTCATGCACACTAGCACCCCCCCCCCCCCATGGCCCCCTCCCACACACTCGGAAGTTGGGGGGGTGGTCAAAAATTTAATGAAATATTGTTTTATATTGCGCATTACATATATCAATTTCGGTCATGTAGGCCAAAAAAAGACTTTAAAGAATGTCTCTCATGTACAAAAGTATAGGAAACTGAACATTTAAAACCACCTTTTTAGGGTGAAGGAAGCATTTTTTTTTAAATGTCTAAAACTGGTTTTTATGTCAAAAATGTCTCTGTTGGGGTGCTACATCGAGTCAAATGTTCGGAAGATTATTTCGGGGTCATCTGAGGTCACCCAGGGGTCATCCGAGGTCAAATTACTAAAAACTGTCGTATGGGCATGAAACTTGGTGGGTACAATCAACATTTAGAGTCAAATGTTCGGAAGATTATTTCGGGGTCATCCGAGGTCACCCAGGGGTCATCTAAGGTCAAATTACTAAAAACTGTCGTATGGGCATGAAACTTGGTGGGTACAATCAACATTTAGAGTCAAATGTTCGGAAGATTATTTCAGGGTCATCCGAGGTCACCCAGGGGTCATCTAAGGTCAAACTACTAAAACTGTCGTATGGGCATGAAACTTGGTGGGTACAGTCAACATTTAGAGTCAAATGTTCGGAAGATTATTTCAGGGGTCATCCGAGGTCACCCAGGGGTCATCTGAGGTCAAATTACTAAAACTGTCATATGGGCATGAAACTTGGTGGGTACAGTCAACATTTAGAGTCAAAGTTTCGGAAGGTAATTTCAGGGTCATCCAAGGTCACACAGGGGTCATCTGAGGTCACATTACTAAAACTGTCATATGGGCATGAAACTTGGTGGGTACAGTCAACATTTAGAGTCAAAGTTTCGGAAGGTAATTTAGGGGTCATCCAAGGTCACCCAGGGGTCATCTGAGGTCAAATTACTAAAAACTGTCATATGGGCATGACACTTATTGGTTACAGTCAACATTAAGAGTTAAATTTTTGAAAGGGCATTTCAGGGTCACCCAGGGGTCGTCTGAGGTCAAATTGCTAAAAACTGTTGTATGGGCATGAAACTTGGTGGGTACAGTCAACATTTAGAGCCAAATTTTTTGGAAGGTTATTTTGGGTCATCCAAGGTCACCCAGGGGTCATCTGAGGTCAAATTACTTGAAACTGTTATATGGGCATGAAACTTGGTTGGTACAGTCAACATTTAGAGTCATATTTTTTGGAAAGTCATTTCAGGGTCATCCAAGGTCACTCAGGGGTCATCTGAGGTCACATTACTAAAAACTGTCGTATGGGCATGACACTAAGTGGTCACTGGCAACATTAAGAGTCAAATTTTTGTAAGGGCATTTCAGGGTCACCCAGGGGTCATCTGAGGTCAAATTACTAAAAACTGTTGTATGGGCATGAAACTTGGTGGGTACAGTCAACATTTAGAGCCAATTTTTTGGAAGGTCATTTTGGGATCATCGATGGTCATCCATGGGCTGTGTGATGGGCATGACACCTGGTGGTTACAGTCAACATTTAAAGTCAAATTTTTGGAAGGTCATTTCAGGAACATTTGAGGTCACCCATGGGTCATCTGTGGTCAAATTTCTAAAAACTGTCGCAGGGGCATGAAACTTGGTGGGTACAGTCATCATTTAGAGCCAAATTTTTGGACAGTCATTGCAAGGTCATCTGAGGTCACTCAGAGGTCATCTGAAGTCAAATGACTAAAAACTGTTGTATGGGCATGACATGTACAATCAACATTTAGAGCCCAATTTTTGGAAGGTCATTTTGGGGTCAGTAGGGGTCATCTAAGGTCACATTAGTAAAAATTGTCGGATGCCGACGGATGGGCATGATGAAACTTCGTGGGTACAGTCACCATCAGCCAGGTAATTGTGCCCAGCCGAGACCCACCAAAATTTAGGGATCAAAGGTCAAATTCCAATATTGGTCCAATCAAGCTCAAATTGAACAGGCAAATCGCCATGGGTTGTTGCAGGTTCATTTACTTCTACCAAAAGTAATCGTAAAAGCAGGCGATCGCGAAAGCAGGCGAGACTCGTGGTTCGAGAACCGCCTTGTTACAGGATACTGTACATTTTACAGGGTTTTGTTGGCAGATTGGCTGCACACACTTTTACTGTAAAATTTACAAGATTTTTTTTACAGTGTAGCTGTCACAGACCCATGTCCCTTTAGTATTTATCATTTTATACTATATTACAAATGCCAGATAGTTTCATAAAATCATCATGTTAATTTTAAACTACAATTAAGAGCATAAACGTGTTTCAAACACATTTTGATTTTTTTTAATTCAAAGGCTGTATAACAGAACAAATGGTGAATGTTATTTTTAAATGTTTTATAAGAAAATAAACAAATCAAGGATATCTGATTCACAAGAGGAGTGAAATGTGGTCTGAATGATTTTTATGAGGTGCGTAATTTGAATAATTAGTAGACGACAGAATTTCGACCCACCATCACCACCCTTGGGTCAGGTGAAGTTTTTATGTGTGTGGGGTTTTGTTGTGGTTCGTTGGTTTGTTTTTTTGGGTTTGTTTTGTTTTTTGTTTTGGTGGTGTGTTTTGTTTGTTTGTCTAGATCATTCCTACAAAATTGACATTATAATGCATATTTTTAACATTTGTTCAGAAAAATGGATTGTTTTCCTTTCTGGTATAAAGAGTTCCGTGTTTTGTCCTACATAGCTAAAGATATTGTTGCACTGAAGGATGTAAGATTGTAGTTCATAGGTTTATGGTAGCAGTCTTTTTTCTTAGTTGAGCATGCTCTCCACTGAAGATCAAATTAAAATTTAAAGCAGTGACAATTTGCTTTAAACATGCTTTTTTTCTACCTTCATATTTTAAATCTCTTCCAGTAGATAGCATCACTAAGTTACACAATTTCAAAAATTTCGTTCAAAAGAAAAAATGACAACATGCATTTAATTTGAGCTATATTCAGAAGATCGGAAAAACGCACGGATTCAACCAAAAGAAAATGTTGCAAACTTACAAATTTTAATGTGATCTTCAGTAGATAACACAACTGACACAATTCTAGGAGAAAAATGATAATCTGCATTTAATTTGAACCTTATCTTCAGTAAATTATTGAAAGCAAAAGCATGGACTCAACATAGGACAAAATTACAACATATAGAAATTTGATCTTTTATAGAAATGCCACTAATATTGGTGTGTTTTTACTACACTACATGTAGTTGTCGTGGCAGTTATCTCGGGATATGATCTTGTGAAGATCAAATTAGAATTGCAAGCAGTGACAACTTAAAATGTCTTTGTCTTAAGGGATCTAAAATGAGCGTTTATTGTGTTTCGACAGTATTTTTTGTGGGACATGAGAGCTCCTCGAAGTAAATTATATAAATCTAATGACATATTCTTAAAGTGTATGTAGCAGGGAGGAAAAGCCGATGGTCAATTGAAAATGTTGACCTTTCATATTGAAGATATGGATTTTTTTCCCAAAAAGACCTAATATTTTTTGGCGTTTTGGGAAAAAAAAAAATCCATATCTTCAATACGAAAGGTCAGAATTTTCAATTGATCGTCGGCTTTTTATCCCACCTACATACACTTTAAGTATAAATCATCAGATTTATAAAGTTTACTTCAAGTACCGTTAAATATCACAAATATCAATTTTTAATGATTTGCCATAAAATGTGTATTAAATTGCGAATTTCAAAAATCAAAATTATTTGATATCAGAATGACATTCTTCGTATTCAGAATGCAATTCGATATGTCTGATGTGCTCTAATGTCCCACAATAAATACTGTCCAAACGTTCATACCCCAGCCCTTAAGTAGATTGCATCAAAATTTCAATCTATCTTGCTCAGAAGAAAAAATGTGACAACATGCATTTGAGTTTTCTTGAAGGAGTCCGAACTTAGTCTTACACCATGCATTTAATTTGAGCTATCTTCAGTAGATAGAAAAAATACACAAATTCAGCACACAAATTCAGCATAATTTCATACCAAAAAAATGGCGCAACACTGTCCCAATTTGCTCGATTTTAGTACCCAATGTCTATTAAACTCTGCATTGATTTACATGGAGAATATTAAATTTTATTACATTTTTCAGTAGATATCAACGAAAAAAGCTTATTCCAAAGATTTTAATTAAAATTTGATTCCGATTTTGCGTTTGCGAGTTCTGCATGATTATGTGTAACACTGTTGCCAGTGTTGTAATTTCGTTCTGGTGTATCCATGGAAATGGTGTATCAGAACGTAGGCCTAATTCAAATTTGACGATATCTTTGCTAAACAAATTATTCTGTACATAAACAATAGAGGTTTCCAGTGGTACAAATATCTTTTTTTGAGAAAAGTTGTGGATCACGAAATGCCCTTTTAAGTTATTCTCTATGTGTATGTTGAATTTGTTTGTTTTTGCTCTTTATTGCAGATAGCTCAAAGTATATCTCCTGATCGAGATATATTGATATTTTATAGAATCATAGAATCAGTGAGTGGTGCTATCTACTGAAGATCAAATTACACTTTCAAGTGTTGTAATATTTTCTTTTAGTGTATTCTAAATGCAGGTGTTTTTTTGCTATCTACCGAAGATAGCTCAAATTAAAATGTATAATTATGTCGATATACATTGCCTCCTGAACCATTGTGAACAAGACATTTTAGAATCGAGTTAAGGGATCTGGAATGAGCGTTTCGACAGTATTTTTTGTGGGACATGAGAGCACATCAGACATATCGAATATTGCATTCTGAATACGAAGAATGTCTTTCTGATATCAAATAATTTTCATTTTTTGAAATTCACGATATTATACAAATTTTATGACAAATTATTAAAATTTGTTATTATTCACATTTTTGATATATAACAGTCCTCGAAGTAAATTGTATAAATCTAATGATATATTCTTAAAGTGTATGTAGCTGGGAGAAAAAGCCGACGATCAATTGAAAATTTTGACCATTCATATTGAAGATATGGATTTTTTCCCAAAAGACCTAATTTTTTTGGGTGTTTTTGGGGAAAAAATCCATATCGTCAATGCGAAAGGTCAAAATTTTCAATTGATCGTCGGCTTTTCATCCCACCTACATACACTTTAAGTATAAATCATCAGATTTATCAAGTTTACTTCGAGTACTGTTAAATAGCAAAAATATCAATTTTTAATGATTTGCCATAAAATGTGTATTACATTGCGAATTTCAAAAAATCAAAATTATTTGATATCAAAAGGACATTCTTCGTATTCAGAATGCAATTCGATATGTCTGATGTGCTCTAATGTCCCACAATAAATACTGTCCAAACGTTCATACCCCATCCCTTAAGCATACTGTTATCGCCACTGAAGATCAAATTACAATTTCAAGCACTGATGACTTGCTTTAAACATGTTTTCATTGTCATATTTAAAACTCTTGGTCTTCAGTAGACAGCATCACTAACATGATTCTAAAAGCACTGATGACTTGCTTTAAACATGTTTTCATTGTCATATTTAAAACTCTTGGTCTTCAGTAGATAGCATCACTAACATGATTCTAAAAGCACTGATGACTTGCTTTAAACATGTTTTCATCGTCATATTTAAAACTCTTGGTCTTCAGTAGACAGCATCACTAACATGATTCTAAAAGCACTGATGACTTGCTTTAAACATGTTTTCATTGTCATATTTAAAACTCTTGGTCTTCAGTAGACAGCATCACTAACATGATTCTAAAAGCACTGATGACTTGCTTTAAACATGTTTTCATTGTCATATTTAAAACTCTTGGTCTTCAGTAGATAGCATCACTAACATGATTCTAAAAGCACTGATGACTTGCTTTAAACATGTTTTCATCGTCATATTTAAAACTCTTGGTCTTCAGTAGATAGCATCACTAACATGATTCTAAAAGCACTGATGACTTGCTTTAAACATGTTTTCATCGTCATATTTAAAACTCTTGGTCTTCAGTAGATAGCATCATGTTAGTAGGGAGCACGGTGGCCGAGCGGAACGGGCACTGACTCATAATCGGAAGGTTGTGGGTTCGAGCCCCGGCGACGCCATCGTGTTCTGCCCTTGAGTAAGGCACTTTATCTCGATTACTCCTCTCCACCCAGGTGTTTAAATGGGTACCGGCATTCTTAAATGCTGGGAAGGTAACAGACTCGCTGTAGAGGAGGTGTAGCGATCCCCTATAGCAACATTACATGGAGGAGTCTGGCCCAATCGCCAATGAAAGAGAGATGGGCACTCCGATCACTGTTTATACAGGGTCGTCTCCTTTACCTTTTTTTTTTTTAGATAGCATCACTAACATGATTCTAAAAGCACTGATGACTTGCTTTAAACATGTTTTCATTGTCATATTTAAAACTCTTGGTCTTCAGTAGATAGCATCACTAACATGATTCATTGATTCTAAAATATTAATCTGTCTCATTGAAAAGGAAAAACTGACATCGTGGATTTAATTTGAATTATCTTCAGAAGATAGCAACATCACATATAGATTTAACATAATTAATAGGCCTACTAAATATCGCAACATATTGGAAAAATGAACCAATTTCATATTTGACCATTTCCAACTTTTAAAAACCCCAATTTAGGCCCGCTTCACACTAATTTGTTCCAATTTAAAAAGATTTGACCACTTAAGCTTCAATATGTTTATATCTACACGTTTCATGATCCTTTCTTAGCTCATCAAGAAATTTGACCCCCCCCCCCGGGTATACGCGCCTGATTTTGTACACAATTGTCAGTTCTTCAGCATCAGTTATCAGTTAGAAAGATGCAATGAATCGGGATGAGATTCTAAATGCTATCTTCAGTAGATATAGCGAAAAAATCCTAAAACGCGCAAGGTTACTCTGCCCGAATTAACAAATCGGCATTCGGCCGATATGCCGCGCTATTAAAAAAGAAGAAGGGGTGGGGGTGGGGAGAGGTAAAAATAGAGAAACAGACAGATGATAATCTCTGCTTTATAAGTGCCGTTTTAAATTTTGGTCAGCTTCGTCATTTTTACATTTCTTTATAGCTCTGCAGTCGGCCTAATGCCGATTTTTCTCTGAGCGCGCAACCCAATGCAGTTTTGCCGTTTCTCGCCGTACTGAATCATCATCTACAACGCGTGCTAGGCAATGCTTTTTTCTTCTTCTTCTTTTTTTTAATATTACTATTTTTTATTTTTTTTGCTTGCTATCTTCTGAAGATAGCAATTTCGGCCAGCTTCGTCATTTTAACATTTCTTTATAGGTTTGCATTCGGCCTAGTGCCGATTTTTATACTAAACGAAAATGTGGCGAGACATGCCGTAATTTGCTCGATTCTGGTGCCGGTGTCTATAGAGCTCCTGCGGTAATATTAAAATTGAAATATCTCAAGAACCGAATACCGTATGACGCTGAAACAAACTTTGAAATAAAGCTTTACATTTCTCTATCTGTTTTATGTCATTTTGGTGTTTGTCGGATTCGTGTGATTTTGATATCAAATGCAGATAGCTCAAATTTAAATGTCCGTTGGTTGTCGTTTATGTCTGCTGAACGAAAACATTCAAATTAAAATTTCAAATGTTGCTACATTTTGTTTTAGTTTATAATTTTAATTGCGTGTGTTTTTTTGTTCTCCCTACTGAATACTAGAATATAGGCTAGCTGAAATAAAATGCAGGCCTATGTTTTCATTGTCCCCTGCGCGAGATATATATTTCCGAATCGAATTAGGCCTACTGGTGCTATATCTACTGAGAATCAAATTAAAATTTCAAATGTTGCGACATTTTGTTTTGGTTTAATTTGGGACTATAGGCGTTAATTTGGGAGTATATGAGATTGTAAATGCTAGGCCTATCTTCAGTAGATATAGCGAAAAAAAAAATCCTAAAAGCGCACGGTTACTCAGTCTGCTGCGCGAATAAAAAAAAATCGGCATTCGGCCTATATGCCGCGCTATTTATAAAAAAACGGGGGGAAAGAGGTAAAAATAGAGAAACAGGCAGATGCGGGAAGTGATAAGTCAATCAATCAATCAATCAATCAATCAATTTTATTTATCCATTCATCAAGCAACAAGTCTGTAATATCGCTTTAAACTTTCTGATCGGGGCTGATGTATTAGAAAGAAAAAACTCGCCGCTACATGATGAAGTAAACATTTAGAGAAAATAATGTAAAACATTACTTCTAGAGTAGAAAGATGCAATGAATCGGGATGAGATTCTAAATGCTATCTTCAGTAGATATATAGTGAAAAAATCCTAAAACGCGCACGGTTACTCTGCCCGAATTTAATAAAAATAGAGAAACAGACAGATGATAATCTCTGCTTTATAAGTGCCGTTTTAAATTTTGGTCAGCTTCGTCATTTTTACATTTCTTTATAGCTCTGCAGTCGACCTAATATGCCGATTTTTCTCTGAGGGCATGTTCGAGCGCGAGCGCAACCCCGTTCAATGCAGTTTTGCCGTTTCGCGCCGTATTGAATCATCATCTACAACGCGTGCTAGGCAATGCTTTTTTTTTTTTTTTTTTAATATTACTATTTTTTTTTTTTACTTGCTATCTTCTGAAGATAGCAATTTTGGTCAGCTTCGTCATTTTAACATTTCTTTATAGCTTTGCATTTGGCCTAGTGCCGATTTTATACTAAAAGAAAATGTGGCGAGACATGCCGTAATTTGCTCGATTCTGGTGCCGGTGTCTATAGAGCTCCTGCATTGATTTACATGGGTAATATTAAAATTGAAATATCTCAAGAACCGAATACCGTATGACGCTGAAACTAACTTAGACGCTGAAACAAACTTTGAAATAAAGCTTTACATTTCTCTATCTGTTTTATGTCATTTTGGTGTTTGTCGGATTCGTATGATTTTGATATCAAATGCAGATAGCTCAAATTTAAATGTCCGTTGGTTGTCGTTTATGTCTGCTGAACGAAAACATTCAAATTAAAATTTCACATGTTGCTACATTTTGTTTTAGTTTATAATTTTAATTGTGTGTGGTTTTTTGTTCTCCCTACTGAATACTAGAATATAGCTGAAATAAAATGCAGGCCTATGTTTTCATTGTCCCCTGCGCGAGATACGAGGGACAGTCAGTATGTTTTAAGAGTGGACTCGTGACGTCATATGTGGATTCATGGCATTTCTCAATGATTACATAAACATTGTGCCTTTGTCTTTCAAACAACACATGCAAAAATTATATCACACACATGATTACGTAACAGCATTAGCATAAAATCAATGGTCTAGAGTCACCTGGTGAAATTTAGTCAATTTTGTTAAGGGAAATAAGAGGCTGACATGAATTATTGTTGTATTTTTTATATTTTCTCGGGAATTAAAGAATGGAGAATGCTGCCCTTTGGAACAGTAATAGAACACAAATTACCAATTCATTAAACCATGTTTGTTGGGCTGTAAATGTTTTAGTTTGTTTAAAATGCATGGTCAAATATGTCTTATTTTTGACAAAAACAAGGCTTTTCTTTCTATACAAATCTTGATATTGCCAAAAATAGCAAACGTGGAAATTTAATTTTTTGGCCAGTTCTGTTGACTAATCTCCAAAAATTAAAACGGGAGTCTCCCTAGAAAATATTTGAATCCGTGATTAAAATATAACTGTTATTCTACCATTGTTACATTTATACAAAAAGTAGTGGTACAGAGAGAGAGGCCATCGTTTTAATAAAAAAAATATTTTTAAAACTTTTCTGTTCATTTCAGGTTGAGATCATCCATAAAAATTCATAGAAATATTTAAATTAAAATTTTCATAGCATTTTGTAATATTTTAGGCCCTATTTACATGGAATTTTGCCATTTTCGTGCATTTCCACCATGTTGTATCGGTCATCCTACCTACGCATGCGCAGATTATTGTTTGATTTGCACCAGTTATCATCGCACTGAGTACTAGTTCTCACACGTGACCAGTCATTATATTTTAGTCTGTTTCATTTTGGAGATAATTAATGTCATTTGTAATAACTGCTTTTTCATTAACGCCATTTTTGCAGAATAATTTTGCTTCCATTCAAGCCCTAAAGTTGTTGAAGTTTCCAGACGTCCCATTTCCACCACAGTTTAATGACACGTCTCATATTTTACCAAATGCAAACTGAGGACCCAGTGTTTATTCCTGCCAAAAACTAGTCTTATGCCCCTTGTACTTTTTCTGTTCTCGGACATTTTGAACACGTGTCTTTGCTGTAATTTAAAAGGCCCGACTTTTTGCGTGATTTGGCAGTGTCCCTAGTATATTGATGTTATGCTATTGCTGTTACGTAATCATGTGTATGATATAATTTTTACATGTGTTGTTTGAAAGACAAAGGTACAGTGTTTATGTAATCATTGAGAAATGCCATGAAAACAATCCACATATGACGTCACGAGTCCACTCTTAAAACATACTGACTGCCCCTCGTATATATTTCCGAATCGAATTAGGCCTACTGGTGCTATATGTACTTAGAATCAAATTAACATTTCAAATGTTGAGACATTTTGTTTTGGTTTAATTTGGGACTATAGGCGTTAAGTTGGGACTATATGAGATTCTAAATGCTAGGCCTATCTTCAGTAGATATAGCGAAAAAAAATCCTAAAACGCGCACGGTTACACTGCGCGAATAAAAAAAAATCGGCATTCGGCCTATATGCCGCGCTATTTAAAAAAAAAAGGGGGAGGGGGGAAGAGGTAAAAATAGAGAAACGGGCAGATGCGGGAAGTGATAAGTCTGTAATATCGCTTTAAACTTTCTGATCGGGACTGATGTATTAGAAAGAAAAAACTCGCCGCTACATGATGAAGTAAACATTTAGAGAAAATAATGTAAAACATTACTTCTAGAGTAGAAACATGCAATGATTCGGGATGAGATTCTAAATGCTATCTTCAGTAGATATAGCGAAAAAATCCTAAAACGCGCACGGTTACTCTGCCCGAATTTTTAAAAATCGGCATTCGGCCTATATGCCGCGCTATTTAAAAAAAAAAAAGGGGGGGGGTAAAAATAGAGAAACAGACAGTGATAATTTCTGCTTTATAAGTACCGTTTTAAATTTTGGGCAGCTTCGTCATTTTTACATTTCTTTATAGCTCTGCAGTCGGCCTAATGCCGATTTTTCTCTGAGCGCGCAAGCCCGTTCAATGCAGTTCTGCCGTTTCGCGCCGTACTGAATCATCATCTACAACGCGTGCTAGGCAATGCTTTTTTTATTTTTTTTTATTTTTTTGTAATATTACTATTTTTTATTTTTTTACTTGCTATCTTCTGAAGATAGCAATTTTGGTCAGCTTCGTCATTTTAACATTTCTTTATAGCTTTGCATTCGGCCTAATGCCGATTTTTATACTAAAAGAAAATGTGGCGAGACATGCCGTAATTTGCTCGATTCTGGTGCCGGTGTCTATAGAGCTCCTGCATTGATTTACATCATTGGGTAATATTAAAATTGAAATAGGCCTATCTCAAGAACCGAATACCGTATGACGCTGAAACAAACTTTTGAAATAAAGCTTTACATTTCTCTATCTGTTTTATGTCATTTTGGTGTTTGTCGGATTCGTATGATTTTGATATCAAATGCAGATAGCTCAAATTTAAATGTCCGTTGGTTGTCGTTTATGTCTGCTGAACGAAAACATTCAAATTAAAATTTCACATGTTGCTACATTTTGTTTTAGTTTATAATTTTAATTGCGTGTGGTTTTTTGTTCTCCCTACTGAATACTAGAATATAGCTGAAATAAAATGCAGGCCTATGTTTTCATTGTCCCCTGCGCGAGATATATATTTCCGAATCGAATTAGGCCTACTGGTGCTATAATAACATTTCAAATGTTGAGACATTTTGTTTTGGTTTAATTTGGGACTATAGGCGTTAATTTGGGACTATATGAGATTCTAAATGCTAGGCCTATCTTCAGTAGATATAGCGAAAAAAAATCCTAAAACGCGCACGGTTACACTGCGCGAATAAAAAAAGTCGGCATTCGGCCTATGCCGCGCTATTTAAAAAAAAACGGGGAAAAGAGGTAAAAATAGAGAAACAGGCAGATGCGGGAAGTGTTCAGTCTGTAATCCCGCTTTAAACTTTCTGATCGGGACTGATGTATTAGAAAGAAAAAACTCGCCGCTACATGATGAAGTAAACATTTAGAGAAAATAATGTAAAACATTACTTCTAGAGTAGAAAGATGCAATGATTCGGGATGAGATTCTAAATGCTATCTTCAGTAGATATAGCGAAAAAATCCTAAAACGCGCACGGTTACTCTGCCCGAATTAAAAAAATCGGCATTCGGCATATATAGGCCGCGCTATTTAAAAAAAAGGGGGGAAATAGAGAAACAGACAGATGATAATTTCTGCTTTATAAGTACCGTTTTAAATTTTGGGCAGCTTCGTCATTTTTACATTTCTTTATAGCTCTGCAGTCGGCCTAATGCCGATTTTTCTCTGAGCGCGCAAGCCCGTTCAATGCAGTTTTGCCGTTTCGCGCCGTACTGAATCATCATCTACAACGCGTGCTAGGCAATGCTTTTTGTTATTTTTTTTTATTTTTTAATATTACTATTTTTATTTTTTACTTGCTATCTTCTGAAGCTAGCAATTTTGGTCAGCTTCGTCATTTTAACATTTCTTTATAGCTTTGCATTCGGCCTAGTGCCGATTTTTATACTAAAAGAAAATGTGGCGAGACATGCCGTAATTTGCTTGATTCTGGTGCCGGTGTCTATAGAGCTCCTGCATTGATTTACATCATTGGGTTAAATTTGAAATATCTTAAGAACCGAATACCGTATGACGCTGAAACAAACTTTTGAAATAAAGCTTTAGGCCTGCATTTCTCTATCTGTTTTATGTCATTTTGGTGTTTGTCGGATTCGTATATGATTTTGATATCAAATGCAGATAGCTCAAATTTAAATGTCCGTTGGTTGTCGTTTATGTCTGCTGAACGAAAACATTCAATTTCACATGTTGCTACATTTTGTTTTAGTTTATAATTTTAATTGCGTGTGGTTTTTTGTTCTCCTTACTGAATACTAGAATATCTAGCTGAATTAAAATGCAGGCCTGTATTTTCATTGTCCCCTGCGCGAGATATATAGGCCTATTTCCGAATCGAATTAGGCCTACTGGTGCTATATCGACTGAGAATCAAATTAACATTTCAAATGTTCGACATTTTGTTTTGGTTTAATTTGGGACTATAGGCGTTAATTTGGGACAATATGAGATTCTAAATGCTAGGCCTATCTTCAGTAGGCCTAGATATAGCGAAAAAAAATCCTAAAACGCGCACGGTTACACTGCGCGAATAAAAAAAATGGCATTCGGCCTATATGCCGCGCTATTTAAAAAAAAAAAAACGGGGGAGGTAAAAATAGAGAAACAGGCAGATGCGGGAAGTGATAAGTCTGTAATATCGCTTTAAACTTTCTGATGGGGACTGATGTATTAGAAAGAAAAAACTCGCCGCTACATGATGAAGTAAACATTTAGAGAAAATAATGTAAAACATTACTTCTAGAGTAGAAAGATGCAATGATTCGGGATGAGATTCTAATTTCTATATTCAAGAGATATAGGGAATAAATCCTAGTATCGTGCTCGTTTACTCTGCCCGAATTTAAAAAAATCGGCATTCGGCCTATATGCCGCGCTATTTAAAAAAAAAGGGGGGGAGGTAAAATAGAGAAACAGACAGATGATAATATCTGCTTTATAAGTACCGTTTTAAATTTTGGGCAGCTTCGTCATTTTTACATTTCTTTATAGCTCTGCAGTAGGCCTAATGCCGATTTTTCTTTGAGCGCGCAAGCCCGTTCAATGCTGTTTTCACAGACGTAATTTGAGTATTGATATCTTAAATCAGAGAAGATGAGAATATTCTCATCTTCTCTGCTTAGATTGATGTGAATGTGATCATCATCTGGGCCCGGGCATCTGGGGAAGGTGAAGGGCCGGGTGACATGTCAATCTGGTGGTAGGCTACATAAACATAAACAATGCGATTTCTAAAGCGCCTTTTACAAAAGTAGGCAAGCCAAAGTGCTAGTAGGGTAGGACTACCAATTATCGGACACTTAAGCAATTTGCTCAATATTTAAAAAACTGAAGAATATTTTCCCAACTATAGAACATCCACGTAATGACCAAAGACAGCCCTAAATGTAACATAAAATTTGAATTGATGAGACAAGCCATTATAGATATATGGATTGAAAACCACATTGAGGCATCTTCATGATCTTGCCAGTTATCGGACGCCTATGCCAGTTATCGGACACTACGCAGCCAGTTACCGGACACCCGCAAAAATAACGGCACACATCTATTTTTTCAACTCAACCAAATGCAGTTAAGTTTGTGTCTATTCCTTCATGATTGTGGGTTATATTTGGACATTGTCTGATACTTCACGGTGGCATTTTCCCCACCGCAAACTACATTTAGGTATAATGTAGGCCTATAAATTGTAGGCGCATCAACTATTTTAATCATAACATTATAATATAACTTAAACTTAACATCAAACCCTATTTGCGTTCTCAACTAAGCTAAAATAAACTAAAATACACCTAACATAGTGCAACATGTTAATTGACATACAGCGCCGGCTGGCTGGCAACTGTTTATAAGGCCAGAGGGTGTCCGGTAATTGGGCATGCGCAGATTTTACAAGCCAATTATCGGACACTTCATTCAGCCGGAAGCGTTGTTAGCAACCGGTCATGTCAGATGTTGCTGCAGAAACTACACAGTTTTACAAACATAATAATAAAAATATATCAGTTTTAGTAAATTATGAAAAGCTCAAGACCCACACAAATTGGTCATGCCAAATTACGCTACCTCATAAGTAACATGTTTTTAATAATAAAGAGGCATACTCAGTCCCTTCACGCTCATATTTGCGAAATAATAATAAACGGAACCAGCTGCAAGGCAGCCATTTAAATGCAGTAAGTATCCGTTCTTTCATTTGATGCGATATAAATTTATGTTGACTTGAAGAAACAACTCCACATGGTCCAAACCATGAGGCTAATGGAACTCGATTGTTAGTTTCCTATTGACCGCCCGCATCACTTTTTCAATTTGACCAAAACTTTCATTATTTTCATAAAAAAGTCAATTATCTGAACATTGAAATGGAAATAATCAAAATTGAAACTCTCAAAATGTCTGACATCCCCTGCTGATCATAATCAGCACTTTTTCTTAGTTGTAGGGGTAGAGGATGTAGTAAATAATGGAAATTTAAGGATTACCTCATCATGTTTCTAGTGATTGCAAAAATTGCTAATTTCTTTTCACTTTTATGAAAACAAATTCAAATCATTTCTCAATCTGTTGCAAAATGTCTGTAAAGATGATCTAAGCATTAATACCTGTTTTGAGATGGTCTTTCATCAACAATATATACTTTGGTACTGGTGGAGTACCTAAATTTGGAGAAAGCTGTTCATAAAATCATTGATTTTGTTGACATAATGGATAATGAAAAGAGACCGAATAATGAATAATGAAATAGCGACCTCGTCCTTTTTTTTAAACATCTAATCGGAAACTAATAATCGAGTTCCATTGGCCTTAATCGTCCGATAACTGGCATTGTCCGATAATTGGTAGTGCTACCCTACAAGGAACTGTGACGATGTCCTCATTCACAAACTGATAAGTTTACGTGGTGAACTAGCAAAGTGCTAAAAGAGAGAAGACAGGAAAGGAAAAGAGCTAAACAGTGGGAAAGAGGTGAGTTTTAAGGAGATTCTTGAAAGTGGTAATATTTTCGGGTACACCCCCAGGGGGTACACCCACCGGTACAAATTTTAAGCTTACCTAACTCTAACCCTATAAACCCTAAACCTAATCCTAACCCTAAACCTAATCCTAACCCTAGCCTTAAACCTAACCCTAATCCTAAAAATTCTGATGGTGTTTCGGACTGATGGGCGACAGGACCGGATTTACCTTTCTGGGGGCCATGGGCCAGGCCAAAATTTGGAGGCCCCAACTCACCGTGAGGAAGGCATGTGCACTTAAAAGGGCATTTCGTGATCCACAGCCTCGGCCCCTACTTTTCCCAAAAAAAGTTGAAATTTTTATACCACACTGGATAGGCCTACCTCTAGCTACAAAATTTTCCAAATATTTCTTGCAGATTAATTCGTTTAGCAAAAATATCCCCAAATTTGAATTTCGTTCTGGTATACCAGAACAAAATTACAACAGTGGCCTATGGAGCAGTATAATACACATAATCATGCATAACTTGCAAACGAAAATCGGAATCAACTGAAATTTGGGAATAAGCTTTTTTCGTAGATATCTACTGAAAAATGCCATAAAAAGAGGATGAGGATCACGAAATCCTCCTTTAAGTGGCCAAGTTTTGGTTTAGGTATAGATCGACGGTGTCGACGGGAGCATCATAATTTAAAGAGAGAGATTTAGCCAGGCGAAGCGCACAAAACATTCCAATTTCAAACTATTTTACCCCAAAATGAAGGTGAATTTTGTTATGTAATTGGCCAATTCGCGCGAAGCGTGGACAAATTTGGCAATTTTACCCTATTTTGGCCCAAATCATGGTGTTTTGGGGCTAAAAAGGAAGATACACAGTGCAAATTTGGGGGCCCTGGGCCCGGGCCCATCTGGCTCAATGGTAAATCCAGCCCTGACGGGTGACCCCATATTTTATTTACCTTGGCCAGTGGTGGGCAACTCGATCATTCCAAAGGCATGGCCCCTCTGTTTAAAACAGGCACGATTGTTTTTTGCACATATATTAAGATGTTTTAATTGTGGGTTTGAGGTTGAAAATAAGAAGAGATGTATAATCCTTTGGGCAACAGGCAACCAGTGGAGAGAGTGGAAACAAGAAATGTCTTTAAAAAAGACAATGCCTCAAGAGATTCCAGCGGGCACCATCTGTTATTTGCCATAAGAGATACTTGAAATGCTAGCTTTAAGCCTAGTACAAGGAACTTATACGATGTCCTCATTCACAAACTGATACTATCTGTCCATCGTATAAGACTATTACCGTAAGGCAGCGTATTGAATGAATATTAAACAATCAAGAATAAGCTCCGCCACCCGCTGTTTCGGATCCCTCACTGTCTCCCAAACATCAAAAGCGTTGCACGTATACTTACTTAAGACTGTCCTTTTTCACATAACGCAGACAAAGTAAGGCCAACTTGCCTACAAATGGTCAAATTTTGACAAGAAATATCTCTGTGTAATCCTCTGCAAGTCCCACAGCACATCCATCACATCGATATCGGCGATCGTAGTTTTTTTTACTGAAGTGAGGCTAGGCTGGTTACCACCAGCGCCATGCACGTGACGTGCCACAGCTCAAATAATCGACCGGAAATCGGGGATCATTAAAACGTCAACAATTTCAAAATACGCAATGACAGTAAACTTAATGGCGAGCGGTCCGAATTTTGAGCCATACAAGTTTACGTGGTGAACTAGCTTTATTTAAGCCATCTTGCAATGGTAATAATTATGATGTATTTAATGCAGGAATACTTGCATGCCGGGTGGTAATCCGAATAATCAGTCCCAAAACAAAATATTCATTTACTGACATGATCGATGGACCCTGCATTTTTCAATACATTGATGCTGTAGCCTTCATACAGAGTGAAGAAGGCTACACACAAGGAAGGCTATAATCACGTATCATGTGCCCCAGATGCGTATAGATAATAGAGGCCCTCCTTCAACTCCCAACATTTGTCCATAACTTTGCTAATTTTTTTCCTACAGATATGGTTGACCCTTCATTTTTCAAGTTCAATAATCACCTTTCTAAACAAAACAATTTCAATGTGAAATATCCTACTTGCAGGGTTGTCACCAGGACAAAAAAAGTACTAAAAAGGCTACTTGGAAATTTGATGATCATACCTAGCATCAAGGGCTTAGGCAGCCAGCCGTGTAGGGAGTGTTTTTACACACCCAAATTTGTAAATACACACCCAGTTTTTGCCCAATTTGTACATAAATTTTAAATTTACACACCCAGTTTTTTAAATTTACACACCCAAACCTTCTGATCCTGCCTAAGACCCTGCCTAGCATGGAGGACAGGTCTAGGCAAAATAAACCCTTTTTTCTAATAATTTCTCCATAAGCGTCATTTATGTTGACAAATTGTTCGCAAATCCACAGCAGGGTTGCAAATATACCATATGTCACTCGGAGTGCGACAATTTGTACAGATAAATTTATCACAGGTATTTTTCTATTAATTTGGCCATTCGTCTGCATATTACCAAAAATAATGCATTTTGGGCGACAGTTTCTCCGCGAACGTTATTTATGTCAACAAATTGTTCGCAAATCCACCACAGGGTTGCAAATATACCATATGTCACTCGGAGTGCGACAATGTGTACAGATAAATTTATCACAGGTATTTTTCTATTAATTTGACCATTCGTGTGCATATTACCAAATATAACCCATTTTGGCCCAATTGCTTCACCGCTGAACGCCGCTTATTAAGATAAATTGTTCGCAAATCCACCGGTTAGTTTTAAGAATATAATACATGGCATAAAATGTGACAATTTATCAAAATAAATTGATAATGAACGCTTTTGTGGATATATTTGCCAATACAATTATACATCTGACATGTACATGGTATATGAATTATGATTATGTCTTCAGGCTGTCTTCAGTCAGTAGGAATTCAGATGAGTACATGCAGCTGAGACTAGTCTCAGGTTGTAGTAAGCTACAAATTTCAAATGTTGGAGGACTTGTTCTCATTGCTTACCTGTGTTTCACATCATATTTTGTGGTCAAAATGATTACAAATGTGTAATTTGCAATCATTTCCGACGGCTAGTAAGGATTTGAATGCACACTAAACCCCGGGCTGTGACACTCGGATTCAATCCCTGTATAAAAGTGAATTCACTTTTCGGCAGTTGACACATCGTAAGTTTGAGTGACAGTTGCTAGGCATTTTAAACACACATAGTAACACTTAGCCTAAAATGTACGTGACGTATGTACGGATTTAACGATTATGCGTACTACTTCAATAGTGAAACAGACTTATCCCCGTATTTAATTGACAATTCCATATTTGATTGCACACAACAAAGATGGCGGATGTCGATCGAGTATGTGCTATTTTATCAGCAAAAATACAGCTGATTTAGCCAAAGTCAACATGGGGTCATCGGTTATAATATTTTCCTAGCATATTGAGCTAACACCACAGCTACTTGGTTTTTCACAATATACTAGTAATAAAATAAAGAAAATCAGTAAGCTTAAGACGAATATACCTAGGGGAGATCGGGGGAAAGTGGAACATTTTTTGTTTAGAACAAACAGGATTACGAAGCAAGTAAGGCAAAACGTAAGTATTAAAAGATACATATTTGGTGCATACGCGCCAATATGAACCTCGCGCCAATCAACCTTTTTGTTCCTTACGACCGGAGGAAAAGTTCGACATATCGCACGACTCTGTAGGATATTTGATTAAAAAGATACAGAGTTAAGTGCACAAAGTACAATAAGTGACTATATCTCATTAACCAATGATCGCACAGATACGCCGACCACTGGATTTTTTGTTCCTTATGACCAGACGAAAAGTTTGACATATCGCACGACTTTCTAGAATATTTGGTTAAAAAGATAGAGGGTTAAATGCACAAAATTGAAAAAGTAACTCTATCTCATTAACCAATGATCCTACAGATATGCCACCGCTGACTTCTTTGTTCCTTATGGCCAGAGGAAAAGTTTGACATATCGCACGACTCTGTGGGATATTTGGTTAAAAAGATAGAGGGTTTAAACAAGACATTTTTGAGTGACAAAACCAAGTGAAAATTAACTCACTACAATATTTCGTCCTTCACGTCGGAGGACTTCATCAGGTATGACTGATATGGTCATCTGATCCACTTTCCCGGGAGATGGGTTTCCGGTTAGGCTTAGACTCTTTCGCAGTCTTCAAAAGCGGATCATATACGTGGCTAAGGAAATATGTGCCCTCCTCTCTGTTTAAGGTCCCCCTTCTTCTAATCTCCATGGCTTCTCGAACTTCTCTAGACTTCTTGTTGTGCTCCCGCCAAGGATCTTTGAATCATCCCAATTGATAACGTGGTTGGCCCGGCAACATGATCAGAAATTGCTGATTTGGTCTGTTCTTTTTCTGATAACTTGCGTTCAGATCGAGTGTACTTTTTGTTAGTGGCCTTATTGACTTCAGCTTTGTGTTCTGACATCCTGGTTCCAAACATGCGAGATGTTTCACCGACATAGGACTGATCGCAGTTTTGGCATCCAATTTCATAGATACAATTGCCTGTTTTTTCTGACCCATACTGATCAGTATCTTGATTTCAATTCCGAGCATCCTCTCCATCAAAAAATGGGAGTTATCAGAACCCTTTTTGATCGTATGAACTCTGTCGTCACAGAAACAAGTGATAAGATCAAAGAAGAAGAGCATATTTGCACAGCCCTTAAAAACTGTGGCTACCCGAAATGGACGATGGACAAAGTAAAAGATCAAATGCAAAACAAAATCCAAAACGCTGAAAAACCAATCTCTAAGAAAAGTAAGACCACTGATGAGAAAAGCAAAGGCATGGTGGTTATCCCATATGTTAATGGCGTGTCGGAGCGCATTCAAAGAATTTTCAAGAAACATAAGGTAGATACGGCCATGAAACCTCACCAAACTCTCAGACGTATCTTAGTACACCCGAAGGACAAACGCGAGAAAGAAAAAACAGGCAATTGTATCTATGAAATTGGATGCCAAAACTGCGATCAGTCCTATGTCGGTGAAACATCTCGCATGTTTGGAACCAGGATGTCAGAACACAAAGCTGAAGTCAATAAGGCCACTAACAAAAAGTACACTCGATCTGAACGCAAGTTATCAGAAAAAGAACAGACCAAATCAGCAATTTCTGATCATGTTGCCCGGCCAACCACGTATCAATTGGGATGATTCAAAGATCCTTGGGCGGAGCACAACAAGAAGTCTAGAGAAGTTCGAGAAGCCATGGAGATTAGAAGAAGGGGAGCAAGACCTTAAACAGAGAGGAGGGCACATATTTCCTTAGCCACGTGATATGATCCGCTTTTGAAGACTGCGAAAGAGTCTAAGCCTAACCGAAACCCATCTCCCGGAAAGTGGATCAGATGACCATATCAGTCATACCTGATGAAGTCCTCCGACGTGAAGGACGAAATATTGTAGTGAGTTAATTTTCACTTGGTTTTGTCACTCAAAAATGTCTTGTTTATTTAATCTACAAACCTGATGAACTTATTCAAGGATAGAGGGTTTGGTGCACAAAGTAGAAAAAAGTGACTATATCTCATTAACCAATGATCCTACAGAGATGTGACCACTGACTTTTTTGTTCCTTATGACCAGAGGAAAAGTTTGACATATCGCACGACTCTGTGGAATATTTGGTTAAAAAGATAGAGGGTTAAGTACAGAAAGTAGAAAAAAGTGACTATATCTCATTAACCAATGATCCTACAGAGATGTGACCACTGACTTTTTTTGTTCCTTATGACCAGAGGAAAAGTTTGACATATCGCATCGACTCTGTGGGATATTTGGTTAAAAGATAGAGGGTTAAGTACACAAAGTACAAAAAGTGACTATATCTCATTAACCAATGATCCTACATAGATGTGACCACTGACGTTTTTGTTCCTTATGACCAGAGGAAAAGTTTGACATATCGCACGACTCTGTGGGATATTTGGTTAAAAAGATAGAGGGTTAAGTACACAAAGTACAAAAAGGATGCAGCCAAAGATAGGAGCTTGTAGTCACTCTGCTCCGCAGCCGACTGATGATTCCGCTTTGCCCCGTGTTCCACTTTGCCCCGGTCTCCCCTAAATATTCGTATTAGGCTGAACTATTTAGGTGCCGTTCACAAAATAATTCGACATTTTTGTAAGACGGGGGGTGCAGGCCCTCTAAATATCCGTAAAATCCTTCACAGATACCTTATTTCAGATTAACTTCTTTAAAACAATAAAACTTCACACATTCAAAGCTTTATATTCTTTTCAAAGTCCAGAATCAAGTCAAACATTTTTATAATCACTCTTCAAGGCAAACATTTTACTACAACCCCGTATAAAGAATTTATGACCGTCCCTGCCATTTTTTTTTCTAATGCATAATTCATTAGCCCGAAATGCAGACTTATTGAGCATTTTGTACCGTAAGAACTTTGTGGCAACATGGAAAACGTAGCTCAAATGTACTTGACAGAATGATTTGTCATGGCAATCCGGCTATTATTTCGCCCAATAGTCGTGTTTCATGTTCCAATTCCAATACATACTGCTTTCGGCCGGAAAAGGAGAGAAAAGATAATAGACTGATATAGTATGCAGGATGTGTAATTCAGGTGAAACTATTGGTGCAACATATGATGAAACTTCAAATGCCACTACACCTCTATAATAGACAAAACCACAAGGGTTCCAATTAGGGTCTTACCCAGGGGTGCAAATTGTGATTTCTTCCTCAGGAGCAAGGTTTTTAGGTGCAAGATTTCCTCAATCATACCAGACATAAAATAGCTTTATTTTGCACTTCAAAAGATGAGAATGGTAACATAGCATGTATATTTGGAGCAACATTGTGTTAAGTCTTTGAGAATTCAAAAAAGGCAGTATCTGGACAATGTGCGCACGTTTTTGGTATTTTACACTAGTTTGGGGTCAATTTTGGTGTGACACAGGCTCCTTTCCTCTTTTTTCTTTTCCTTTGCCCCCCCCATTTCCTCTTTCATTTTTTGTCAGAGGGAGCACAATTTGTTCAGTGCTTTATGATTCTTTTTAAATTTCCACAATATTTCTCCTCACTGGCATTAGTAAATGCACTGAATTCCTTCATGACTTTTATTCCCATAAAATCCTCATTGCCGCCTCTCTATAAATTTACTACTCAAATATGAGTACCGCCTCTCAATAAATTTCCTCAGTTATGTGCCCAGTGTTTTCACTTGCCTTCACCCAACTTCTATTAGCCCTACCACAGGGCCTTTTTTTTTTTTATTACACATTATAATTATACTATACACCATGCTATATACTGAGAACTGCTAAAACCCAGTGACACCTCCTCTGGTGATTAATTGTAAATTTCCTCATATGTATTATAACCCAATTTCCATACACCAACACCTTCCTCTTTTTCGCTATTATTTCTTGAACAATCATGTGAGTTCCTCCAAATTTTGCAAATTCAGTAGCTTCACTGCCTCACAGCCCTCTTTGCTGAGATCTGTTTCCTTCTACGTAATCTTCTACCTCTACCTCACTCCTCTTCTTTTTCTTTCCTCTTCCTCTCCTCATTTTCCATCTTCCTCTTCTCTTTTCTTTTCTTCTCCCTCCCTCTTTTTTCCTCTCTTTCTTTTTTTTCTTCCCAAGGCATTATTTCCTCAATCTTGACTGTCATTTCCTAGGAGCGGTGCTCCCCGCTCCCGCACAATTTGCATCCCTGGTCTTACCGTCGTTTTATCTTTTCTGTTTCGGTTTCCGCTTTCGGTTTCGGATCTCATTGTTATTTTGAAGTGTTAGCATGGTACGTGTGAACAATCCTTCTAGTCTTTTGTTGAGTACAGAAAAGAAAAGTTGAACGAAGATAACTTCTGTTTCGGTTTCGGGAATTATGTTAATTTCTGACATGAAAAACGTGAGATGAGAGGGTTGATGCTAATCTAGACAAAAGAAGTGTCTAAATTTTACGGTCGTAAATTCACGATAAATTGTACGGCTTCAATTGGGTGTATAGGTACTCCAGCCTAGGCGGGAGTAGCTCGTGAAGATAGCCCAGCGTAGAAATATACATTAAAACATGTATACATTAATAATCAATAGTAATCAGTGTTGCCAAGAATTATGTATACTTGTTCGTGCTATCGCGCAAAAATCGGTCATATTATGATTATGTAGAGATTAAACAGGGAATTATGTTCGTCCCAAATACACCTTAAAACTAGGTAATATCTGTGGTAATATGCAACACCAGAGAAGTGCGTTGAAGTGAAACTAATAGGATTTCTTTCATTGGAATTGGTAATCTGATAATTGCTTCAGGCAAAATTGCCACACTCTATTTTAAATGTATATTATTTGAGAGAGTGGGGATGATGAGACGAGGAGATGATCGGGTGGAGGAGAGGAGAGGAGAAGAGAGGAGGGCGAGCAGAGCAGGGAGGAGTTTATTCCGTTTATTTTAATTTTTCCATGTTGATCATAGGCCTACTGCTAAAACAGTGAGAGGGGGAGAAGGGTAAAGGAAATACAACATCCAATATAATTCAGATATCCACATAATTCAAAAGATGGCATAGGTGAGAGTTGGGGAGGGGGACTGAGAGACAGACTAGAAAGAGAAGAAAGCGAGAGGAGAAGAGGCAGGGGCCCTTTTTTTAAATGTCACAGTGATATAGACCATAATGACACCAAATTTGCGTTCGGACCTGATGTAGGCCTATCCTGCCTAGTTAAACGAGGGACATGAGTAAGATTGCCCACTTGAGATGCCAGTGTTGCATATAATTGACTTATCCAATCTTTATTGACAGACATAAGTGTGATTTATAGCACCTATTATTACCTCTTGAAATGAGAAGCATGATGCCCCAAACGTAACAATGAAGCCAACTTACACACCATCCCACTTAATCCCTTGCGTTTTCGTTTCTGAATGATAGAGCTCCCGAAACAGAAAAGATAAAACGACAGTTAGGTAGGATTTGAAGGTTTGGGTGTGTAAATTCAAAAAACTTGGTGTGTAAATTTAAGATTTGTGTACAAAGTATAGGCCATGTGGGCAAAAACTGGGTGTGTTTTACAAATTTGGGTGTGTAAAACACTCCCTACACGGCTGGCTGCCTAAGCCCTTGGTTCCAATCAAGATGAAAACCTCATTACCAATTCAATTTAGCTACTTGCAAAGAACAAAATGAAGCAAGGTGAACTGTGAAGATTCAAAATATCAAGTTTTAAAAGATAATCTAATGCATATCTGCAGACACTCATGGGCCTTCCTTTTGCTTTGAATACTTTACAATGACCATGATGACTGACAATCCAATACAGATGAGACCTGTTGAATTCCTGCCACACCTAGCCCCCACCCCAGGCCCCCACCTCAGTGCCAGACAAGGCTATCCATCCATCCAGATGACAAGAAGCCAGACACACCGACACCGCCTGGCTAATAATTATTTGGTGCAGCAGAGACACTAAAATGAATACACAGGATCGATACACGTGAATTGCTATGCACGATTTTGATATCAGACGAAAATCTTCGGATACCGGGTTAGAAAATGATGAATATCTCCCGTAAATGAATTTTTCTCAAGAAACCAGATGTGGTCTCATACACTTGAAAATATGTGTTGAACAGATATGATGGTCGCTAGAATGCGCTTTGAAAATTGGCTGTACGCTTTGAACTCAAAATCGGACAAACTCTAATTTTATATTGCGTTGGTCCTGTATGGACTACATCGTGTAGTACAGCTGCACTCACTACTAGGCAGTATAAAAGTCGATGACCATTGACCTCAATGGGGTATACAAGCTTATTCACGCACAACCAAGATCAATTACCCGGCTATTGTGAGTAGCCTTAGTCATGTCCCTCGACTAATTATTCGTCTCAAAGAGCTTCAAAAAGGTCTGAACCAAATGGCCAATCGTGGCTGTGGATTCAACCTACCATGGCGATTTCTGCCATGAAGATATAGGTTACCAGTTACCAGTTATGCAATTTAGTAGCCCAATTGGGTGTTTTTTTTTGTAAAAGTGTCACTGCTGTCCTGCATGCAGGAATTAGTATGCATGATTGTGTGACTTTTTGCTAGTCCTGTAATGACAGACCCAGATGTTAACATTGGGTGACTTTTAACCAATTTGATTGGCGATTTGGGCTGGAAATTGTTGGCAACCAGGCCCGGGGGGATCACTCACATAAATGGTCTGTATGCATGCGTGACCAAAAAACAAGTAAAAGGGGGTGTTTTTTAGGCAAGGCAAGTTCTGCAGCGTGTGCGTTTAGGGTCTAAAAACAGTGATTTTCAAGAATAAGGGTAGTTTTCTGAAACTGGACAACTTGTTTAGGGTACCTTTTCAAATTTTTGGTAAATTATGAGTCCAAAAAGGGTACATTTGTTGCATTTTCACCAGCCAGAAACTCATTAGGGGGTAATTTCTACACTAAATTACCTTATTAAGGGGCTAAATTTGCTGGTAGGGTAAAACTCGTTTAGGGGGTGTTTGAAAAAAATTTGGTCACGCATGCGTATACACTGTCATATTTGAGTGGCCCCCCCGGGCAACCAGGTGACAAGCCTGTGCTAATTCTGACTGAACAAAAAGTACCCTTCACTCTTGGGACATTATTCTTTCTTATTTAAACTTGAGACAATCTGTTTCCTGCTCCACTTCTCCCTACCTCCCCTGACAGACAAAGAAATATGACATGTAGAAATGGGTAATTCAGGTGAGAGTTTCCTGATAGTGCAGGTGTGAAGGTTGATTTCCCAATCATGCAGCCTACTGCTTGAGGGGACAGGTACTGAGCTTGAACTTCAACAGTGGAGTGTGCATGCAGAGATGCATCATCAGTAGCTTGTCTGAGGGTGGATCTGCCTCTCAGCCCTTCAGCCATGAATGAGTTGACAGAACAGGACGCACATCCCTTCTGATGAGGATCTTATGCATGTGGACTTGCAGCCATTAAAACAAGATAGGATGGATGGCAGACAAATTCACACTCATTGGGACATTCATCTACAGGTCAGTGTGTTTCCTCTACATGGTTATGTCAACATTGGATGGCGATATAGCACCAGTTACTTCAAATTTGAGGATGCTCGGAACAAGTAGAACTGAGTTCAAAAATATTTAGGCTCAGATCCACTCTGACTATCTCTATCCTAAATTTAAATGTCTACGCATAGCAGCTCATGGTGTACGGTACGGCCTAGAGGGGCAAAATTTAGTGTTTTCGTTAAGCCAAAATATAACCAACTCATTAACTATATTGAAACAACAGTAAAAGTCATATCCATTTTACTTCTTGTGAGTCACATTGTGGCCAGTATATGCAGCAATTTACAAACTTTCAGAAAGAAGGAACCTACTACATTATAGGCCTAGTGTACAAGTAGTGTATCGAGCACCTTTACTTTAATAATGGTTTTTATTCTGTGAAACACACTAAATATTGTGTGACAAGTTGCTGAGGTCCACTGTTTTACCATTGAAAAGTACAGGGAGACCACCCACTGTCAGTGGTGTAGCTAGGTGTCGTGGCAACGGGGGTAAGGATACAGATATCCCGGACAGATATGCATAATTGCCTCGTTCACCTATGGTCTCTGGTCTTGATATGCATTGCCTCCTTGATGCCACATTCACCTGTGGTCTCTGGTCTTGATATGCATTGCCTCCTTGTTGCCTCATTCACCTGTGGTCACTGGTCTTGATATGCATTGCCTCCTTGTTGCCTCATTCACCTGTGGTCTCTGTTTATTGATGGGGTTTGATCTTTTTTCCTTTTGGTCGTATTTATGTGCAATATATGGGGTTTGGGTGTTATTTAGTTATTTTATGTGCAATATTTTGGGTTTGGGAGTTATTTATTTATTGGGAGTTATTTATTTATTTATTTATTTGGTTCTGTTGCCTGAGCTGCTTGTTGCCCCCAGGTCTTGTTGCTTTAAGGACCCCAATGGAAATAAGCCTCAATTTTTATTGAGGCTTTTTGGGCTATCCTTGGTACTCGTCTGGTGTTTACTCCATAATCCATACATTTCGTTGTTATATCTGGTTTTTCATGCAATTGACCACATCTTGTATGTATTTATAATGTATCTTTTTATCATATGTGCTGTAATATTTTTTATGTGAGTACTGAATAAATATGAATGAATGAATGTACATCATCTGGTCTTGATATGCATTGCCTCCTTAATACCTTGTTCACCTGTGGTCTCTGGTCTTGATATGCATTGCCTCCTTGATGCCTCGTTCACCTGTGGTCTCTGGTCTTGATATGCATTGCCTCCTTGATGCCTCGTTCACCTGTGGTCTCTGGTCTTGATATGCATTGCCTCCTTGATGCCTCATTAACCTGTGGTCTCTGGTCTTGATATGCATTGCCTCCTTGATGCCACATTCACCTGTGGTCTCTGGTAGCTTCTGGTCTTCATATGCATTGTCTCCTTGGTGCCTCGTTCACCTGTGGTCTCTGGTCTTGATATGCATTGCCTCCTTATTGCCTTGTTCACCTGTGGTCTCTGGTCTTGATATGCATTGCCTCCTTGATGCCTCGTTCACCTGTGGTCACTGGTCTTGATATGCATTGCCTCCTTGATGCCACATTCACCTGTGGTCTCTGGTAGCTTCTGGTCTTGATATGCATTGTCTCCTTGGTGCCTCGTTCACCTGTGGTCTCTGGTCTTGATATGCATTGGCTCCTTGGTGCCTCATTCACCTGTGGTCTCTGGTCTTGATATGCATTGCCTCCTTGATGCCTCGTTCACCTAGTGTGGTCTCTGGTCTTGACATGCATTGCCTCCTTGATGCCTTGTTCACCTGTGGTCTCTGGTCTTGATATGCATTGCCTCCTTGATGCCACATTCACCTGTGGTCTCTGGTAGCTTCTGGTCTTCATATATGCATTGCCTCCTTGGTGCCTCGTTCACCTGTGGTCTCTGGTCTTGATATGCATTGCCTCCTTGATGCCTCGTTCACCTGTGGTCTCTGGTCTTGATATGCATTGCCTCCTTGATGCCACATTCACCTGTGGTCTCTGGTAGCTTCTGGTCTTCATATGCATTGTCTCCTTGGTGCCTCGTTCACATGTGGTCTCTGGTCTTGATATGCATTGCCTCCTTGGTGCCTCATTCACCTGTGGTCTCTGGTCTTGATATGCATTGCCTCCTTGATGCCACATTCACCTGTGGTCTCTGGTAGCTTCTGGTCTTCATATATGCATTGCCTCCTTGGTGCCTCGTTCACCTGTGGTCTCTGGTCTTGATATGCATTGCCTTCTTGATGCCACATTCACCTGTGGTCTCTGGTAGCTTCTGGTCTTCATATATGCATTGCCTCCTTGGTGCCTCGTTCACCTGTGGTCTCTGGTCTTGATATGCATTGCCTCCTTGATGCCTCAATCACCTGTGGTCTGGTCTGGTCTTGATATGCATTGGCTCCTTGATGCCTCATTCACCTGTGGTCTCTGGTCTTGATATGCATTGCCTCCTTGGTGCCTCGTTCACCTGTGGCCTCTGGTCTTGATATGCATTGCCTCCTTGATGCCTTGTACACCTGTGGTTTCTGGTCTTGATATGCATTGGCTCCTTGATGCCTCATTCACCTGTGGTCTCTGGTAGCTTCTGGTCTTGATATGCATTGCCTCCTTGTTGCCTTGTTCACATGTGGTCTCTGGTCTTCATATGCATTGCCTCCTTGGTGCCTCATTCACCTGTGGTCTCTGGTCTTGATATGCATTGGCTCCTTGATGCCTCGTTCACCTGTGGTCTCTGGTCTTGATATGCATTGCCTCATTGATGCCTCATTAACCTGTGGTCTCTGGTAGCCTCTGGTCTTGACATGCATTGCCTCCTTGTTGCCTTGTTCACCTGTGGCCTCTGATCTTGATATGCATTGCCTCCTTGGTGCCTCATTCACATGTGGTCTCTGGTCTTAATATGCATTGCCTCCTTGATGCCTCATTCACCTGTGGTCTCTGGTCTTGATATGCATTGGCTCCTTGAATTGATGCCTCATTCACCTGTGGTCTCTGGTCTTGATATGCATTGCCTCCTTGATGCCTCGTTCACCTGTGGTCTCTGGTCTTAATATGCATTGGCTCCTTGTTGCCTCATTCACCTGTGGTCTCTGGTCTTAATATGCATTGCCTCCTTGATGCCTCGTTCACCTGTGGTCTCTGGTCTTGATATGCATTGGCTCCTTGATGCCTCATTCACCTGTGGTCTCTGGTAGCTTCTGGTCTTGATATGCTTTGCGTCCTTGTTGCCTTGTTCACCTGTGGTCTCTGGTCTTGATATGCATTGCCTCCTTGGTGCCTCATTCACCTGTGGTCTCTGGTCTTGATATGCATTGTCTTCTTGATGCCTCGTTCACCTGTGGTCTCTGGTCTTGATATGCATTGCCTCCTTAATACCTTGTTCACCTGTGGTCTCTGGTCTTGATATGCATTGCCTCCTTGATGCCTCATTCACCTGTGGTCTCTGTCCAAGATCTTGACCTGTGTGGTTATTGCAAGTTGATAACAATTTATAATATTGCCTCCTTTATGTTATACTCTATCAGTATATGTCACATACAAGCTGTATCAAAATGATTGGTACCCACCAGTTTTCATTGATAAGAGCAGTAATTTATAGTGCGCTACCCACAGGCACAATGCCTAGACGTTGATCCACAAGCTGCACACTTAACAGGTTGTTGCTGACCACTACATCTCCCACATCATTCCATAAACCATTTAACATCAACACAGAGACTTAACGGCTTCAAGAGCGCACACCCTAGACATCCCACAAATGAATTTCGCCCGGACTTTCGTGATCAGCTCCCTGAGTTTTGTACAACATGTACAATGGGACAATCAGTGGCGTCGTGGCACGCCCCCAACCCGGGGGCTGAAGAAAATTCAATTTTGCCGCCCTTCCTCAACAGCCTGAAAAGGTTGACCCAATTTTTTTTTTTTTTTTTTTAAAAAGTGAAGAGCAAAAAAAACGGTTTCAGGCGCTTAGCGTTAGCGCCCTAAAAGCAGCACATTTTGATGTATAGTACCATTTTTTCAAAAATTTTTATGCTTTTTCAAATTTTTCCGGCCTTTTTTATTAACTTTCTTTTTTCCCCTTCGTTTTTTTCCGCCCCTGTTTTTGCCGCTCCTTCTTCTTCCGCCGCCTTCATTTTCGCCCCTGCTTTTACCCGGGGGCTGGCGCTAAAGCCCCCCAAAAAATATGCGCATGCAATTAGCAGTAAGTTCCTTGTCCAGGATAATTTTTGTCACAAGAGCATACTAAACCACTGCCAGGGTGTGAACCTGCAACATGGACATTTCAAGAGTATCCAAATGCTGCATTTGAAAGAGGCAGGCAAGGCAATTCATCAAAATTGATGGGTACCAATAACTGAGTATTTGCTGGCCCAAAAACTGAGTGACTTAATCTAGGTACTTGGTATTTCACCCATCATGATCATTTGAAAACTTCTCAGGGGGGACACATCTCAGGGGGACACATCTTGGGGGGACTCGTCCCTTCAGACACCCCTGCCAAATTTGAATGTTAGTGAAAATTAAAGTTGCCTTGCATGACATTTTTTGTGATGTGCGGATTTTGAACTACTTGAATCTCTTATTCTGGAATTACCAAATGTGCATTTTTGTACATAGACCTACGCATAAAAGATTTTTATGAAAAGATCACTGTTTTTGTGGTAGCTGTGTTGAGCAATATAAAAAAAGCACTAAAATTAATGTGCCACAAAAATGTCCACTTTTACAGTATACAGGTGGGCATAAGCAAAACATTAAGGACAGGTATTACTGAGTCATTTATATCAAATGTACTGATTTTTGTATTTTTGCTGAACCATGAAATGGTATCAGCCTATATGAGTGTATGTTACTTACTTGCTTACTTACTTGCTTACTTACTTACTTGCTTACTTACTTACTTACTTACCAACCATTTGGTCTGTAATGGACATATCTTTAAATGCCACGAAGGTATGAACCCCAAGTGGTGTCAAATGAAAGGGAAAGAAGTAAAGAATATGATAAAAATATTTCCTAACGTCAGAGGTCATCCAAGGGGTCACAGGGGTCAAAAAAGGTCATTTTAACCAAAAATGCTCCAATCAAGCTGAAATTTAAATGCAATGATCCTTATGACATTCTAAACATGTTTAAAATAATTTAATATTCATTTAAGGTCATTAAGAGGTCAAAGGTCAAGTTTCTGAAAATGCTCCAATTGAGCTGATATTTAAATGCAATGATCCCTTATGACATTCTAAACATGTTTAAATATTTTAAAATTCATTTAAGGTCATTAAGGGGTCAGAAAGGGATGATATACATGTACCACAATATACTGCCAAAGCCCCATGGTTCAGCTATGGTGCAGTAACCGCTCTAGTTAATAATTATCTGGCAGAAATCTTCTGTCACTTTTTGACAAGTACACTAACAAGACAAAAATTGTGGGAAACATCAACGAACACAACAAAGGAAGCAAGCAATAAATCAACCAATGTGTCATATTGACAGCCAAATAATAATTGAACACCATACCTTGGCGGAAATTGTCAAAAGCTCAAAAGTACATAGTTACCATGGCGATTACTAAAACATCAGAAGTCTTGAAAATGACAGGGACGTGAGGACATTAAGTCTGCAAAGTTGTGAGATATGGTTGGGGAAACCCTTGTGAGGCGTGTTGAGTGATGGCGCCTAGGAGGAAGAGGGTAGTGTCTGTGTGAAGGGGAAGTCCTGAGTAGAGAGCTGAGGGGTATTTCCAGGTTGATATGGGTGTGTTGGCACAAACCAACACTACATAAAGTGAGTTGTAGTGTGAGGTTAAGCTGGGAATCCTCTGATAATTATTAGGTTGTGACGTTGTCGCCAGTTGATTTCTTGCATGGACTTGAGAGTTTGTCCATGTGTGATGTAAGTTGAGTTGTAACTTTGTTGAGGAAAGATTTGTGGTTTAAGATGAAGTTGAGAATTATGAATTCAGCGGTATCCCACCGCAGAATTAAGATCTGTTTGACTAAAAAAAAGTCCCAATTTTTCATAATTTTTTCAGGATATTGTTAAATAAACTTTACCTGTGACTTTCCCTCTTTTCTATAGAAATAAACTTCTCCATACCCACCTGAAAAAGGTTCTTGGGACACCACTGTTTAAATTTACAAATCTTAAAATTGGGGCAGTGCAGTTCTCTGACAATTACTAGAATTTCATAAAATTATATTTATCACTGAAATAAGTTTATAAAGTTTTCCTATAGGTTTCAGTTGCATCCTAAATGATGACGTGGCTGAAACTGACGAGGACATTTCTGCCATGCAGCCTCTCACACCGACACCGCCTGGCTAATAATTATTTGGTGCAGAAGGGACACTAAAATGAATACACGGGATCGATACACGTGAATTGCTATGCACGATTTTGATATCAGACGAAAATCTTCTGATACCGGGTTAGAAAATGATGAATATCTCCGTCATGATTTTTTTTTTCTCAAGAAACCAGATTTGGTCTCATAAACTTGGAAATACGTGTTGAACAGATATGATAGTCGCTAGAATGCGCTTTGAAAATTGGCCGTGCGCTTTGAACTCAAAATTTGACCATTTTATATTGCGTTGGTCCTGTTATGGACTACAGCGCAGCAGCGTGTAGTACAGCTGCACTCACTGTAGGCAGTATAAAAGTCGATGACCATTGACCTCAATGGGGTATACAAGCTTAATCACGCACAACCAAGATCGATTACCCGGCTATTGTGAGTAGCCTTAGTTATGTCCCTAGACAAATTATTAGTTTAAAAGAGCTTTAAAGGATTGAACCAAATGGCTAATCGTGGCTGTGGATTTAACCTACCATGGCGATTCCTGCCATGAAGATATAGGGTCGAAGACACTCATGTGCCTCTTGCTGTGACTCAATGTTCAGTTGACATGCAAGATGTGACATGCATGATAGAGGGCAGTAGATACTCTGCCTAATCACCTAGATGCCCTTCCCTAACCATAGTGGTAGGTGAAGCTAGCACTACTTTCGGGCTCTGTTGCTATTAGTATACTATACTTTCGGCTCTGTTGCTCGATTGAACGCCTCACGCAACGCTGTTCCTCGCTACTACGCTCGCTAAGTCCGTGAGGGCCACAGACTGCGGCTAGGTGAAGCCACATATCCATGATGATTTTGACAGGATGACCAGAGTTGCTGCACTTGAACCACATAATCAGACAATTTTAAGTTTTAAAATATCGGTTACCCTTCTGCCAAAATTGTATAAATGTTCAAAGCTTTCAGCACATCAAAAGAAGGGTAGACTTCTCCGTAGTCCACTTGCCAATTGTGCACTACTCTGGCTATTACATTTAAGCTTAAAACTCTGATTTAATTAATGAGTGCACAATTGATAGATTTTCACAACTGATCTTTTCAGTCACCGTACGCCCTCTGTTTGTTAGCTTTCCAAGTGGACTACTTGAGAGTTAGGCCAATTTCTGGCCTAACTAAAATTGGTGATGATGTAATGCATCTTTAAAAATGAATCTGGCTTGTGATTGGTCGCCCAGATCTCGTTATTGTTTAAATCCTCCCGACGCTGCACTGGTACCATTATAACTATACATGATACACAACTATCTAGGGAATGCGGCGCTTTTGTGCTGGTGGATGAACGTATGCATCTAGCGCATATTGTACCACCATGCTTAGTCTTGTGGTTAGATTTTATTGATAAACAAGTATGATTGACAGTGTGTGAGTCCCGGGGTAAAGTTCTGCTTAAAAGTGAAAGTCCATAGTCGGTTTTTCGGATAATAAACTGGCAGAATCTAAAATTAGAATTGTTCAGTATTGAAGTGTCATTATAATTATGCCATTATGATGTGTTGCATTCAATAATATAAGCCTACGTAGGGCCTATACTTTACTTTTACTGTCACAAATATAATTATATAGCCTAAACTTTTTCATAACCATTTTATACTAGTATTTTGATGTAAATATCAGTATAAATTCGAGTTCAACTGAATGCGTTCATCATGATTAATAACATTTTTATTTATCAAAAATCGACTATGGCATAGTCTAAAAGAAGGGTCAAGTGATTTTTGGCAGAACATTTTGAGAATTCACACCCAGGAGTATAGCAACCTCTAATCATTGGTGCATACGTGCAAAATGGCTGGCAAACTCAAAAGCATTTTTATATACTGCGCCAATAAAGTATCCTTACACTTGGAAAAATAATCACAACTTCAAAACTGAACAATATCGGGGTAAACTTGTTTTTTAATAAGATGCACTATATAATCCTGCACATTATGACACCACATTGAATCCAATGTGACTTCAAGAAGCAAAGTTACAAGCATTTGATTAGACGAAGGTCCAGTTTTAAAAGTGACAAACTGGCCTATTCAAAACTCTACAGACTAGACATCTGGTTTGAGACAAAAGGAACAAATGAAAGCTGAAACAGAAGAACTGACAAATAAAATGAAAGTTATGAAATAAAAACTGCTTTAAATAACGCTTCATTGAAGAAACTGTGTTGTCTCTTTGTTTCGCTTGTTGGAAACTTTTGTGCCTTGTATAGACCAGTTTGTCACTTTTAAAACGGGACATTCGTCTATTCAATTGCTTGTAAATTTACTTCTTGAGGTCACATTGGATTCAATGTGGTGTCATAATGTGCAAGATTAGATAGTGCATCTATTGAAAAAACAAGTTTACCCTGATATTGTTCAGTTTTAAAGTTGTGATTATTTTTCCAAGTGTAAGGATACTTTATTGGCGCAGTATATGTTTTTCACCAAACTGGCTGGAAAATATTTGGTCAATACCACTTTGCAACTTTGATTAAAATCTTTAAAAAATAATTGGTTAAATTAAAGGTCCGTAACCCGATCGACAGCATCATCCCCCCGATTTTTTTCATTGTTGATGAGGTTTTGGTATCACATAATAGATACTATTTTTCTCATTACTATCCTGAAGTTTGACGCTCCAAGTCGATGTATTTCCGGAGAAATCATGAATCACAGCGGTTTTACAGGTATACCAGTTTGTAAACAATAAAAATTACTTCGGATCATGGGAAGAGAAAAAAGCGAACTACGCTAAGTGCTGAGGAGACGGTCCGCCGTATATAATTAAAACAATTCCTTGATTATTTCAGTTGGTGAAATAGCTCAATTGGCTAGCGCGTTCTTTTACCCATGAGGTACCGGTTCAAAACCCGGTATCGGAAGGTTTTTTTTCCTCTCCATTTTTAACCCAAACTTTTTTATATTCATTTGAAATGTACATATTTCAAGGGGAAATATATTTTGTTTCCTTTTTTTCTGAAACGGTACGAAAAAACCAAAAAAAACAAATATTTTCCGTTCAATACGGGCCGGGCATTGCAGCATGTCAGCCTTCGTCATACGAACGGGAATTGTTCTTGTTGCATGCCTACCCAGAATGCAATTCACGTATACAAGGTATTGGATTGCAAATTTGGCTATTTATTCACATTTACGCTGAAAATGCTCTCGTTTTTTCACAAAGCAGCATAAAGGGGGAGATATTTGATATTATTATGTAATTTTAAAGACAATCCATATCCAAAACCAATAGGGTTACCCCCCTTTAACACTTTTTTTTTATGATATAACCAAAAAGTATTTGTGCAATTGTCATATTGACCACAAATATTATCGCTTAATAAGTTTCTTTCAACATGTACAATGGGAATTAAATTGTCGCCAATGACAACAAAATGGTTTGAAGAAATATGCATTCATATATCAACAGTACATTGACCCTACCAATGACATTGAAACTTGTTGTGATCATTGGCCTCATCCCCTACTTAGTCCAAAAGGCTTTGATTCTTATCAAAATCCTAGGACTACACCATATTGCATTACCTTTCTTTTTCAGATTTGGGCGTTTTAAGGTTGTCTGAACCCTGGGAATTATGGAAACTTTCGGGCTTCATAACTGCTAAATTATTAGTCTAAAGAATATAAAAGTATACATTTTTATTCTGGAAATGACTTGCTGAATTCATCTGTGAGGTCCAATTTGGGCCAAAATGCTCATATTTGGAGAAAATCCTAAAAAACAGGTTTTTTTTATTAATTTTATTAATTTTTAAAAACTAGGTAAAAATATCTAGGGACCGGTTTTTTATTTTTTTGAATTTTGACCAACTTTGAGAAATTTGCACCAAAAATGGTCAAAAGCCTGATTTTCGCCCATATTTCAAATATTTTTGGTGAAGTTGGTCAAAATTCAAAAAAAATGAAAAACGGTCCCTAGATATTTTTATCTAGTTTTTTTATATTTATAAAAACCGTTTTTTATTATTTTTTTCAAAAATGAGCATTTTGGCCCAAATTGGACCTCACAGATGAATTCATCAAGTCATTTCCATTCTAAAATGTATACTTTTATATTCTTTAGACTAATAATTTAGCAGTTATGAGGCCCGAAAGTTTTCATAATTCCAGGGTTCAGACCAACCTTAAAAAGACGGCATCCAATTGTATTTTCTGTCTGTCCATAGGCAGTAATGACAACACATTGAAGCTCTATTCTAGGGATGCTTTTTCTTCCTTTTTAAAAAAAATATTATTGACCAAATAAGGCAAACAAATATGACTTTTAAATTTAAATTTTAAAGGAACTGTTTCAAAACAGTTTGGTATAGTCAACAATAAGGCCAATACTTCAAAAATAGGCCAATGCTATGAAGTTATTTATGATTGTCTCTATTCTCAGATGTATAATTTGCAAAGTTTTTGTTTGAAAAGGGTTATTTGTTTGTTATGTACAACTTATGTAGGTACTTTCAACGGCTGTCTTTCAGAAACAGTAAAATGTTGCAATCATGGGAAAGAAAGTGTCTAAGTTATATTACAGAACAGTGAAATGCAAAAAGGTTGCTGTCATGGAAAAGAAAGGAACAAGTGGATACAATACAAATCACACATTTGAGATCAATTGGAAGTAATTTCATGGATGGGGAATTCCATATTTGACTTTGAAATCATAACAATAACTTTTTTGTACTTGACCTTTTGATTGTTAGGTTTCATAATCAGTTTAGCGTATCCATGACAACTGGTGTAAACAAGAAGTATTGATGATGACAGGGACTTATTTGACTAATATAAATCAGTGTATTTATATTTTACACCCAGGGGCGTAGCCAGCTTTCTTGGTCAGGGGTGGCAAAATAAAATTTCGAGGGCACAGACGAAAAATAAATTGCAGTTGCATCATAGGCCTACATACTAAACCGTTTTTGTTTTTAGAGAGACTGTACATGACATGTCTTGGAGCTTCCAAAAAGGCTTTATTGGGACGTTGTGTCCGCGTAGCGCGCACAATTTGTGTATTTGACACTATTTTCACCCATGATTGGGATGAAAGGGGCTACGTTGTGACAAAAAATTTTATTTTACACTATTTTGGCCCATGATTTGGTTGAATTTTGGTGGAAAAGGGCTCCTTGCCCTTTTTCTGTTCCTTTGCCCTCCAGATTTTCTCTTCCTTTTTTGCCAGAGGGGCACTTTTTTCTTTCATTTTTTGTCAGGGGTGGCACTCTGCCCCCCTTGCCCCCCTGCTGGCTACGCTACTGAGCACACCATTGCAATCAGGCCCGTACGCAGGGGGGTGCGGGGGGTGCGACCGCACCTCCCCAAATTTGCAAAAGTGTACAAAAAGTCCCAAAATTGAAGAATTTGCGAGCGTAGCGAGCCAAAAAAATCATTTTTTTACGGTTTTTTGGTCAAAAAAGGTCCAAATTTGGGGGAAAAGTCCACTTTTACAAAATCGCCCCCCCCTTTGGAAAAAAAGTCCACTTTTTCAAAATCAGCACCCCCAAAAAAAATCCTGCGTCGGGGCCTGATTGCAATAATCATTATTTTGTACGGCCGGTTTTTACTTGGTAATCCACTGTTACCTAACTTGTTTCTGCTGAGTCTAGAAAACTGTGCCTTGCATGATGCATGCCATTTTTCTGGGTAAGCTGGAAGTATAACAAACAGATTTTGTTGAGCGCATTTGCAGAACCTTCTGTATAGTTTGTATCCATTTAGAATCTTCCAAATCATTTTGTATGGAGATATGCAATGTGGGATGACTCTGGAATTTCAACTTTCTCCATACCTACACTCTAAATTTTACAACGGTTAATGTAGCTGTGAACAAATAGTTTAACCGTTTGTTGCACTCTCTTGATGCTGCGTACTTTGAATAAACATGTGTACACGCAGTGCTTAAATATGATATAATTATTATTAAATGGCCACATGTGTCAAAATTAGTCTTTTGGTAAAGGGCTCGTGATTGTTAGAAGACAATTTATACAAATTACACCATGTATTTTCGGGACAAAGTGCACTAACACATAATTGTCCCGAAAGTTTATGCGTTTGTATTTTCGGAACAATTATGTGTTAGTGCAGTATAAATAGCCAAGAAATTACTTTTACCAATTACAAGTCTTTTTCCAAAAGACAATTAACACATATGGCTGCTTAATTAGATTTATATTGTAATATAGGCACTATATGTTCACAGGTTTATTCAAAGTACGTAGCATCAAGACAGTGTAACAATCGGTTCAACCATTTGTCACAAGTACATTATCTGTTGCAAAATTTAGAGTGTATGTGCAAGTAATTGTTACCACCCATCATTCAGTAATATTAGATTTTTCTCAAAAAGTGCCAAATTTCATCAACAATTGACACTTTTGAGTGGAAACAGCCAAAATGCACCCAATTTAGGTCATTTGGGTGCATTCGACTTGACTGAAAGCTACCAATAATGCCAAAATGTGAGGGGCATCACTATATAAAATCAATTTTGAATGTATATAGCGCATTTTTCTATAAGATACAGAGCACTGTTATTTCGATGCCACTAGTGAATCATCAGAATGATTTGCACTTAGATTGTAACATCCACCAATTATATAATAATAATAATAATAATAATTTATTCTTATATAGCGCATTACAAACAAATCTCAATGCGCTTTACAAAGCATACGTAAATTAAAAGCATAAACACATGGCAACCATATTTAAATATACAGCATTAAGATACGAACTAACATTTTAAAATTAACAAAGAAAATAATTATCTGTGCAGCTCCCCAAATTTCATCAGGCGAAGGAAGTTTGTTATAAACAAACAACTAATAACCAATTTTGAAACTAGCAGGAAACTTGAGATCCCTGAGAAAACCTGCGAGAGCAAGCATGGATCGGATCTTCGGAATAAACCAAGTGCACATACAGTCTTTGGGCACGGCCAGGGCATGAACCCGGGTCAAAGTTGTGCAAGGTCGCCCGGCGATCGAAGGAACAACCGCTACACCAAGGCTACGTAAAAATGCCTGAAATGGCACCCAAAACCATGGCATATAAACATCTCAAAAAGAGTAACTAACCCCCCTTAAATAGTGACCATTTATATTCAAAAACGGGTGATTGTATTACAAATCTGTAAAATGTGTTGGAAGCAGAATTTAGCAATTGACTAAATATTGACATCACAGTGTACATATTTAACTCAATGTAACCCAAGATTTGAAAGTTGCAGTAAATTGTATTGACTTTATATTCAGTGTATTAATGGAAGGAAATCTGTGTAATGATATCTCTGAGTGTTTTTGTATTGTAAAAATTTGTATGTAAGTGCAACTTTCAAATTTGGCCAGTGTTTTATTGTTTTCTGGGCTATCGTATCAAATGAGGTGTCAAAATGCGCAGATATAAATTTTGCTTCCAACGCATTTTAGAGATTTGTAATACAATAGCCCCTTTTTGAATAATGGCCATTATTTAAGAGGGGTTAGTTACTTTTTTTGAGATGTTTACATGTATACCATCATGGAGATGTGGTTCCTTTTGAGGTGAGGGGCAAGATTTTCAATAGGGGATGCTGCATGCATGCTGCCGGCCCCATTGGCTGTGTCACTGGTTGTTGTAGCATAAAAAGTCGGGGGGTACTTAGTACAAACGACCACACCGGGACGTGCCGCAAATATGGGTAGCATTTTTGGCTTTTTGGTATATCAGTGACCCTTTTTCTAAGCCAATTTTAGTATATGAATGGGTCCTTTTTTCAAATTTTTTTGAAAAATAGGCCAATTTTACCTCAATCTAGCCAAAATTTCAAAAATTTCCAAAAAAATTTTGGGAAAATTTTTAAAAAACTAAGACAATTTGGGTTAAATGTGGCCAAAAATTTTGACTTTTGGTATATCAATGGGTCCAAATTTCTTGAAAAATTAGTATATTTATGGGTCCACTTTTAAATTCTCAACGGCACACCCCTACCAAAATCAAACTTGAGTACCCCCCTGGGTAAAAAGTCCATGTTTTTTCCACCAAAAGAACCACTTTTCTCAAAATTAGCATCCATTGTAAATAGATCGGGAAATAGATCCATCCAATGTATACTTTGAATAAAGCAGCTGTAAGACTTACTTCCTTCTTGTACGTCTCTGGCCAATTATCTTACGCCCTGCTAGGCATGGTATGTAGGCTGCAAATCACACGCCAGTTCATGGTGCTGCATCAGGTATGTGTTGGAGACCTGTACTAGGTAGTGCACTTCTCTATCATGTCTATAGCCAGAAATTTTCCATGAGGTTTTATTTTTGTGGCTATTTCAAAATCACAAATTAAAAGCCCACAAAATATTCATGACTCATAGGCTGTAATGTGTAGCTATATATTTAAAATCATGAATCAAAATTTGCAAGCGATAAAAATTAATACTACTAAAATACCTCACTCAGTATATGTAATGCTACAAAGTGCATTTACTGATAAAAGTCAAAATATTTTTAGAGAGAAGTATTAGCATGTTAAGCCACCATCCATGAAAACAAAAATGACTGCGCATTTTTTAGGGGTGTTCATTTCTTTACTCTGGACAAATTACTGTGCAGGATTCATAAGGTATTTTTTCGATGATTTTGTAAACATATTGGGCTTAATATTCTTTGCTAAGTTATTGTTTTGTGCTCATATAGCCCTCAACTTTTCCTGTGAGATCACACAAAAACAGCCAGATTTTCTAAAATAACGACAAAATCTGTTCAAACAGGCTGCTGAATTCTGCAAAATTGTGATAAATGAGGAGAAATGCTGCTAAATATGTGAGATTTTTCCCCCCGGCCATGTGACATGGGGCCTAAAAATTGAAATCCTTCAAATCCTACAAAAGAAGAACTGTTGGGCTATTCCATTTGAATTCCATACTCCCCACCAGGCAAGACATCTTCCACACCCGGGAGGTCACTCCCATTGTGGCATGTACACCATCTGAGATAATAAAAACGTGTAAAAGGGTAGTTTTTTTGTGGATAGGCACGATACGCTGGCGTGATCGTGTTTAGGGTGTCAAAAACATGAAATATTGCCAAAAAGAGTGGCAAAATTGCAATTGCTAATATGCGGAAATGAAATTTAGGGTATGAAATTTGATGCAAGGAATAAAATCCCTGTTTTGGGTGTGAAAACACCTGTTTAGTGTATCGTTTTAGCCAAGGGTTAAATCCTTGTTTAGGGTTCTTTTCAAAAGTTGATTATCGCGGATGGTGTACAGGCCACAATGGGAGTGACCCCCCGGGCTTCCACACAGGGAGTGTGAATATCAAATGGAGTTGCCTGAACGGGTGACTACATTTGGTACCTACACTCCTGACGTCATGACCTCCATCTAGAGCGTGTAAGGATTTTTAACTGGAACAGCCCATTGGCTGCATTTCCCAAATCGGATATACAAGTGCTGCTTAATCACAGTGCAAGCACATTGTGTACTTTGGAGCTGTGGAGCAAATTCGATTTAAATTTCCGCTTTTTTTTCTTCTTTTTTTTTATCTCGAAGTCTGCAAGTAATATGCGCGTTCTCGTTTTTAGTCCGGAATCAATTCTATTTTTTTGACGTCAGAGGAAAAAAGCACTTGGAATTCCAGTAAAATGCATGTGAAGTTTTAATTTTACATTGAACCCTATGCAAAATATACAAATTGGAGCCCAAATTGAGCTATATCCTACACATTGGCTGCCTTGAGATGCCAGTGGTTGAAAATAAGAGCGATTTCAAATTTTCACCCTCCCCCACCCACAACACCCACCCACCCCCCCCCTCCGGATCCGGATTTTTTTTTTTTTAAGGCGAGTGATTTTAAATGTAAAATCATGATCTGGAACAGGCCCTATGTCACATGGGGGGAAATGGGAAATCACACAAAAACAGCCAGATTTTCAAAAAAAATGACAAAACCTGTTAAAACAGGCTGCTGAATTCTGCAAATCTACTTAAATTTTAATCACATCCAAGCATTTTGCACCATTGTAACTTTCTGTGCATAAAATAATATAAGTTTGTGAGATAGGCACTGGCGCGTAGCAAGGTGACAAAAAGTGGGGCGCCCAAAGTTACACAAAGCTGTAAAAAAGGTGCAAAATAGTTAAAAACTGTGCAAAAAAGTGATGTGCCTGTTGTGAGACAACTAATTAAAATTAGTCAATTTAAGTTTACAAATGAAAATGTATGAAAATTTGTTGTGTAAAAAATATTACTGGGGCAAAACATATCAATAAAGTTTATTAATAGATAACCGAGTTAGAGATGAGCTGACTTAAGAATAAAGACATATCATCCTCAAGCCAGCAATCCCAGCACATAAACACCTATCATATTGCCATATCAATGCAGCCGGCCGACCACCATCTTACTCATAATAATTACACTGTGTCTTCACATTGGATGCAGGCAAATGATATAATGGCACCAGAAAGCTCTGGAGTCCCTCACTACCAACTGAGTTGTTATTGTTTCTCCGTCCTACCAATTTGTCCAAAGTGGATCTAACAAGACCTGTATCTTGAGAGCTCAGGGCTTGTACAATAACACTGACTCTGTAGGTTGCTCTTCGTGCCTTGGAAAGCTTAAGCGAAAAGGGTGAAAGAAACAGATGGGAAAATTGTGATATTTTCTTGCATCGCTGTCTTCTATTCTTATCCGTTGCTAAGCGAGAGGTGAAAGGAACTTGCAGTGTTTGTGCATGGTTTGTGGAATAATTTGTGTCAGCACACATTCATGTTGGATATAAGAAGACATTGGTAGGTAGATTGAGCTTAGGCTCATTATCATGTGCATATTTGGGGGGGGCTTTGGGGGCACCAGCCCCCCAGGGTAAAAGCAGGGGGCGGCCAAAATGAAGGGGCGGCGGAAGAAGAAGGGGCGGCAAAAACAATTAGTAAATAAAAAAGAGCGGAAAAATTTGAAAAAGCATAAAAAATTTCGAAAAAATGGTACTATACATTAAAATGTGCTGCTTTTAGGGCGCTAGCGCCTGAAACCCTTTTTTTTTTTTTTTTTGCTCTTCACTTTTCAAATGACCAAGAAAAAAATTAGGTCAACCTTTTCGGCTGTTGAGGAAGGGGCGGCAAAATTGAATTTTCTTCAGCCCCCCGGGGTTGGGGCGGCCACGGTACGCCACTGATTATACCGGGGTGAAGAGTTTTCATTCAAATATTTGATGCCTAATCATTTTAGTATGACAATCTTATTAAAATGCCATCAGGAACATTTCATTATAATTAGGCCAAAAAAATTAATTGTTTGCTTGTCCATAGATCACTTTCAGAAGTTGGGTCGGTCAGTCGGGAACAGTTTTTCTTTTCTTATATATATATTTTTTTTTCAAGTACCAAAAGTGTAATGTGAAGTACTTGTTTTTATATAATACATTCACTGACCACAGAATTTCCACCAAAGACAATGGTACAACCTACTCATGTACATGCAGTGGCGTACCGTGGCCGCCCAAACCCCGGGGGGGCTGAAGAAGAAACAATTTTGCCGCCCCTTCCTTAACAGCCCGAAAAGGTTGAAAAAAGGATTTCAGGCGCTAGCGCCCTAAAAGCAACCTTTTTTCAAAATTTTTTAGGCTTTTCAAATTTTTTGCGCCCTTTATTCTTTGCTAATTCGTTTTGCCGCCCCCTTCGTTTTTTTGCCGCCCTTGTTTTTGCCGCCTTCTTCTTCCATACGCCCTTCGTTTTTGCCGCCCCTACTTTGACCCGGGGCTGGCGCCCAAAGCCCCCCCAAAATACGCGCATGACATGTCTGGTAGACTTAAAATACCGTACTGTTCAACAACAATGTTTTAGTTGTGTAAACACTGAGGATGATAATACGAAATATCGGAACTGTCAGCCAGGTACGACTGAACAGTGAGAAACATGCAGGAACTTACGCTGACCATTGGTCACACTGCCACTAATGCATATTCTGCTGGGCGTACGTCCGATAATATGAACACAGCCCGCGGAACACAGCTATAACTGCATGCCTAGAAGTAAAGGATTCATGACCGGTATGTTTTGAACATGAAAGTCAACATTCAAGATGTGACTTGGGGCATGTGACACCTATAACGCAAGATACATACTGAAGATAATTGTGATACATTGAAAAGTAGGGCACTGAGTGGTATGTGCTGAATGTAAAGTGAAATATTTCACCATAAATTTAATTTTGCAAAATTAGAAGCACATATTTGTGATATGAAATTATAACTTCAGCTTAGAATAAAGTTTTTCATGCTTCTCTGTATATTTGATATATATTCAGAAGTAAATGTCGAGCTGTTACACTTTGCAGAAATGGTAGTCATTGTTGATTTGCAAAAAGATGTTCTCATGAAAATAAGTTGTTTTAGATTATATCACAGCTAAACATTAATAGTTGATCATGTCTTCATGAGTGACTTGAATGTGAATCATGTAGGCCTACAGTTATGCACCTGAAGACTTACTGTTAATGTCAATTATAATCAAACGTGAATTGTAAACTACATCAAGTTTGTCAGCAACCAGCCAAGGGGATATGCAATTCACATCCAGTTCAGACTCTCTATCAGAAGTTGGATATTAAGTCTCTGCATGCTAGCCATGCGCTTCAACGGAAAAAGTTCAAGTTTTGAAATATTTTCTCTAAATATCAAGAGCTATCTTAAGAACTACTGAACCAATACTAGGCTTGTTTGTACTCACTTTAATGCATTTTTCATGCTGATTCCAAATATGGTCATGAAAATTTACATTTCTGAAAATTTTGAATTTTTAGATTTTTTTAAAACATGTCGTCTGCAATCAACACCCGCGTGAAGAGAATTAATATTCAATGCAATAGGTATTTGTTATTCAATATACTTCCATTCTATTTCCAGTCAATTTTAATGTCTAATGATTGTTTGTTGACATGAAATCAATAATAATATATTTTCACCAGGATTTTTCATCAACAAACATTTGTTAGAAAATAAAGTGAATTGAAACAACTTTTTTTTTTTTTTTTTTTTTTGTCATTATATTTTTTATTGGAAAAAGCAAACATAAGAATAATATAATCACAGAGAATCACAATTACAGCTGCAAATGTGTGTATACATACATGGCATAGTGTACTACATAATGCACAAATAATGAATAATGAGATACATTTTGTATATCATACAGAGTCAACATACATGTACATGTGACATAATGGCAAAACAATATTACAGTGCTGATGCACCTTGTACATCAAATGTCAAAGCACCACTTTGTAAAGTGATTACTTAATTTACCCTTTTTATAAGCAATATCATATTCCATTTTTCTTTTCATCAAAATGAAGTTTTTCAAAGCAGTAAAGTTTGGGTTCACTTCCTGAAATCTACATCTGTAAATGTAGTATTTACTGCATAATATTAAAAAGGAAAGTAAATTATCATTGGCAATACCAAACATAAGGTCAAAACTATTAAACTGAATATTCAGGTGAAGTTTGTCATTTAACATGTTAAATAACTCATTCCAGATACATTTAACTTTATCACATTCACAAAAAACATGAACCACAGTTTCGGGAAATTTGTCACAAAAGAAACAAAGAGGAGAATCTTTTCTTCCAATTTTGTGGAGAAAGCTGTTGAAAGCAATTGCCTTATGGAATAGTTTAAAATAAAATGATCTTAACTGAGTCTCAATGGTACATTTGAAATTCCGGATATGAATTTCTTCCCACCCTACATTCCCCTTATCACAAAAATCTTCAAAGATATCTTCCCAGAATTTTTGAATTTGAAACAACTTGATTAACAAGTACTTGAAGTACAAGTATCTGACGCCAAATAAAATAGTGTGAATTAGGCTTTATGCAACCAACCTTAACCTCAACCCCAACCTTAACCCTCGACCTTCTTGTGATATTTTGATATTGGGAATGCTTATATGTGACCCGTTACAGCGAAAGGTACCTTATGTCGGCTGCTACAAGTGTCTCTTTTTCCCCAATGTTGGCAGAAAATATCAAACAATAACGACAATCTGAAGTGGCGGTCATTTCAAATCATCTATAAGTCAACGAGGTTCAGGAATGTTAGTGGGTGGCTAATACATACCTATACAAATACAATACAATGCTTTTGTAACCCACCACTCATGCCACTTGAACAGGGATTAGCCTTAGCAAATAAAGACTAGAGCTGTATAACAAACAGTTCTATAGACAGGTACAGGCTTATTATCCTCTACAACAATAGGATTAATGATTGGTTTAGAATGCATTTGTTACTAGCAAAATAAGGCATATGTAGCTCCCGACTTAAGGTACCTTTTGCTGTAACGGGTCACATATGAAGGAATAGAACAAATTTTCTGTACTGAAATTTCATGTTCTTTTTTCCAAGTTCTATGATTTATCAATATGGTAATTACACTACCCAGTTCTGATGAAATTAAACATATATGTGCACGGAGATGTTGTGTGTAATGCATGCCGGGAATGCATGATGAGCCCTACAGGGCAAGTGCATTGGACAAACTCAGCATTCAGTGCAAGTGCATTGATCTGTCTTATTTCTTGAACAACAAGTAATAACATGAATGAACTATACGAGTGGATATTCATACGTAGTGGTAGATAAAATGAATTAAAGTTTTAACTTCAACACTACACTATTTTTCGCTCACCTGGAACGTTTTCACTAGTCCGACTAGCGTCTTCAGCAGATGGTGATGCTCTTGAAACAGATTCATCAGGATCGTTCATAGTTCATAAGATTGATAAAGGTTCTTGTTCAGATCCAATAAAATGATACTACTCACTCAGAAATATTTCAATTCCTATCAGGAATCTTGTTCACTCTGGTACTGGTGTTTCTAGGTGTTTTTAGAACCGGCAACACTTCTGTCTGGTTTTGATGACGTCAGACAAAACAACACGCTGGCTAAAGGAAGCAATCTGGATTAGAAGTAGAGGAAAAGACACCATGAACAAGGACGAGGGGCTTACAGACTGGACAAAATTTATGACCAGGTCATAAATTCTCGGCAACAAGAAAGTTTGGTGACGTCATCAAAACCAGACAGAAGTGTTGCCGGCTCTAAAAACACCTAGAAACACCAGTACCAGAGTGAACAAGATTCCTGATAGGAATTGAAATATTTCTGAGTGAGTAGTATCATTTTATTGGATCTGAACAAGAACCTTTATCAATCTTAAGATGGTGATGCTGTGGTGATATCTTGTCTACAATCGGGATATCTCTCACTGATGACGTCAGGTGAGCGAAAAATAGTGTAGTGTTGAAGTTAAAACTTTAATTCATGAATGAACTATAGTTTTTAACCTACATAAGTTATTACACACAGAAATTAATTTTTGCTATTTTTATAGCCAAACATTCACTCAAAATGTCGGAATATACAAGCAACAAAAACTTATAGAAAGTCTCTAGAAAATTGCAGCGCCGCTGATCCTTTACATCTGCTGGCTGTATCTTTACTTTCAGGTGCAAAATGGTAAAATGTCAGAGTACCAGTCAGTCTGTCTGGCAGAGGGTGTTGGCTCTGATCATTTATTCGTATATCCGCCATTTTGGATTTTTGCCATTTTGTGCATTTTGAAACCAAAGGCTAATTTTTTCTTCATTTTTTAAGTCCCCAATTAATCTGTATGCAATTACCTATCATGTGAGACATGTTAATGGCTTGGCTTCGATTTAGTTTTCTTCTTCTGACAATTTTCACTTTACGGCCGCCATCTTGGATTTTGAGCTGAATTTTCATAAATTTTCAAGTTTTACCGGATTTTTAAGCCGAAGGCGATTTTTTTCTTCAAATTTTGAAGTCGCCAAGTAATCCTTGTACAATTATCGTTCATCTACATGCAAATTGGTTGGCTTCGACTTAGTTATCTTTTTTTGAACTTTTTTGAACAAGTGATCGAGCGGTCTATGTAGGGCCTACATCAACCCCTGTGCGCGCGGCCGCGGCCGGCAGGTTAACAATTCAGATCATTCCAAGAAACCCAAATGTCAGGCTGCAAAATTTTGCAGTCCAGCCAGGAACTTTTTTTTAATTACTGGCCCTGTGGCTGTGGATAGCATTAATAAAAATTCCCTTTAAAAGGGAAGGCCAGCGTCAATGCAGAAGAGGTCTTGTAAATAGTTTGGGTCACCGTGAAAGGCATTTTTAGGATCACGCTTACATCCATGTTACATGACAGTTCACCAAACCATCAATGGTGAGAACATGCACACTGAAACAGCAAAACACATTAACTCCTATTAAACTCCTGTCAACTCTTTAATTCATTACTCCAAATTGTTCTGTATTTTTGTCTTTACTGCTTTTTACCCATGCTTATTATAAAAATCAAGAAATACACTGCAGTTGTTAGTTAATTCGCTATGTTAACTCAACTTACATGGACATTTTATTTTAAAATAATTTTATATTATTTCGCAATGTAGCCTATAGCTTACTATAAAGTAGATAGAGGCAAGCACATGATAAAGGACTGATCATTCAATACAATCTTCACTTTTAAACTGTATTTTTTTAATGTGTTGATTGTTAGTCCGAAACTCCTGCAAAGCTATGGACATGGCATCTTACCTACTCCATTCTGTAGTCTGCATTGTGTGTTTTCTCAGTCTTCAATCATTTTGTTGAATGTAATTTTATGAATCAAATAAAAAAGATAGAAATTGGCCTCACTTTAGTTATGTGTCATTTTACAGTATTTATCATTTATAAAGTAAGACAATAATTAATTTATTTTCTATAAGTGCATGTCAAAATATGGGATATATTGTTCAATATTATAGCTAGCCCCTAAAAACTTTATTTTCAATCGGATTTTTCCCGTTGAAAAGACAAAACTGATGTTAAGATAGCAATAATATCATCAATAACATTTTGAGTCAATTTTATCCATAAAACGATACAGGATAGGATAGATAATTACTTTGACTTCAATGTGGTCCATATAATGAAGATTTTGATTCCACAACATTATTAGATCTGTTATCAACATATCAATTATGCACTCACAGGCAACCAAACATCAGTAGTCCACTGATATGACCTCGTGATCATTCCCCCGCTTTGACCATGTCATTTTTTTGATATGCTCATTGCTGAACAAGTTTATGTTTATATGTGTAGGCCTAACCTATGATAACTTTTTAAGTCATAATTAATTCAAACATAACTTTGGCAATACTCAATCGTTTTAGCTCGTTGAAACGGCAAAACATACTTTCTTTTCCTTGCAAATCGAATTAGCAGACATCAAAAACATTTCCACCACGAGAAGTAAAAAAAATAATTCATACCAATAGAAGAAGGCTATAATCTTAGCTAATCTTTAGTGTACACAAACCCCATCTCAGAATTAGGTACCAGCGCCCTATGCGCTGGCGAAAATAATGCTAGAAAAACAAACAAGCAAAACAGAAAACAAATAAACAAACAAAGCACCTTGAGGTGCAGCACATCCCTCAGCCAGGGTCCATGGAAGCCCAGAAGCCTAGGATCCATGGAAACATATCTGTGCATTTAGCAACATGTTTAGCATAGGGCTCGGTTTAGGTGTTAGGCCAAAAAAAAATTGTTGTGTTGCCCTCAACCGTCCGACCCTAAATCTTGAAAAATCAGGGGTGCAATTTTTTGTTTTTTTTTTTTTTTAATGATGATTTTTACAGATTTGTTCAAAAACTCAATGTTTTTCACTTAAAATTAATATTTTATCGAAAGACTAGTCTTTAATTGTGACACGATCAAGGGAAATGAGTCGGATGTCGCTAATATTGATTTTGAGATAATGGCAAAGAAAGTGTTCAAATTCTTTTATTTTATATTGTTTTCAGAGATCGATAAACTGACGTAACTTCGCAAAGAAAAGTCGTACCTATGTGGGGTTTTTAGTTTCTTTAGAAACTTATTTAAAACTCATTTTCCACCAGGGTCGACATGTGACTCATTCCCCTTGATCATGTCACAATTGATGTCTAAGAGGTATCCAGAAGTCAAAATTGACAAATGTCCCCTAATTTAAGAAGCATAATTTAATATTTGAGGGGATTTAAAAAAATTTAAAAAAAAGAAAGAAAAAAAAAAAAGAAATCCGACCGTCTGACCCAACTTTCCCATTTTCCCACTTGAGGGCAACACAACAATTTTTTTTTTTGCCTTATTATTCTATCTAATCTTGGGTTGATTTATTTTCTTGTATTTTTAGGAACACAAAAGTGAAGTGGACAAGAAAGTTGCAGAGATACACAGGTAAGTCATATTCAATCTTAATGCTCTGCGTGCTAGCCATGCGCTTCAACGGAAAAAGTTGAAGTTTTGAAATATTTTCTCAAAATATCAAGAGCTATCTTAAGAACTACTGAACCAATACTAGGCTTGTTTGTACTCATTTTAATGCATTTTCCATGCTGATTCCAAATATGGTCATGAAAATTTACATTTCTGAAATTTTTGAATTTGATTTTTTTTTTTTTACATGTCGTCTGCAGTCGACACCCGCGTGAAGAGAGTTAAGACCTTTTCCTATCTCCCTGCAACATTGGAGGTCGTTGTTTATAGGTCTGTCACACTACGACGGACTGGATCAACGTACATCACCGAATACAAAAATAATTTATTCGGTGGAAAAATCACCAGTCCGGCAGAAGATTTGGTGGGATTTTGGGTCCGATTCCCGTTCGTCTCTCTATACGTTGTGGTCGCTAATAATCCTGCAGGCGTCTTATATCCGATCGTTCAACGTTCGACAAATGACCGGATTTGAGGGTGCGATTCCTGTTCGTTTCTCTATGCGTTGTGGCTGCTAATAATCCTGCAGGCGTCTTATATTCGATCGTTCAACGTCCGACAAATGACCAGATTTTGGGGTCAACGTCGGACAAATGACCGGTTTAGGGGTCCGATTCCGTTAAGTCTCTCTATGCGTTGTGGCCGCTAATAATCCTGCAGGCGTCTTATATTCAATCGTTCAACGTTCGACAAATGACCGGCGAATCCGTCGCATGTGGCACCAACAGGGACGTCCACCCTATCAGAAAAGTGGGGGAGGAGAGGGTGTTTGAGAGGGTTTTTGACCCCTTAGAGGCAGTGACGTAGCAAGCACTTTTTCAGAGGGTGAACAAAGTGGGGAAAGACAACTTTTAAGGGGGAAAACTTTGACGAAAATGGTCAAATATTGGCTAATAAGTACAAAAGAGCTACAAATCTTATATATCAGGGCAACCAGCCTCCGAGGGTAATAGAGGTGAGAAACCTTTGGACAATGAAGGCCCAATTGAAGCCATTTGTCATTTTTTGGATCAATTTTAGCACTATTATTGGGTACTATTTTAGTTTGAAACATCCAAATTGGTGAAACGAAAGCCTAATTGAAGCCATTGAAAAGTTTTCACCATTATTGTATAATATAAACAATTGTTTTAAAAATAACACGTGGATGTCCATAGCAGAAGCAAAAAGGAAGACTTGTCCATTTTTCAAAATGAAGGTCCAATTGAAGCCATTTGCATGGGGACTGTAGGGCCTATTTATATTATTAGGCCTAGGCCTATTGTGTAAAAATTTAATTTTAAAAATGGAAAATTTGGAAAATTGTTTTTGGTGCATCATTTTTTTGCAACAAAAAACAAAGAAGGCCCGAACTGAATTTGCAAAATTTAAAATGTTACACTGGTCCACTGACACTTAGATATAAGACTCGTAATTTCAGGTAAAGCATGCATGGATTGATATGTTAAAGTCAGTAAGTCTGTCTTAAATACTGACTTTGGTGACAAAATGTCACGGGCCCTACATATCTACAGGCCGGCAGTAATTTTCACAGGCTTTTGGGCCAAGGAACCACCTTTAAGCACTGCCTATAATAATCACAGGCCTATACTTAGGCTTACTTCTATCCTGGGCCTACTCAATAACGTACAATTTAACCTTTTCTCTTCTTTTTTCTTTCTTGTCAATCACTAAAACTGGTAGGAATTTGATATCGCGTCCTCTACCCTTCAGAAAGTGCCTCTTCCCCCAATACTACTTACATGCATGGGCCTACTAAATTACATGCAATTTAACTTTTCTCTTCTCTGTTCAATTTTTCTCACTTTCTTTTCTTTTTTTTTTCTCTCCTTTCCCCCTTTTTTCTACTTGTCAGTCACTACTAAAAGTACTGGGGGAATTTGATATTAGTCCCACACCCTTCAGAAAGAGCCCCCCCCATGATCGATGCACATGTTAGCCATAGGCCTACATCCGGCACAAGCACCTGCTAAACCTCCCAAACACCTGCGGTATATAAACGATAGAATAACGAACAAACCCAGGGAATATATACAGGATCGTACGAACACACATCGGACAACTTCCGAACATGTGTATCCGGCACACTCCGTTTCAAGTTTTGTGCATGCACAAAACTTGAAACGGAGTGTCAACGGACTAAAAAAACATCACCTAACACGAAACGCATTTGGCGGATAATAGCAGGACATATGAAGAACATAAAACGAACATTGACAAACACTAACGGATTTGCTAAAATACCGTCCGTTTCTTGTACGGAAGACCGATCCGGTGTAGTGTGACACTAAGACGGAATGGGTCAACGTACATCACCGAATACAAAAATATGCTATCCGGTGGCGAAATCACCAGTTCGGAAGAATATTTGGGGTGAAGGCCTCACAGGAACGTATTTGCAACGAACACAGGCCGACTGCAACGAACAAAGAACGAATATGAACGAAAGGAGAGCGAACAAACTCCGGCAATATGCAGCACCATGCGAACACACATCGGATGTGCATGCACAAAACTTGCCGACGGACTTAACGCATTTGGCGGATGATAGCAGGACATAAAAAGAACATAAACGATCATTGACGAACAACAACGTATTTACTAAAATACCATCCGTTTCTTGTACGGAAGACCTATTCGGTATAGTGTGACAGGCGCATTAACAAAGTGCTCTCCTTTGGCTTGCAGATATTTGAAAAAAGTCGATCCACAGTTTTTTTTTCATCATCGTTTCACTGTGAATGGATACATGTGGAGCATTAAGCTTAGAATTTTGAGATTTATAATTCCTTCATTGAAATTTATCCCTCTATACAGGGTGTGCACTTATTTTATGGAATAGCACATTCCAGGATGTTACAATAACTTCCTAAAAGATACAGCCTGCTTTCTTCTAAGCTGGCTCATGTTTGATGACCATCACTATATACCGTTGCTTGATTTTGCATGGTTAAATCTGTTAAATCAGATGAGAATCTGAATTGAATCTGCATTAGATAGATAGTGGATTCACATGGGTACAGTTTAGTACATATCCAGGGTGTAGCTGAATTCTGTGAATGTGAGCATGAAGATGATGTGCTTTGATTGTTGATCTTTAAATTCATGAACTACTTTCAATATAAATTTTAAGATTCATGTTGTACATTTGTGTGCCCTTTCATAGACAAATTAATCTGTATCAATATTATTGGTATTAATAATAGTTTTAAACATTTTTGTAAGATTTTGTTTTTACTTGAGAATAGTTTCAAACCCAACTGCCAATCAACTTGCATGGCAGAACTGACAACTGGACCTGGTTTCTATTGTTTGCAACAATAACAATGAAACTTATAAGCGCCTTTTACAGAGTATAAGGCAAAGAAGCTACACAGTGGGAAAGAGGTGAGTCTTTTAAGAAGGTTCTTGAAGGTGGTGATATTAGAATGTGATTAAACCACTCAGGTTCTGACAGGAATCTACTTGGTAGTTGGGTTTTGAATCCATCCTTTAAATAATGTCAGTTAACATGTATATACGAATACATTTTAAAAATCAACTTGTTGCAGCTATATACATGAATGATATAATTTTTTTAATATAAGGAGAAACTGAAATGTTAACGTCAAAATGGTTCACTTTTGAGTGACATATTTGGGGCTGAATTTTGCTAATAATATTATTATAGAATTCCACAATATGAAAATGGAGTAGTGTGAGTCATCCTATACCAACCATGATTGGGGGACACCGGGCCTGCTTTGGGGGCACAAGCTGTTTTTTTGGTAACTTTCCTTTAAGATTTTCAAAATGTTCCCATCGATGGGGGCGGGAATGTGCCTTGTGACCCTGTGACATAATTTACACCACCAGTAATCCCCTGCCATTGCTATGATGTCATAGCCCTTATCAATAATCAGTAACCCCCTTCCATTGCTATGTCCTGCATGGTGTGATAGCCCTTATTATATACCTCATCTAAAGATTCCCGTCATCTGATTGTTTAAAGAGCGGGCATAGTTTTGACTATGCCCGCTAAAGTAACTATTCCCCTGGCATAGTTCTGCGTGTGCGTTGTTCCCAGCGTAAAATAATATTACGCACGCGTTAATATTTTCGCGCGTTATATTTACGCGGAAATCGCAGATTGTAATCTGTGCCGTTCGCATTGAAACTATTAATTTCTCTTCCCAAAATCGATGCTTTTAACCAACCAGATGACAAGAATCTTAAGATTTGGTATATAAAACAAATATTGACTGCTTTTTATTCGGGGAATGGTTAAAATTATAAGCCCGCAGTGATCTCAAAACCATGACTATATGCCCTCGGCTACGCCTCTGAGATCACCTTGGGCCTATAATTTTTCCATGCCCCTCATAGCAGTCAATATTTGTATATCAATAACCAGTAACCCCCTGACATTGCTATGTCCTGCATGGTGTGATAGCCCTTATCAATAATCAGTAACCCCCTGTCATTGCTATGTCCTGCATGGTGTGATAGCCCTTATCAATAACCAGTAACCCCCTGTCATTGCTATGTCCTGCATGGTGTGATAGCCCTTATCAATAATCAGTAACCCCCTTCCATTGCTATGTCCTGTATGGTGTGATAGCCCTTATCAATAACCAGTAACCCCCTGTCATTGCTATGCCCTGCATGGTGTGATAGCCCTTATCAATAATCAGTAACCCCCTTCCATTGCTATGTCCTGCATGGTGTGATAGCCCTTATCAATAACCAGTAACCCCCTGTCATTGCTATCCTGCATGGTGTGATAGCCCTTATCAATAACCAGTAACCCCCTTCCATTGCTATGTCCTGCATGGTGTGATAGCCCTTATCAATAACCAGTAACCCCCTGACATTGCTATGTCCTGCATGGTGTGATAGCCCTTATCAATAATCAGTAACCCCTTCCATTGCTATGTCCTGCATGGTGTGATAGCCCTTATCAATAATCAGTAACCCCCTTCCATTGCTATGTCCTGCATGGTGTGATAGCCCTTATCAATAACCAGTAACCCCCTGTCATTGCTATGTCCTGCATGGTGTGATAGCCCTTATCAATAATCAGTAACCCCCTGACATTGCTAAGCCCTGCATGGTGTGATAGCCCTTATTTTTAATCACATTAATTTTTAGTGACATATTTTGGGCTGAATTTTGCTAATAATTATAGAATTCCACAATATGAAAATGGAGTAGTGTGAGTCATCCTATGCCAACCATGATTGGGGGGGGCACCGACCTGCTTTGGGGGCACAAGCTGTTTTTTTGGTAACTTTCCTTTAAGATTTTCAAAATTTTCCAATCGATGGGGGCGGGAATGTGCCCTGTGACCCTGTGACATTACACCCCCAGTAATCCCCTGCCATTGCTATGATGTCATAGCCCTTATCAAAAATCAGTAACCCCCTTCCATTGCTATGTCCTGCATGGTGTGATAGCCCTTATCAATAATCAGTAACCCCCTGTCATTGCTATGTACTGCATGGTGTGATAGCCCTTATCAATAATCAGTAACCCCCTGACATTGCTATGTCCTGCATGGTGTGATAGCCCTTATCAATAATCAGTAACCCCCTGACATTGCTATGTCCTGCATGGTGTGATAGCCCTTATCAATAACCAGTAACCCCTGACATTGCTATGTCCTGCATGGTGTGATAGCCCTTATCAATAATCAGTAACCCCCTTCCATTGCTATGTCCTGCATGGTGTGATAGCCCTTATCAAAATCAGTAACCCCCCTTCCATTGCTATGCCCTGCATGGTGTGCTAGCCCTTATTATATACCTCATCTAAAGATTCCCGTCATCTGATTGGTTAAAAGAGCGGGCATAGTTTTGACTATGCCCGCTAAAGTAACTATTCCCCGGGCATAGTTCTGCGTGTGCGTTGTTCCCAGCGTAAAATGATATTACGCACACGTTAATATTTTCGCGCGTTATATTTACGCGGAAATCGCAGATTGTAATCTGTGCCGTTCGCATTGAAACTATTAATTTCTCTTCCCAAAATTGATGCTTTTAACCAACCAGATGACAAGAATCTTAAGATTTGGTTTATAAAACAAATATTGACTGCTTTTTATTCGGGGAATGGTTAAAATTATAAGCCCGCAGTGATCTCAAAACCATGACTATGCCCTCGGCTACGCCTCTGAGATCACCTTGGGCCTATAATTTATCCATGCCCCTCATAGCAGTCAATATTTGTAGGCCTATATCAATAACCAGTAACCCCCTGACATTGCTATGTCCTGCATGGTGTGATAGCCCTTGTCAATAACCAGTAACCCTCTGTCATTGCTATGCCCTGCATGGTGTGATAGCCCTTATCAATAATCAGTAACCCCCTGTCATTGCTATGTCCTGCATGGTGTGATAGCCCTTATCAATAATCAGTAACCCCCTGACATTGCTATGTCCTGCATGGTGTGATAGCCCTTATCAATAACCAGTAACCCTCTGTCATTGCTATGTCCTGCATGGTGTGATAGCCCTTATCAATAATCAGTAACCCCCTGTCATTGCTATGCCCTGCATGGTGTGATAGCCCTTATCAATAACCAGTAACCCCCTGTCATTGCTATGCCCTGCATGGTGTGATAGCCCTTATCAATAACCAGTAACCCCCTGACATTGCTATGTCCTGCATGGTGTGATAGCCCTTATCAATAACCATAACCCCTGACATTGCTATGTCCTGCATGGTGTGATAGCCCTTATCAATAATCAGTAACCCCTGACATTGCTATGTCCTGCATGGTGTGATAGCCCTTATCAATAATCAGTAACCCCCTTCATTGCTATGTCCTGCATGGTGTGATAGCCCTTATCAATAATCAGTAACCCCCTGTCATTGCTATGTCCTGCATGGTGTGATAGCCCTTGTCAATAATCAGTAACCCCCTGACATTGCTATGTCCTGCATGGTGTGATAGCCCTTATCAATAACCAGTAACCCTCTGTCATTGCTATGTCCTGCATGGTGTGATAGCCCTTATCAATAATCAGTAACCCCCTTCCATTGCTATGTCCTGCATGGTGTGATAGCCCTTATCAATAATCAGTAACCCCTGTCATTGCTATGTCCTGCATGGTGTGATAGCCCTTATCAATAATCAGTAACCCCCTGTCATTGCTATGTCCTGCATGGTGTGATAGCCCTTGTCAATAATCAGTAACCCCCTGACATTGCTATGTCCTGCATGGTGTGATAGCCCTTATCAATAACCAGTAACCCTCTGTCATTGCTATGTCCTGCATGGTGTGATAGCCCTTGTCAATAATCAGTAACCCCCTGACATTGCTATGTCCTGCATGGTGTGATAGCCCTTATCAATAATCAGTAACCCCCTGACATTGCTATGTCCTGCATGGTGTGATAGCCCTTGTCAATAATCAGTAACCCCCTTCCATTGCTATGTCCTGCATGGTGTGATAGCCCTTATCAATAATCAGTAACCCCCTTCCATTGCTATGTCTGCATGGTGTGATAGCCCTTATCAATAATCAGTAACCCCCTGTCATTGCTATGTACTGCATGGTGTGATAGCCCTTATCAATAATCAGTAACCCCCTGACATTGCTATGTCCTGCATGGTGTGATAGCCCTTATCAATAATCAGTAACCCCCTGACATTGCTATGTCCTGCATGGTGTGATAGCCCTTGTCAATAATCAGTAACCCCCTTCCATTGCTATGTCCTGCATGGTGTGATAGCCCTTATCAATAATCAGTAACCCCCTTCCATTGCTATGTCTGCATGGTGTGATAGCCCTTATCAATAATCAGTAACCCCTGTCATTGCTATGTACTGCATGGTGTGATAGCCCTTATCAATAATCAGTAACCCCCTGACATTGCTATGTCCTGCATGGTGTGATAGCCCTTATCAATAACCAGTAACCCCCTGTCATTGCTATGTCCTGCATGGTGTGATATAACCCTTATCAATAACCAGTAACCCCCTGACATTGCTATGTCCTGCATGGTGTGATAGCCCTTATCAATAATCAGTCACCCCCTGACATTGCTATGTCCTGCATTGCTATGTACTGCATGGTGTGATAGCTTATCAATAATCAGTAACCCCCCTTCCATTGCTATGTCTGCATGGTGTGATATCCCTTATCAATAACCAGTAACCCCCTGTCATTGCTATGTCCTGCATGGTGTGATAGCCCTTATCAATAATCAGTAATCCCCTGTCATTGCTATGTCCTGCATGGTGTGATAGCCCTTATCAATAACCATAACCCCCTGACATTGCTATGTCCTGCATGGTGTGATAGCCCTTATCAATAATCAGTAACCCCCTGTCATTGCTATGTACTGCATGGTGTGATAGCCCTTATCAATAATCAGTAACCCCCTGTCATTGCTATGTCCTGCATGGTGTGATAGCCCTTATCAATAATCAGTAACCCCCTTCCATTGCTATGTCCTGCATGGTGTGATAGCCCTTATCAATAATCAGTAACCCCCTGTCATTGCTATGTCCTGCATGGTGTGATAGCCCTTATCAATAATCAGTAACCCCTTCCATTGCTATGTCCTGCATGGTGTGATAGCCCTTATCAATAATCAGTAACCCCCTGTCATTGCTATGTACTGCATGGTGTGATAACCCTTATCAATAACCAGTAACCCCCTGACATTGCTATGTCCTGCATGGTGTGATAGCCCTTATCAATAACCATAACCCCCGCCATTGCTATGTCCTGCATGGTGTGATAGCCCTTATCAATAATCAGTAACCCCCTTCCATTGCTATGTCTGCATGGTGTGATAGCCCTTATCAATAATCAGTAACCCCTGTCATTGCTATGTACTGCATGGTGTGATAGCCCTTATCAATAATCAGTAACCCCCTGTCATTGCTATGTCCTGCATGGTGTGACAGCCCTTATCAATAACCAGTAACCCCCTGACATTGCTATGTCCTGCTATGCCCTGTATGGTGTGATAGCCCTTATCAATAATCAGTAACCCCCTTCCATTGCTATGTCCTGCATGGTGTGATAGCCCTTATCAATAACCAGTAACCCCATGTCATTGCTATGCATACTGCAGTTACTGTCCGCTTTTCCTATACACAATACACAAAGCTCTCACAATTGACGTGTGACGTCACTGTGTGAAAAATAAGCGGCCAATATTTAAAGTATTCTCTGAAATTCTAGAAAATATAGTTTTGTAACATGTCAAATTTTTAGCTAATATAGGTGTTTGGAAATATTCGCACTTTTGTGTTTTAGGAAGGATATGTAAATCGACAGATAACACCAAAAATATGAAGAAATTATTTTTGTGGGACATGAGAGCACCTCAGACCTATCGAATTGCATTCTGAATACGAAGCATGTCTTTCTGATATCAAATAATTTTCATTTTTGAAAATCACAATATAATACAAATTTTATGACAAATTATAAAAATTTGATATTTTTCAAATTTTTGATATATAACAGTACTCGAAGTAAACTTTATAAATCTGATGACATATTCTTAAAGTGTGTAGGGGATGAAAAGCCGACGATCAATTGAAAATTTTGACCTTTCGTATTGAAGATATGGATTTTTTTTCCCAAAAAGACCTAATTTTTTTTGGTGTTTTGGGAAAAAAATCCATATCTTCAATACTGAAAGGTCAAAATTTTCAATTGATCGTCGGCTTTAATCCCACCTACATACACTTTAAGTAGGCCTATAAATCATCAGATTTATAAAGTTTACTTCAAGTACTGTTAAATATCAAAAATATCAATTTTAATGATTTGCCATAAAATGTGTATTAAATTGCGAATTTCAAAAATCAAAATTATTTGATATCAGAATGACATTCTTCGATTCAGAATGCAATTCGATAAATACTGTCCAAACGTTCATACCCCAGCCCTTAATACTCTGTGTGAAAAAGCCTCATGCCATTGAAAATAACATGCAGTGGTGGCAGTGGTGGTGCTACGGGGACAAGGGGACAAATGCCCCCAAATATTTTTCTTGCCTCCCCTGTTTCCCCCTACTTTTGAGGCAACCCCCCAATCACATAAATGTCTACTTTTTGCAGCAATTTTGCACAAAATTTGTAAATTTTGCCCCCCTCTCCTGAAATTCACTTTTCCCCCAATGCTTCCCCCCTGATAAAATTCCTGGCACCACCACTCCACTGAGTGGCATAGCTAGGGTTGGAGCGCCCAGGGCTAAAGATACACAATGGTGCCCCCCCCCCAATTAAAGCGTGTGAAAAATTTTGGTTACAATGAAGTTCAGTGAATTTTGGTCTTGATCTTTAATGAGTATTTATGCTGAAATGTGCATAAAGCGCACAGAAATTTTGACTTTCATCGGTTGGAGGGGCGCAGAATCAATGTTGAATTGGTCAATTCGGCATGTCGCTAAGCCACTGATAACATGCAATGATCACTCAAAATGGTCGAGTTGTTCAAACTTGAACTAAAGTTGGGTAAAAATAACCAATTGTTTTAACAGTGTATTCCTTTTACACCCTAGTGCAATGGTGGTGACAGACTGTGGATGGGTGGGTGCATCTTTGACATCCAAAATATGCTGGCATTTCACTACTTATATACTATGTATATACAGTACCAAATGTTATGTCTCATATTAAACTTAAGCATTATAAGTAAAGCCAAGAATTTTCCGCGTTGCGGAAATTCCGCCAAAATCGCGGAATTCGGAGGTAAAGCGGAAAACGCATTTCTGAGAAAAAATAAAAAAATAATCAAAAATGACCTAGAAAAAGGAAAAAAATACAATTGAAAAGAAATAAATAAAATACTAAATGAAATGGGTCTTCAAAATTCATCAAAATAAAGTAAAATCCGTCATAAATTTACCATACAACACCCCATTGCAGCCATGATACCCAATTACCCATCCCAACTTTGCAAATCGCAATGATCGTCACAAGATTCTTGTGAAATTTTATTATGTCAGAAATGTGCTAAAATTACAAAGCGGAGAAAAGCGGAATTTAGCATTTGTAAAGCAGAAAATTCTTGGCTTTAATTATAAGTCTCCAAGTTCAGAATAAGTTGGGGGTGCAAATTCTCCCCTTGCCCCCCATAGACCTACAACATGATGAAACCCCGTAAAATTTATGTGTTCTGAATAGATATTGAACTAAACGTAATCTTATAATGATTAAATTTGCTGGCACAGATTTGCATGCAGTGCCAGTATACAGTGGTGTAGCCAGAATTTTTCCAAAGGGGTTGGGAGAAGAGGCAGGGGATGCAAGTCCCCTACTAATTTCGTATTTCAATTGTTAATTCCCGCTGTATATAGAACTACTTTATTTGCATTCAATGCATATTAGTAAACAGTAATAAAATCAAAATCAAAACCAAGCAAGTTGTGTTTTTATTTCTAAGCTGGGCCTACTTTTAAGCAAAACAGTTGCGAAGTGAATCTAGCAAGACCAAAATTAGAAGCTTTTTGCAAAGTCAAACCAAATAAGGGGCCCCTCCGGAGTGGGCGCCCCAAAAAGATTACTTTTGTTGATCAAAACTGCACAAAAATCACCAACAAATAGTATAAATCAAATATAATTTTTTTTACAAATCCACCCATGTGTCATATATAGTGGTGTAGCCAGAATTTTTTCCAAAGGGGTTGGGAGAAGAGGCAGGGGAGGCAAGATAACATAATGGGCCCAAAATACAAAAAATAACAACTTAAAAACAGTGTCGGTCAGCATTCCACAGGGGAAAGATCCATGGCCAGAGAGGGGAATGGCTCCTTCTCTTTTTTCTCCTTTCTCGCTCCATTTTACTCTCTCCTCCCTTTTCTCTTTTTCCTCCCTTTCACCTCTTTTTGCAAATCATGGGGGGAGGTTGCCCCCCTGTAAAGTCACCCCTTCCTAGATTTGATTTTAAATTAAGTTACCTTTCATAATTTTTAACTGTTAATTTGTTTCAAAATAAGTGAAATCTTTTTTAAACATTTACTTTCAAACTTGATTTTGTTTTGAACTGATTGGTTCCATAATTTGCTCCATTTATATCAACTAAGCCAGCGATCAATTTGCCTTTCATTTACCATGTACAGTCATTCCCCTGAAGTAACTGACTTAGCATCTCAAATGCAATCTATGGTGGAACTTGGCAACCTGTCATAGATTTGTCATCAAATCTGGTATTTTCCCTTCAAAAGTCTACCCCCATGAGTCAGTGAAGTAACATGGATTAGGATGTAGTCACGGAAGTTGAACATCAGGAAAATGTGCCCTGCTTTTTGTCTTCAGATTGGGAAAATTGTCACTTGTGTCTTGAAAGTTATAGTTACAGGGAAGTAATCTCATTGTTTTAGGATATGGAATGTCTTCAATCTTACCTACAATGTCAAATATCATCCCCTTTAAGAATGCATTTGAAAAAAACGAGAACATTGTCAGCACTCCATACATCTTGGGCTGTCAGTACATGGCGGGCCTTGGCGAAAAAAATAATTTTGTGTGAACTACATGTGCATGTGAAGAAAGAAAGTACATTAAGTACATGTTTCCCCCAACCTAATGTTGCCCCCCCCCTCCCCCACTCTTTAGATTCTTGAGTGTACTGGGCAAAAATTCCCAACTTCTCGCAGCAAAAAATATTTCCGTCCATACATACATTAACAAGTTTGTGCCCCTCGGTTCCAAAAACCTGGCTATGCCACTGGTTCTTTCCAATCATGTGTGAGAGAGAGTGTCTTAGAAAATTTGAAACTTGTTACTTGCGTACCGTATTTCGTCAAATAAGCGCCCCCGGGGGCGTTACATTTTCCCAAGGGGGGCGTTTATTCAAGGTCAATTTTAGAATGATAATTCCCGTTAAAATCATTAGGTAAACTACAAACACACGCTAAAATGACGAACTATGAACTAGAAACACTGACTTCTGGCTCACTTCCGGGTTTCTGATCCAGATTTTCGCCAATTATTGACACTATTATCGACCATGTGCGCAACTTGGTAAGCTTACTACACAAGATAGCATGGGAATATCGGCATTTTTGAAACATCTTGGTTGAAAAAAGTGGTGGGGGCGTTTATTTGAGGGGGGGGCGACTATTTGACGAAATACGGTAGGTGTATGTTGCATATTTGTTATAATAAGTAACATACTTGAGGGGCTTTTGTTCCAGATCAATATTGCCAGAACCAACAAGAAGTTACATTCAAATTGTTAGTCCTCATAATATGGCATGCCAAAGTTACACCCAAAAATAGTATTCTGATTTGTCCCCCCTTTTTCTTCTCTTCTCTCCTTTCCTGTTCTTTTTCCCACTCCTTCTTCTCTTTGCTAAAAAGTGGGGGGTCATTCGTCCCCTCTGCCCCCGCTTCCGCGGGCCATGTATACTCTTGTGGAAGCAGTGGCGGCGCCAGGAATTTTTTTCAAAGTTTGCGCAAAAGTACCGTAAAAAGTGTAAATTTTCGTAATTTTGGGTTTTTTCTGGGGGGGCAACAGGGGGGCAACAGGGGGGCAAGAGTTCTGACTGGGGCATTTCCCCCATGCCCCCCTGTGGCGGGGCTGTGTGGAAGACTTTTCTTAAATCTTCCACAGGGGTATGGCCAATATCAAATGGAATTAGCCCATTGTCAGACTGGCAGAAATGAACAATTGTATCCAAAAACTATATTTGTTTTCATAGGGCAGCATGACCCTTCTACCATCTCCAGTAATGCAACAACTAGAAAATATATGAAAACTAAATTTTTTACAATGTAGGAATCTCAAATCACAGATAACATTGTTATCAAGAAAAGCAGAGAAGATTATATATACTCCACAAATACTAGACACTACTAAATCATGTCTGCTGCCAAAGTAATGATTGGAATTATAAGACAAATTTTAACAAGGAGAAAGTTGGCTTTCATCCACCATGTCTATGTATAAATGTGTGTCATCATAGACCATCTACAAGAAAGATGTACCTAAAATGGCTGCCATATAGGTGGGAATTTTGAAATTGCTTATTGACAAAGTATCCAAACATGTCAGATGTTAAACTCATGAGGCAGTGGCCTGAAGTGACAGTTACTCCAGGCTCGAAGGATCCAGTGGTGGGATGGGAGTGGCAAGGGATTGCATAAATTACCAGGGGAGGGATGGGAGTGGCAGGGGATTGCATAAATTACCAGGGGTGGGATGGGAGTGGCAGGGGATTGCATAAATTACCAGGGGAGGGATGGGAGTGGCAGGGGATTGCATAAATTACCAGGGGAGGGATGGGAGTGGCAGGGGATTGCATAAATTACCAGGGGAGGGATGGGAATGGCAGGGGATTGCATAAATTACCAGGGAGGGATGGGAGTGGCAGGGGATTGCATAAATTACCAGGGGAGCGATGGGAGTGACAGGGGATTGCATAAATTACCAGTGGAGCGATGGGAGTGGCAGGGAATTGCATAAATTACCAGGGGAGGGATGGGAGTGACAGGGGATTGCATAAATTACCAGTGGAGCGATGGGAGTGGCAGGGAATTGCATAAATTACCAGGGGAGGATGGGAGTGGCAGGGGATTGCATAAATTACCAGTGGAGGGATGGGAGTGGCAGGGGATTGCATAAATTACCAGGGGAGGGATGGGAGTGGCAGGGGATTGCATAAATTACCAGTGGAGGGATGGGATGGGAGTGTGGAGGGATGGGAGTGGCAGGGGATTGCATAAATTACCAGTGGAGGGATGGGAGTGACAGGGGATTGCATAAATTACCAGGGGATGGATGGAAGTGGCAGGGGATTGCATAAATTACCAGGGGAGGGATGGGAGTGGCAGGGGATTGCATAAATTACCAGGGGAGGGATGGGAGGGGCAGGGGATTGCATAAATTACCAGGGGAGGGGAGGGGAGTGGCAGGGGATTGCATAAATTACCAGGGGAGGGGAGGGAGGGAGTGCCAGGGGATTGCATAAAATGATGAATTATTTCTGCAAAATGGCGTTCTGATGGCATAAAAAAGGTGTCAAAGACAGTCAAGGAAACTCAACTTTCATTAGCTTAACAGTGATACAATGGGGGAATGACAAAAGGGCAGCTTTGCAAGATAACTTTTTGCATTCACACAATGAGATGTCAACATTATATTATTAACATTGTGTTCAGTGCATGAATCATGTTCAAAAGTCTGATAGAGTACAAGTAATGCCTGCATTGACTTCTCTGACTTTCGCCCGATGGATATTATTTTAGCTTACCACACAGTAACTTCTTAAATTTCCATAAAATCCATATCTTGTCGTTGTGAAAGGAAGAAAATTTCGGAAGGAAATTATTTTGTGATTGGGATAGCTGGTAGGTTGTATTGTGTATTGTATGAATGCTTTGGGGAATGTTATTTGTTTATAGAATGAATGAGTAGAAACGATGCAGGGGTGAGATGGCAATATGGTCAGTGTTCGAAATAAGCACTTATCCTCTTGTCCTCTTGTCCAAAAATCACTGAGGACAACCATATTGAGCTATGTACTTATCCCCTGGACAACCACTATATTTTACCTCCAAAAGTATGACACATTTTGGGGACAACCAAAATGTTCTGAGGACAAGCAGAATTTATGCTTTAGTTATCCTCGGGATAACCTCCACATTTTCCTTATTTCGGACACTGAATATGGTTATCTTGTTAGATTAGGACATTTAGTTCAAATTGGAATACAGGATGTCCCAATAAAAATTACGCATAATTCAAGTACATGCTGAAATTACAAAATTTAAAAAAGGAATTTGTAGCACAATTTGTTTTCTGAAATTCACTTTGCCTCCCCCCAAACAAATTCCTGGTGCCACAACTGACTCTGCATCACACCATTGATTATAGGCTACACATCCAATTTCTCACTGGATGTACTCTGGAGCCACTCCGGATTACCCACAGGGCTACTCCGAAGCAGTGCACCGTAACACAAGTCAAAAATCTGTGTCCCACTCCTAGCATGTTTTCCATGGTGTACCTCTGCAAGAGCTAGCCTGTAGCGGAGTACCTCTGGTGGTATGCTGTAATAAAAATTCCCTTTAAAAGGGAAGGCCAGCCTCAATGCAGAAGAGGTCTTGTAAATAGTTTGGGTCACCGTGAAAGGCATTTTTAGGATCACGCTTACATCCATGTTACATGACAGTTCACCAAACCATCAATGCTGAGAACATGCACACTGAAACAGCAAAAAGCATTAACTCCTATAACTCCTGTCAACTCTTAATTCATTACTCCAAATTGTTCTGTATTTTTGTCTTTACTGCTTTTTACCCATGCTTATTATTAAAATCAAGAAATACACTGCAGTTGTTAGTTAATTCGCTATGTAAACTCAACTTACATGCACATTTTATTTTAAAATGATTTTATATTATTTCGCAATGTATAGTTTACTATAAAGTAGATAGTGGCAAGCACATGATGGCGAAAATACAGTCACCTAAAGTGGTCCTCCAAAAGACCTGATGAACATCATGACCCTCTTCTATGTCATCTCAAAAATATCATAGTTCTTTAGCTGTCATCTGCAGTGACGGCACCACAGGGGGGTGGGCATGAGGGGGCAACTCTTGCCCCCATGTTGTCCACCAGTAAAAACCCAAAATTACGAACATTTCCAAATTTTGCGCAAAATTTGGTGATGTCCATCCAAGGAAAGATAACAACATTTACCACAAAATATTATATGTTTGGAAATAAAAAATTTCATTCCAAAAGAACTTCCTGAAATGTTCACTTTCCCATCAGCCCTGTCTGTGGAAGCGACTGGAAGACCTGATGTCAATAATTATATGAAGAATCACCCCAAAATTGTTTCACTGAACTTTTGTGCATGCCATATCTGTCAATCAGTACCTTGTTGGTCCTCTAGGATGAGCCGGCATCTCATCAGGGCTATGTGCTGCAATGATTTCCTCTTTCTATATCAACCATCCTTTTGTATTCAATTAAGGGCTTGGAAATTGCATAAAGCTTCTGTTTTGGCAGCCAGGAAACTTTCATGGAAATAAGCTTGGGGTTTCCATGGCAATAAACTTTAGAGTATCTTCACACCTTAAAATAGCTTTGTATATATGTGACACGATCAAGGGGAATGAGTCGGATGTCGCTAACATTGATTTTGAGATATAGTCAAAGAAAGATTTAAAATTCTTTTGTTTTCTATTGTTTTCAGCGATTGATCAATTGACGTAACTTCGCAAAGAAAAGTCGTATCAACTTGGGGTTTTCAGTTTCTTAAAGCTCTAAATGTCCTCTTTAGAAACATATGTAAAACTCATTTTTGACCAGGGTTGACATGTGACTCATTCCCCTTGATCATGTCACATATTAGTTTATTGCTGAAAGTTGTAACAAGTGGGTTTGAGGAAGATGAAGGCTCAGAGAGCAATTATTGTAGAGCTATGAGATTTGATATTAGGCCCGGGGGTACTCAGTACAAATGACCATACGGGACGTGCAAAACATGGGTAGCATTTTCAGCCTTCTGGTATATCAATGGCCCCTTTTTCAAAGCCTATTTTGGTATATGAATGGGTCCTTTTTCAAAATTTTCTCAATTTTTTTCGAAAACAGCCCAATTTTTCCTTAATCTAGCCAAAATTTTTCCAACATTTTGGGAAAATTAGTAAAAATTTGGGTAAATTCGGCCGAAAATTTTGACTTTTGGTATATCAGTGCAGTGGGTCCAAATTTCTTGAAAAATTGGTATATTTATGGGTCTACTTCCAAAATCTCAGCAGCACGTCCCTACCAAAACCAAACTTGAGTACCCCCCTGGGATATTAGGATGCTAGCACTAGTGGATCAAGTGGTTGTCAACTACTGTGCCTCATACATTGTATGATGTGCAGAAAATCAACTGATTTGAACACCTGATGCGTTTTGAACACAAGCGTTCAAATGATGTTATTTTTTCATTTTTCTGAAATACCTATTCACCTATCTAGGCACTTCTTAGTTTGAAAAAATATTCTCATTACCCAATAATTGGAAAACCATACAAAAATGGCATTATTTGTTCTAGTATGAAGTTTGAAAAAAATATGAAATAAATTAATATTTCTTTTTGTATTGGTTAACCCTATACACCCAGGTGCTTGTTGACTAGGGGGAAGGAAAGAACGAAGGGAGACTGAAAAAGGAAAAGAAAAAACTTTTTTCTCAGGTGTGGTTTTGAACCACGCACCCCTCAGGTGCCAGACATGTGAACATGCTCGCCCAGACTCGATTTCTAGTGAGCGATTTTCCACTCACCACAGACACTATCGCTCGTTGCTTGCCACAGGCAATAAATATCGTTTCGTTTGTTGCGAATCTCTCAAAATTAAGTCCAATTTCAGCATTTTAATTTATCAAAATAAATCACATGGTCAACTTTTAGGGTTGTATGTTAAAGATTTTGGAAAAGAAAATCCACATTTTGGAAAGTATGCACACCTGCAAACAATTCCTGGCTATGGGTCTGGCCCGAGTGCTGTCTAGCTGCGAAATGAGCTAGTTCTAGTATGAGCCTTTTATAGGCAGAAGTTTAGCGATGAGTGTACCAAAATGCTTATTGAAAGGTAAAACAACAAACACAAATTGTAACCAGAGTATGATCAATTCTAAAACAACTGAAAACATTGCTAATGGACCAATAGTAAGAGAGCATTAATCACATGCAAACAAGCACTCGGACAGGAGCACCATTACCCATTCAGGTACCAGAGGTTGATTAAATGTAAGCCCAGAATACATTGCAGCCACTGACAGCATGTTTGAAAAACACATGGTTATTTTCAGAAAACATCACGCTGGGCTCCTGCTGTGCATGGTCAAGGTTGTTATACAACAAGATAAGCTATGTGTCTGCATGCATGCATGTGCAAGAAAACTTTGCTGGTTCCACCTTCTTTTCCCAAGCATTTAAAATATCTAAAATTGTTTTAAAAACACACAACTTTTTAACTTTCTTGGTAGCAATGTATCAACAAACATTACCCGTACCCAATTATCAATTCAAAACATAAAAGTCGTGATGAATATTCCATCAAAACTACTGGTTCTTATTTTGCACATAAATTTGAATGTGAAATGGTGTTGAAATGGCTCCTTTAATATTACATTGCCCCTAATATCATACTGCATGCTGGGATTACATTGAATCAACCTCTGTTCAGGTACATTGTAACCCCATTTGAAATTCACACTCCCTGTGTGGAGGATCAAGTTCATGCATTCCACAGAGGGTGTATGGATTTCAATTGGAATAGGCCAATGTTTCTTACTGCAATTCATAAAATACATGTAGGACAAATGTCAATAGATACGCTCTATTTAAAATCAATGTTTCCTTTTATGCGCAGGGGAACCACGGATATACGGTGAAACACTTATATGATTACAGATTTTGATCAGAGTATGCAGGGAGAGGAAGTGTGATTTCTATAATTAAAAAATGGCTTTGGGTATTACAGTACAACCCAGATCTATAATGAACTGTGGATTGGCTCAAAGAATTGGCTGAAACTATTTTCTGGGTATTAAACTTATAGGTCTAGATTATGGATATAATGCATAGCTATTGGATTATGATTAGCACATTTATAGAAAACCTTGGTAACACTTTATTTTTGTTTATTTTTTTTAACTTTCTTATTCTTATTTTATTTTCCAAGTAAATTTGTCTGCCCTTCGAGAGGATTAAATGCAGTAAAATGTCTCTGGTTTTGTCCTATCTGTTGGTTGTGTGCCTATTTCTCTCTGATGAAAATGAAATATAAGATTTTGATTAGTTCAGTTGAGGGAGTTATTCATGTTGGCTCAATGTAAAAGAACAAATCTTTTGCACCATAGGTGAAAACAAGTTGACATAAAATGGAATCAAATTGCTTTTTTGATCAAATGCAAAAGTAATTTGCTTAAAAGCTGGATTTTGAATTAAAGTGCATGGCTGTTAAATGCATGGCCATTACAGTATTTCCAATACTTTGTTTCACGTCATAGTCTTATTTTGTTTCGAGTACAAAGTACGAAGCTTTATAATTAAAAATAAGAAATTTGTTTAATGTTTGAGAACAATGTTTTACTTTGTTTCTGAAACTTGGACACAATGGATTTCAGATCACACAGATTACAATTTCAGAAGCAGCCCAATACATGAACCAGTTCATATCAACCAGTTTCTTCAACCCATAAATAGATGTTATTTGAATTTTAGATCAGGATAGAGTGTATTCCTTAGACAATCTTCATTGGTAACTTCCTGTCATGAAGGAATCGTGATGATCCAATCCAATGAATCCAGCTAGGGGATTCTCTGAATTAAGATGTCTTTCATCGGTTGTTGCTCTTTTAAGGCTGCTTGTAACTGACTGCAGTCCCAGGCTATGATAGGAAATAGAGTCCGGTTCTATACATAAATGACTGACAATATCAGCGCTGAATACAGGGCTGCCGAGAGCTGACCTAGGCCCGGGGCACCAGGAAATTTTTTTTGGGGGTGGGGAATAGTGAATGGGGGGGGGGGGTAAAAATTGCTGCAAAAAGAAAAATTTGTAATTTTGGATTTTTACTGGAGGGGTGAAACTGGGTGGCAAGAGTTCTGCCTGGGGGCATTTGCCATGCATGACCCCTTACGGCATGGGATTTCCTCCGATCACCCCCCACCCCCCACCCCCCATCGGCGGTAGTAGTCAAGTGAGTTTATCCTTTCATTGATATATTCTTATGCTTTTATGTGTTGACATTCATTTTTTCAACCAGGGGTTTAAGCCCATGAATTGTGCAACTGGATTGAAGGGAAGTCTTATGGGCAACAAGAAGGTTCAGTCGTTGCTCTGCATTTAAAGTTTTCATGGAGCTCCATGGCATGCTCCCCGGCCCCCCAACTCAACCCAAAATTGGCAACCATGAGAGTTAGCGAAAAGCGTGGAAAAGGGGTAATTTTTTTTCCAGTAGCAAGGACCGCGAAATTGGCAAAATAGGGGGTATTTAAGTTGGACTGTCCGCGAAATTTGACTGTTAAATCAGCAAAATAGGGGGTATTAAATTTGCACTGTCCGCGAAATTTGGATAAAAGGGATACTTGAGAAAATCTAGTAATTTTTTGGCAATATTTAGTGTCATTGAAAAAAGGGTGTTTGAAATTCTAGTCATTTAAAATGGGTGTTTGAAATTCTTGTCATTGAAAACCGCAAAAAAGGGGTTGTTTTTGGCCAAATTTTGTCCTCGATTTTGTATGAAAAAGGGGGTAAATTTGATGAAAAATCATTGCAAAAGGGGGTGTTTGAAAGATTTGGTAACTCTCATGGTTGCCAACTTTTGTGTTGAGTTGGGGGGGGGGGTGTGGGCATGCTCATAATGAAGCAACTCTGAAAAGGTATTTAAGTAAGTAATTATGAATTCTCAGTACGGTACCCAAGATAGCAAAACTCAAATGCTTAAAGTTTCCTAGTTCTGTGATTGGTGCCTTTCCTCTGATTGACCAACAAAGGCAGAGCCGTAGCCAGGGGGGGGGGGGGGGGCGAGGGTGTGACACACCACCCCAAAAAAATGTACAAAAAAGTCTCAAAATGTAAGAATTTGTGAGCGTAGTGAGCCAAAAAATCAGAGTTTTAAAGCTTTATTTTATTTATAACATTCGGCCGAAGCCAGGCTAATCCCAATAGTGCTCAGAGGCTACTAAATTTAAGGGACGCCATCCGGATATGACGGGACAGGGATATGGGAAGAGGTCCGATTTTAGATGCAGGAGGAAAACCGAGCACCGGAGAAAAACCTGCGAGGACGAGCATGGATCGGCAACCAAACTCACATGTGGCGTCGCGGGGAATTGAACCCGGGCCACAGTGGTGAGAAGCGAGTGAGAAGACCACTACACTAACCCGCCCTCCCCAAAAGGTTCAAAAAAGGTTCAAATTTGGGGAAGAAAGTCCACTTTTCACAAAATTGCCACCCCCTGGAAAAAAGTCCACTTTTTCAAAGTCAGCACCCCCCCCCCCCCCACACACAAAAATCCTGGCTACAGGCCTGAACAAAGGAGAGGTCCATAAAATCTCCTATGCATACCACTGCTCAATTTGTAGGACTGGAGTTGGCCAGGACTTGGAAGAACCTGACAATGAATCTGAACTTTTTATACAAATAAAAAGCTATAAGTCAAAGTTGTTGTCAAAGTAGATTAAAGTGCTTGTTTTGAAAATTATTTTCCTTGATGCAGTTGTAGGCTCCGACTGACTGTACCATGTATTCTTTAACTGTGATTTTAACCTTGCGGTAACCACCACGGAAAGCCAATTCCTCAAAGAAAACTGTGCTAGAATAATGTTCCTAATCCTATAAGGAGTCTGTCAACCATGTTTTGACTCAGTATGAAAACAGGCATGTTCCAATTTAGAGGCAGATTTAGGTTTTGAAAATACACCCAGTTTGAAGAAAACATACTGGACATTTTTAAATTTTGCATTGTGATGTAGAAACATAGAATGAGCAGAACAGAAAGCCCATGTCATATAAATATGTGGAAAGTTAAGGAAAAAGGCTTAGTTCTGCAACATGAAAGTTGCACAAATGTGACACGATCAAGGGAAGTGAGTTATATTGATTCTGAGATATTGGCAAAGAAAGTGTTAAAATTCTTTTGTTTTATATTGTTTTCAGCAATGGATAAATTGATGTAACTTTGCACGGAAAGGTTGTATCAACATGGGGTTTTCAGTTTCAGAGAGCTCTAAATGTCTTCTTTAAAAACTTATGCAAAACTCATTTTCGACCAGGGTTGACATGTGACTCATTCCCCTTGATCATGTCACAAATGTGTGAAAGTTGGGTAATATAGTTATTGTTATAATAGTTATTGTTAACTACATGTATGCACACAACACAGGGGCACTCACAATAGGCAATTGAACCCTACTGGTAGCGCTGTGTTGTAGCTATATGGGATGAACTAGTTAGCATCTTATATCAAAAAGGAAAAAAGCTATAATTTTAGTACTTGCTCTATGTTTCAATTACTTATTCTTTTCCAAATATCTGAATCTTCAACCCGGTACAAGCTTTAATAATGGGGGAACATACATTTTTATTAAAAAGAAATCTTACTGTCTATCCAAACTCGTCGTGTTATTCCAATGCACATTTTGCTTCACCGGGGAGCCATTTTTTGGTCGTATTTGGAAGATTGGTGTCATAAAACCTTCATAGGTACAAATTTAGTACTTTCTGTCAATCAATTATGGCTTATTCTCTACATGTCAATCTTTAAATAATTGGCATAGTCCTTATAATAACGGTGGTCCGCCTTGATGAGTAAATGACAGCAAACAGCTGCAATTTGCAAACCAGTGAAAAATACCCCAAAACTCGGTCAGTGGAGCTCCGCTCGTACATGTCAATAGAGTCATTATCGATTGGATTAGTCGTCCTTAGCAGACAATTCGGTCGCTCATTGGATCAATATTATCAGGTGGTAATAAATTTGCATTGGACAATAGATTCTATATAATGGTTTAGTACTGCATATATCGGTTTAATCTTCAATAAGCGGGTTTATGGCTGGAAAGGTCATGGTGAATATGCCAGGGACGACACTGCACTATGTTCATTTAGCGGTTCCGCTACTACGTAGATTGCATGGCCGATCGGAGTGTTATCGTTTTCGTCAGAGTACCAAAAAATGTTGGGTCAAAATATAAAATTTGATGAATTTTGATACAAAACAACGTCATCAAAATAAGAACATAAAAAAAGTATGAGGAAAAAACAGGATTCAGTGAGATATTATCAATGCAGAATTTGTTCAAAATTCTAAAAAAAAGGGTTATTTTGATGACAATAAAACAAAAGAGTGTGTCATTCGGTGAATGGGAGTTGAATAATGGGAGTTATTGTGGTCGCACATCCCCATCGCCCATTTTTAGTGAGTGCCTGGGGCAAGGAGGGGGGAGGTAATTTGACAAAAAAGGTTAAGTGGTCTAAAATGTCTCAAAGTTGCATAAAGACTTGATAAAGTTGCACCATTTTTGCCTGAAATCCAAAACTAAACTACTATAATTACTGAGTGAAAAGTTGATGGAAATATATAGGAAACTTGATCTTAATTGAAAGTTACAAAATCAAACAAACAAACAAACAAACAAAAAGTTTTGGTAAGATCTTTGTTGAGCGATTTGGTGCCTCAGAACTTGCTCTCATTTTGACAAATGAACACATCATGTGGCATTATAGTAGCATTGTGGCAAGATGAGTCACTTAATTCAAGCAAATATTATGTCAACAGTAATTTTGAACAATAACATAAAGATTGTTGAAATAATAAGGGAAATAACTGGATAGTGATGATTGGTATTGACTACTGTAAAATAGGTATTAGCATTGAACAACAATGGGATAGCCATGGGAAGGGGCAGATTTGGCATTACAACTAGATAGTGCATCAGAGTATGTATTTCACCATGGCAGTTTTGAATCATGCGTGCTAACCTAATCCAGCGAGGCATTTACTATTCCAGTGAGTCCTGCTTTACAACTGTTAACGTGGTTAGTGCCCCCTCTCAACCACCCCCCCTGGTTCTCAGGCCAACTTTGTCAGTGCCTATTTGTGTGTCCCATTCAAGCAATGATTATGCTAATCAATCTCAAAATGAATTAAATTTGGAAGAATTTTAGCATTGTCTACTGTAAGTGAATCTAAATGTATTCTGTTAAAAATAACTGTTACTGGATATAATATAAAGACCATATAAATTGAAAAGACCCAAGCTCGTTTACATTCGTGTTTTTCAGTAAAGCAACATGCCCCAGGAATTCATGCTACATTTAGTTGTCTCATGCACAAGCCATGATATAGTCAGGATATTGTATGTTTCACCATATCTCCAGTCCATTATTTCCTTATGATCAACACAGATGATGTTGCTATAAATTCCCTCACAACTTGACATAGATCTGTACCGGGGGGGATGCCTTGAATAACTTCCACCATGGCTATATTGGTCTAATTTTTTGACCGTTTACACGATAGGAAAAAGTTACAATTTCCTCTTTGGCAAGTCGTAACCAGTGGCGGATCTATAAGAGCAGTCAGAGGGGGACCAATTTAAGAAAAAAATATAAAATGTATTTTTCGTGTTGCGCTTTATCCCCTCAGAAGTGAGAAACTTTTGCAAAATGAAAACCTAATTGAAGCCATTTGGTGGACCATTTTGGTACTATTATTGTGTAAAATTTCAGTTTGAAAAAGCCAAAATTTGTGAAATGATGGCCCAATTGAAGCCATTCGTGGACAAGTTTTCACTGTTATTGTATAACTTATTGCTTTAAACATAAAGTGTCCGGTATCCAAAGCAGAAGCAAAAGGGCACTTCTTTATGGGGCGTCGCCCTCAGAAGTTGGGAAATTGGCAAAATGAAGGTCCAATCGAAGCCATTTGGTGCATCATTTTTGGTCCCCACACATATGTGGGGCTTATGTTATCATCCAGATGGTTATTTGTTTGCCTGGTTGTCTGTCTGGCTCTCCTGGCAGAAGCAAATTCATTAATCAACTGTGCAGCTCCAACGCAATAACCGATCAACTTCATATCAAACTTGGTATGGGGATTGGATATGGTAGATAGATAGATAGATTTTATTTGGCAATTCAAAAAACATTATACAATACATCAGAACAGAATAAATGCATTAAAATACATCACACAACATATTTATAAAACTTATAAAACAACATACAATGCCAAGGATAGCCCAAGAAAGCCCTAAAAAGGGCTTATTTCCATTGGGGTCCTATAAATAATAAAAACATTAAATACATAAAAAATTATTGCACATTTGGTGAAACAACTGCATATGACAAAATTGCATAATTATGATAAAACAGATTCAAATCAAGATAAAAAGTGGCTTTTAACTGCCTTTTTGAACTGTGAATGAGTTGTGGATTGTTTAACATCAATCATGGTAGCCTCCCAGCAAACACAAAACGCTTTTCGACATCATTCGCAAAAGGTTATAAAAGGTTGTCAGAAAACGCTTAAATGTCGGGTTATATAAAGGGTATATTAAGAGTATAAAACGTTTTCATAACCTTAAAAACATTTTTGATAATCTACTGCTCAGCAAACAAAAATGTTTTACAGAAAACGTTTAAATGTGGGGTTATATAAAGGGTATAAAAACGTTTTAATAACATTCTAAAAACATTCTTGAAAACTTGATACAAAACATTCTAAACAGAATGTTATTTTGGGTTGAAAAAAATATATTTTGCGAAAAATGTTTGCCCAAAATATTTTCAATAACGCTTTTAAAAACGTTTTCATGACCTTTATATAACTCGACATTTAAATGTTATTAAAAGGTTTTGAAAAAAAAACCATTTTAAGAACATTTCTGTGTTTGCTGGGTTCAAATATTTTAACATAATGTTATTTAAGTATTGACACAATATTTGGCAAAATGTTTGCAAAATAGTTTACAATAACATTATTTGAAAACATTTAAAAATATTGTTGTAGTGTGTTTTCATACAAAACTTTTAAAACGTTATCATGACCTTTATATAACCCGACATTTTAATGTTATTAAAACGTTTTACCTAAACCAAAAGCCAAAATATAACTTATTTAAAACGCTTTTTAAAACGTTTTTGTGTTTACTGGGCTGATGTGCTGTATGGTTTTATGTAATGTTATTTGCATATCCATGAATATTAATGAGCTTATTTGTATATATTGCCTATATTTCATTAATCCACTCTGCAGCTTAAAGCCATATTATAACATTTTCAAACAAAATAGATTAGCATTTCTTTGCCATAAAATGTTAGCTTTTACTGTCAGATATATCCCTTTTATTTTTGAGCGAACAACTACGGCAAAGCAAAGAAAATTGGAATTTACTACCAGCGCACATGTCGCCAATACGCACTCACTCCTTCGGTCATGTTATGGTACAACCCTTTGTTGTGTATATCACCATCCCGCACGCCGTGTACGCACTGTGTGTTATGAACATCATGTATGCATTTGACTAATAATTCCATCGTAATTATAAAACGCCGGTTCCATCGTTTTATTCAAAATCTCGGATTTTGACAAAACTACAGCATCTAGAGTCTTGATTTTTGCAGGGTATATTAGTTTAATAAAGTACAATATAATTGTGTAAAAATAGAATTTTAAAAATTCAGTGAGGGCGTCCTCCTCAGCAAATGTTATAATATGGCTTTAAACCTTTTTTATTTACACACCTTTGTGTGGGTGCCACCCTAATTACGAACCGCGTAATTCTAGTTACACTATTCAAAAAAGGGCCCAAACTCAATTTCGGCGGGCGGCAGTAATTGTCAGATGCTTTTGGGCAGAGGACCCGCCTTCAAGCAATTCCTAAAATAATCACAGCACAGGCCTACATTATATTTCTAATTTACCTGACTGTACTGCTTCCTACTGAATTATGTGCAATTTAACTTTTACTCTTCTTTACTCTTCTCTTTTTCTCCCTTTCTCTTCTCTTCTCTCCTTTCCTTTTATTGGGAGGAGGGGGAACACAGAACCCCTAATTGGTCGTAATTGAATAGCAATTTACCCTGTTTATACTATGCTCAGCACTAAATCTGACAGAAGAGAGACTTTTGCGACTTTTTCCTAGTGTAATTTTAACCCTTTTTGGACCAATAACCCTTCTGACTTATGGCCCGTTCCCCAAAAGGATGAGTTGATCGGCCAAATGTAACGGAAAAAATTTGAAAAAGTATAAACAATTTTGAAAAAATTGTACTATACATCAAAATGTGTTGATTTTTTTTGCTCTTCACTTTTTCAAACCACCGAAAAAAAATTGAGTCAACCTTTTCAGGCTGTTGAGGAAGGGACGGCAAAATTGAATTTTCTTCAGCCCTTAGGATAGGAGCGACCACGGTACACCACTGATGTTTAATAGAACATTACCATGCTTACAGGAAATACTTGGGAGACAAAAATGTGTTATTATTTGTTGACTTGTTGTGAATCAGTTTCCTCCAATGACAAGAAATGGTAAATTTCAAACTGACAAGGAAGTTTCAAGAAGAGGTACAGCTTAGCAGTTGGGAATGGGATCATTGGCGTGTGCAGGTTTTCAAAAGTGGATGGCCAGAGTCTCGATTTTCACTGAAGGGGGGGCGTGCCTTGCCGTTTTATGCATGGTTAAAAAAAGTGGACCTTTTTTCCAGGGGGGCGATTTTGTAAAAGTTGACTTTTCCTTAAAAATTTTGACCTTTTTTGGCCAAAAAACCCTGATTTTTTTACTCGCTACGCTTGCAAATGTTCATATTTTGGGACTTTTTGTATACTTTTGCACATTTGGGGGGGTGTATGGGCCTGCTTATATTATTAAAAAAATTCTCGCAAATTTGCAGTGTTATAGGTTAACAGAGCAATATCTGACATTAAATGTCATAATTTACACATGACGTTCCCCTAGAACTCCATGTTAAAATATCCAGTGGGGTTTCTTTCATTTTACCTCATTATTTTGGCTTCAAATGGACAGAACCCCTTCTTAAAAGTTGTTAGTAAAACTATTTGAGCATTTTGGGTAAAGAATAACAAAATTAAAATTTGAAGAAAATTGTGCATTATTGCTTTAAATAAATTATTTTACGAAGGATTTTCATGGCTGATATGCATGGGATTTGTAACAGAAACCAAGTCATAAAAGTTATTACTGTGCAATTAATTACGAGTGTACTACATGTAAAAGGATGCTTTGACAATAAGAAAGCGATCCCAGCTGCAATAGTGAGAGATGTTCCACTGTTAGGGACTGTTCACAAACACATGTTAGGGGGGGGCCTGATGCAAAAAAATTTCATCGCGAAAATTTTTCAGGGCCCCTCTTTACAGACCTCAAAAAGTTCAGGGCCCCCTTTTTGCATGAAAATTATGGGTCAACCCCATAGAAAAGCATAAACTCAATTTTCCCAGAAAAAATTGTGGTCATTTTTTCACCCCCCTTAGGAGGGTAAAAAAAAATTCAGGGCCCCCCTTTTTGCATCAGGCCCCCCTAACAAGTGTTTGTGAATGGTCCCTTAAACAAATGACAGCATAGTAACTAATCTTTGATGTGTTTATGATTGTGTGAAATTGACTAAAGCCAAGAATTTTCTGCTTTACAAATGCTAAATTCCGCTTTTCTCCGCTTCGTAATTTTAGCACATTTCGGACATAATAAAATTTCACAAGAATCTTGTGACGATCATTGCGATTTGCAAAGTTGGGATGGGTGATTGGGTATCATGGCTGCAATGGGAGGTAGGACAAGCGTTGTATGGTAAATCTATGACGGATTTTACTTTATTTTGATGAATTTTGAAGACCCATTTCATTTAGTATTTTATTTATTTCTTTTCAATTGTTTTTTTTCTTTCTTTTTCTAGGTCATTTTTGCTTATTTTTTAAATTTTTTTCTTAGAAATGCGTTTTCCGTTTTACCTCCGAATTCCGCGATTTTCGCGGAATTTCCGCAACGCGGAAAATTCTTGGCTTTAAAATTGACACTTTACATTATTCTTACCAGATCATTGTAATGAAGATCAATCTCTGTTATCTATCATTGTGACAATACACTGAAATGAAGAAACACACTTTTTGTTGCCACATTATTTTATTGGTGATTTAAAAGGGCATTTCGTGATCCACAGCCTCATCCCCCCACTTTTCTCAAAAAAAAGTTGAGATTTTTATATCACTGGAACACTCTGGCTACATAATGTTTATGTATACAAAATATTTCTTGCAGATTAATTCGCTTTTGCAAAGATATCGTGAAATTTGAATTTCGTTCTGGTGCACCAGAACGAAATTACAACGCATTGTCTATGGAGCAGTGTAATACACATAATCATGCATAACTCATGAACGCAAAATCGGAATCAACTGAAATTTTGGGAATAGGTTTTTTCGTGGATATCTAATGAAAAATGACATAAATAGAGGATGCTAGGATCACAAAATACCCCTTTAAATGAGTAATCAGTGATTTGCTAATTGACATATTTCTCGTTAATTGATCATTTGGTAGGCCCGATCCTATCACTTTCAGCCGGGCTATCACTATCAGCTACTCTCAGTTAAAAACATCCCATTAGTCTAGTGACGTAGCCGGGGGCAAAGGGGGGAAGCTGCCCCCCTGCAAAAAGTCTTTACAGATCACATGTGCAATTTCTGAATCAATATTTTCCATTCAAAATGATCCATTGGTATTGCCAGAGTACTGCAATCATATCATATCTCAACACATTTATATAGCTATTCAGAGGAATCTTGTCAATTAATGTCATTTCGAAATACCACAGTCATAATTCTACAACATAATGAATAATGATGGCATGTTTGAATAGGAGATTCATTACAATTCATGTCATTCCAAAATGCGGCATTCAGAGCTATATAGATGTATATTTTATTGATGAGCTCTGGGAATCTCACCATGAGCGAAAATAGTCTCTTCCTAAGGCCAAAAAAAGATTGTTTGCTTGTCCTCCACAACTTTTTCAGAATTGGGTTGGTCGGTCAGGATTTTTTTATTTTTAAAAATTTTTTTAGGTCATATAATAAATAGCCAAAATAGTATAATCGTAATTGACATATTACTCTATTGTATACCACTTCATTCATGTTTTTAAAACAGTTTAGAAGTAGGCCCTATGTAGAAACTGTAAAAAAACTTTTCAGGATGTCAAAAATGTTGAAAGAAAAAAAAAACCTTTTGTGGGATTTCCAAAATTAGGGTCGGTATTCATTTTGTACAGTAAAACAAAAAAACCACTTTTTTCCAGATTTTCCAGATTAGGGTCGGTCGGTGGAGGACAAGCAAACAATCTTTTTTTTTTTGGCCTAATCACATGATTTAGTGACCTCAATTCAAATTCCATAGCTCATACATTGACCCCAAGTTGTGTAGCATGACTTTTGTACCTAATTCATACAGTATTCAAAGGTCATCGGATTTTTCACTTATCAGGACAATGCTTGATCCCGTCATGGCCCGGGTAAAAGAGGTTGGACTGTATAATGATTGAAATACTTAAAATGGGATTAAAAATAGCAAAAATGTTTCGAACTTGAGAAAGAGGTTTCAAGGCTATTTTGTTTTTATATATTAAACCCGGGGGCACTGGTCATTGACAAGGGGGTATCATACGTGGCCACGAAGTTTCAAATAGCACCCTAAACAAGTATTTACGAGGTCTGAAAATGCACCCCTAAACAAGTATGACATGTGCAATTTCATACCCTAAATAAGTATTGACATTATTTTTGCCCCCATTAGAAACAAGTAAATCAGTCATATTTTGACTCTAAAACCCTTCATGATAACTGGAAAAAATAATTTTTAACCTTTATTACTAGTACATTTGTGCAAAGGACCCTAAACACTGATTTATTGTACAAGGTATACCCTTTTTCTCAAATTTCCTTGTTTTAGATGTACCCTATTCACGATATATAAGTGCAGTGATGCCTGATCATGAAAAAAGACCCTTTTACTTGAATCTTTGGCCACGCATGATACCCCCGCGGGGGTCACTCCCATTGTGGCCTGTACACCATCCGCGATAATCAACTTTTGAAAAGCACCCTAAACAAGGATTGAACCCTTGGCTAAAACGATACCCTAAACAGGGATTTTATTCCTTGCATCAAATTTCATACCCTAAATTTCATTTCCACAGTATTAGCAATTGCAGTTTTGCTACCCTTTTTCCCAATATTTCATGTTTTTGACACCCTAAACGCTACTGGCGTATCGTGCCTACCCACGAAAAACTACCCTTTTTACGCGTTTTCATTATCGCGGATGGTGTACAGGCCACAATGGGAGTGACCCCCCCGGGATGATACCCCTGGTCAATGACCAGTGACCCCCCTGGGATATTAAACCACATAGGAATTCTGGTATATTTTTCAAGAGCTCTCTGTTTACATCAAGTTCAAATCCATTGTTATAATGTTTGACTTAAATTTTAAAACAGTGTAAAATCATAATATTTTATCAATACATTGTAATCACATGCTCATATTCATGACTAGCAATTTTCTCAACACTGGGCCCACCACAAAGAGAGAGAGAGGGAAGTCTACATTGGCAGTGGATTTCCAGGGCAAAATAATCAATTATGCTTTTGTATTTCGTTTCCATGGTAAAAGTTACCTGGGGGTAAATTGCTGAAATTTGTGGTGAAAATAGACCCTAGAAAGAATAGGCCTAGGGGGGAAATATGGTGTATGTGATCACAGATATGTGATAGCTTTTTGAAATTATTTCTTATGGCGATGTCAAATGTGTAACATTTTAGAATAGGGATGAAAATGTTGCAATGCTGATATCTTGTAGCATGGAGGAAAAGAGAATGGGTGAGTTGCTTGTTCTATTGCATGAATCAATGTAGAAGATGCAGTACACCATATAAGGCCAAAAAACAAAAAGGTTTGTCTCAAAGATCAAGAGAAATTTAAAAATAAATGCGAAATGCGATTTTTTTTTTTTTTTTTTTTTTTGAAATAAAAAATTTCCGATTTGTTTTTTGTCAAATCGTGGATTTTACAAACGTATTGCATAAGCTTTGAGATCTAACCTTTTTTTTTTTTGCCTAAGCGGAGCAATTTGGCTTATTTTTAAGCAAGTAAAATTTGTGTCAGGAGAGTCTGTTAAGCAAATTTAATTCGATCCAGAAAATGATTTGCAACTACATGTAGTTGGTTTATGTGGATATGATGGACAAAAATTCAATTCAATTCATTGGCTGCTTTATATTAAAATTATCAAATTCAATGAGAATTTGCATATAGTCCTCAATTGGAAGATTAAGGTAATTTTATTCAGACATTTGATAAATTTTAGTTGTACAGATACATTGAAAGGGGGGTGGGGTGGGGTCATTTATTAGAGGAGTGGGTGCTAGTTTATTTTACCTAAACACCAATGTCAAATTCCCCCCGGCAAATTTCAAAACATCATGTGTTTTGCAGGCCCATATGCAGGATTTTATTTGAGGGGGGGTGCTGATTTTGAACAAGTGGACTTTTTTTTCCAAGGGGAGGCTATTTTGTGAAAAGTGGACTTTCTTCCCAAAAAGCAAAATTTGGACCTTTTTTCCCAAAAAAGTGTAAAAAACCTGATCGATCTTAAACACAAGCTATCGCCTGCTATCAAATTCCTAAACATATATTACAATTTAAAAATTGTTCACAAATTGATTACAAAAAGTGTTTAAAATATAGACACAGTTTTTACAGTACGTGTATAAAGAAATAAGTCCTGTGTTTAAAATGCAAATCTTCAAAAATTTTGTTACAATTTGGGTTAGTTGGCTAAAATAAAGCATGGAATAATGAACAAATAAACAGTTGCAACAGTTACTAAATAAGGTGAAGTTAGTAACAAAACAATCCTGATTCAATTTGACTTGTGACCATGATGATTGGCATCTATTCTTCTAGATATTTGACAATGGTAGTTCAAACTACCGGTCAGTTTCTGTCAAACCATTTGAATTTCGTGACTTGTACAATACTACTTCCTGACCAGTAGATTTCTTTGACAAAAAAGTGTTGAAATATGGTTTGGTTTTAGGCTAATTGTGCTTCTTTTGTCTTGAAGCATTGCATTGGAAAACTGTGAACTTGATGGCACCAGTTTGGTCAGTGTTCTGATTTTGAGGTCATTTTGGGTTGTAGGCCTACAATGGATGAACTTATCATGCCCATTGAGATATTATATATTTGATGTAGGGTATATTTGAAAGTGATATCATATTTTGGCAAATCAGTTGATTTGATTTGCACTTGCCATCCACCTGATCTCTGTTACCATGGAAAATATCTTACTTCCATGTACTGGAAATTTACATACTGGCTTGTTGCTAGCCTGGTTGCTAGCTCACAATTGCAATAATTTAAAAACACACTGAACCATAAAATATGAAATCCTGAGTATTAAAAAACCAGCCAAATGTTTAATTTCACAATGATTGAGCACAGACAAAACACACTTCCTCTCCATCCTCTTTTGTTGACAAGTTTCCAGGTCATTACCACCTAGAGGTCAAAGGTTAGACTGTGTGCAAACAAAGCCAACCAATTGCATTGCATGTGGATTTTATACCATGTGTGTATGATTGGCAGTGCACACGTAAACACTGACTGTGCCTGAACACAAATCACTGCTCAGTGATGCTGCTGGTGCCAAAGTTTTCATGGTTTATGCAATTATGCTCCTATGTGAATTTGTTACATTGTAGTAAAAATTAAGTTGAGCAATTTTTGTGCATATGTTTTTGTGATATTTCTACAGATGGATATATAATATTGCTTCCTTGAAACATACAAGATTGTGGAGTAAGGAGAACTACATGATCCCATTGAATGAGGTAAGGTGGTTGGTGTGTGTAGTGTTTAGAATACATTGTTTACTATCCTGTGTTGTGATGAATGGGACATGCATGCATGCCCAGTGTTTTCACATCTGAATTGAAACATGTGGTTGTTTATAATGTTGTGATAACATTGGTTTAAAATGTGGCTGAATTTTAATTGGGCTACCTTGCCCTGCATTTTATGGTATTAATCGTGTCTAGAGACTCACATTAATTAATAATTTGCAGGGCTGGCCTGCTCTGATAAAGCACAGATATTATATCTGTGGATAAAGTCATATTCTCACTAACTACAATACTTGGAAATATTGACCACTTTTAAAAGTATTATTTTAAAGCTTTATTATAACATTTGCTGAGGAGAACGCCCTCGAAATTTTTTTAAATTCTGGTTTTTACACGATTGTAATGTACTTTAGTAAAACAAAAATACTCTGCAAAAATCAAGACTTAGGGTGCTGACGTAGTTTTGTCAAAATCTGAGATTTTGAATAAAATGCAGGAACCATCGTTTTATATTACGATGGAAATATTAGTCAAACACATGTACGTGATGTTCATAACACAGTACGCAAACTGTGCGGGACACACATACACAAACATCAGAGGGTTGTACCGTATTACAACCGCCGGAGTAACACTGCATGCATTGGAGCTAGTAGTAAATTCCAATTTTTGTTGATTTACCTCAATGTTCGGCTCAAAATCGAAGGGGACATATCTGACTATACATGTATGCACCAGGGCCGTAGCAAGCGGGGCGGCCGGAGATGCCCACTATCCGTTCTCCTGTGAATGGCTGTCTACTACATTTACAGCGTCGCTATAATTCATCAGCGAATGTTATCGGTTAATTTCACTCATTGTTCAAAATGTGACATGTATACCAAATACAGCCCCCGAAATGGTCTACTCCCGGGTCGACTTTTAGCGGACCTCAACTCCGAAACATTTTAGTGATACAATGTAGTTAAAAATGTGATCCCCAACCCTTTGCTTACCTTTGGATGAATTTGTAGAAGTCTCTTTGTTGAAAATGCCTGGTATAAACATAGAAATGGCCACATTGCTTCAGTCCCGTTAATGAATATTTCTTCCGTACTCCAATATTGTTCCAAAATGGACGTCACATTGTATTAAATGATAGTCTCCTTCACAGCCAGTTTGTGTCGGGCTAACGGAAGGGGGGCACTGACCATGATTGGGGGGGGCCTGGGTCTGATGGGGGAGGGGGGCACAGGTCATTTTTCTAAATTTCTATATTTTGCAATTGGTTGGGGGGGGGGGGGCACATGCAATTTTACTGGGATTTATAGGATTTTCTAAATTTTCAAATCAATGGGGGGCACATACCCCCATGATGCTATACCACTGGTCTCAAATATTTATAGAAAGTTGCAGATGTACAAAACACTTGGTGAAAATACAACAGTTTATAGGCCTATGTAGGCCTAATTCATTGTTAATCAAAAAAATTGATACATCATGTGTATATAATAGTAGGCCTACATGTAGTGACTTTGTAAATTGCCAAATTATATGAAAACCTGACACAAAGATGCTCATTGCCATAAAGTAAATCTTTCATTTCTGGTTAGGCTATATCTGACAAACCTACACAAATAAAAATCAGTGTTTCTGCTAAAGGCTGTCCAACGCTTCCACGAATTGGCACAAAAACTTCAAAGAAGAAAAGATTTTCCCGGTTTTGTTTACTTGCAAAAAATATAAAAATATGTGCTCACTCCATGAGCCAATAATTTATTTATCTCAGTCAGTCATCTTTGGTATTTTAAACATTGTTTATAGGGAATTTGTCCAATTTGGACACTGATGGGGGTGATGTGCCTCTGTACCCCTACATGTATGAAGCTACACCACTGCAGATGGGGCCCGGGGTCACTCCCATTGTGGCCTGTACACCATCCGCGATAATGAAAACGCGTAAAAAGGGTAGCTTTTGTGGGTAAGCACGATCACGCTGCCAGTAACGCGTTTAGGGTGTCAAAAACATGAAATATTGGAAAAAGGGTAGCAAAATTGCAATTGCTAATACGCTGAAATGAAATTTAGGGTATGAAATTTGATGCAAGGAATAAAATCCCTGTTTAGGGTGTGAAAACACCTGTTTAGGGTATTGTTTTAGCCAAGGGTTAAATCCTTGTTTAGGGTGCTTTTCAAAAGTTGATTATCGCGGATGGTGTACAGGCCACAATGGAGTGACCCCGGGGAGATGGGGAGGTTTGACTCTACAAAGCATCGCAGACAAACTGGGTGCTAAGAATTGAGATCTACGTAAATTTATTTTTCTTACTAGACTTCCTTTAAACTTGTTTACCAATTTTGCTAGCATTCACCATGTTCATGTCACCATTTATTTGATGACATAATGATCCTTCCATATGTTTTAGTCCTACAAGATAGGACTGAATTCTCTTTGTCACGTAGCTCATCAAATCAAATTTCAAAGAAGTGAACTGTCTAAATGATTAAACCTGGTAAGGCTGATGGTGTTCTGGAAAAGTTACAAGTTTCTTGATTCCCCCCATTTTGGGATGTTGACATTACATTGTAGGTGTGCCACACAGCTATGAATTATTGAAAAACAACATTTGTGGGCTGATCTGTGAAAAAGTGGGCTTCACACACCATATATTGCTTGCCTCATGCAGCGGGGGGTTCTGAAGGAGATGTGTCCCTCCCCCCTGAGAATGTTGGAAATTGTTTTTGTTTAAGAAATAAAGAATAATGCCAAGAATGATCATACAGGTAGGCCTGCCTATCAGAGAAAGCACAGAGCCCAACGCTAGATGGTCTATGCTCCAGGGGTCACTCCCATTGTGATTGTGGCCTGTACACCATCCGCGATAATAAAAACACGTAAAAAGGGTAGTTTTTCGTGTGTAGGCACGATCACGCCGTGTATCGTGTTTCAAAAGTTGATTATCGCGGATGGTGTACAGGCCACAATGGGAGCGACCCCCCCCCCCCCGGTCTATATGCTACATGTATAATAAACAGATTTAGGAGAGGCAAAAATAGTATTTTCAAGTCAGACTATAAAACATACCACATTCAAGGTAAAGTGATCTTCATGTATTTGGACATTTTTAACATTTGGATGGAGTAAATTCACTGATTTTATAAACCTTGTGTGTTTGCCTAAAATTGCATCAATATTTATTTTTCCTGGTCTAAATGGTGTGTAGATGAATATTCATGAAAGCATGTTCTGCGTAAATGTTCTTTCAATGTTATAAACTGAGTACATGTAACTAATCAATCCCAGCGCAAGTGTAAAATTAAAATTATTTATAAATTGCTTAAAAGTGAAGGATAAGTCATTAAAATTATGGTATTTTTGAAATGAAAAATTTGGCAAAGAAACAAAGAAAACAGCAGCATTGACTAAGTTGAAGCCCCATTGAAATACATGTAGGTAATTTATATACTGTCAGTATGTAGCCTAAATTACAGATTCATGTAAATGCCTTATTTTGTCTTAAATACATAGCTTTCGGCTGACCACTATAGCAGGCTATGTTAGCACATCTATGACAATGACAAAGGGTACCAAAATCTGAATTCTGGATGAGCAAATCACTGAATGTGCCTTTAAAGGTTTCCTTAGTATTTTTGCAGGTGTTCTATCCAGGCATACATGTAGAGGAAAGAGGGGCCTGTTAATGCCAAATAGCTGAAATTTTGACCCACTTCTGTGCCTTTTAGGCTATTATATGTCTGAAAAATGATTTTGCCAGAAATGAAACTGGTTTACTTAGGTTTTGTTGAGATAAACCTTGTAAAGCAGGGCTTAAATTGAATCTTTGTGTTCCTTGTAATCAGGCCCGTACGCAGGGGGGGTGCGGGGGGTGCGACCGCACCTCCCCAAATTTGCAAAAGTATACAAAAAGTCCCAAAATTTCAGAATTTGCGAGCGTAGCGAGCAAAAAAATCAGGTTTTTTACGTTTTTTTTTTCAAAAAAGTCCAAATTGGGAGAAGAAAGTCCACTTTTCACAAAATCGCACCCCCTCCTGGGAAAAAAGTCCACTTTTTCCAAATCAGCACCCCCCCAAAAAAAATCCTGCGTACGGGCCTGCTTGTAATGCATATACAAGTATGGAGAATGGCAGTTTTCCTTCTGGGGAAATACCTTCATCCTCCCATCAACATGTCGCTTTTCCACCATCAATTGGATACAATATGGACAATGAACAGGTTACCTCAGCTTGGGTAAATAGGTCAACTTTATATTTTCTGTTGCTAAATGCCACCTCACTAATGTCACAAGTCTTTTTCTTTTTTCCCCTGACAACTTTAAAAAATCCCAAAAATTGGAAAATATAATGCGCTAAAATTCTAATTTCAAAGATCAAGAAGAGTATTATTTGTTATATACCTCATATATAGATTCCTGTCATCTGATTGGTTAAAAGTGCAGTCATTGAATTAGCTATGCCCTCCTTTTTAACTATTCCCTGGGCAATATAGTCTTTTAAAAAGGCTATTCCCCGGGCATAGTCATTTTCACATCGCGCGGTGTGCGTCCCGATCAAACTCTACGCGTGCGATGGCATGTTCGCATTACGCACGCGGCGCCAACGATCGGTTCATAACGAAAAACTTTCTTTGTAAATTTTGGCCTAATATGAACAATAAAATAGGCCTTTTAACCAATCAGATGACAAAAATCTATATTAATGAGGTATATAAATTGCGCCTCGGGTCATAGCATGGTTTTGAGATCACCTTGGGCCTATAATTTTAACCATAACCCGAATAAAGCAGTCAATATTTGTATACTATATTAATTCTATTCTCAAGATGTTTCCTCCTTTAATTCATATTAACACCATGGGGATTACTACTTCTGTTTTTTAGAAGGCCCCTGATTGGTTAATTACATGATATAATCATGTGAGTAACCAATCAAAATAGATGTTCTGGATCTCTCAGCAATTTGAAGCCGTAAAATCAGTCCTACCGACTATTCTTACCATATCTCTGATTGGCTCAATACATGATATAGCCCTTTTTGTAACCAATCAAAATACTTGTTGGAGGCAGATAATTTGGCTGGTAGTGCTTATGGGGTTAACCCAGGCAGCAAATTTCATTTCCAACTTCACTCACAGAATTTGGATCAAAGTTTGTGCTACATTGTACAACATTGATGTACAGAAACTAAAATAGTTTTGAGGCTTGAAAGCACCGTCATCACCTAATTACAAATATAAATACCTGTTTTCCTCATGTGGAAATCAAGACATTTCCTTTCCCTTAATGACCCACCTTTTTCTGATCAAATCTTAACTTTGTATTTGAATCTTGATATTAGCAGTGAGCTTGGGCTGATCTACAACATGCGAGCACTAACTGATTGTAGAAAAAGAATATTGAAGTATATTGTGCAAATTTAAATAGTGCACTCTTTTGATTTGGTTTAGGACAAAAAGATATTGGCAAATATTTGCACTTCTTGTATTGGTGACCCAAATAGTTGGACAAGCCCTTTAAACTCACCTTTTAACACCATCTTTTGGAAATACTATTTTATTGCAAAATTAATAGGCCTATATAATTTATTTTCACTGCATTTTTTTGAAATTTTTTCAACCACTTTAAAAAAAAATATATAGCACTCCTTTTGGGCTCTGTTGCTCCAGCCCTTTGAGCGAGAACAGTGTCAGCAGCTTCTTTTCATGTCCTGTTATATTCTATATCCCAACTAGTTGCAAATCATCTTTTGGGGACAATTTTCTTTAAAAAAATTGTTTTTGGAGTTTGTGACAATTAAAAGGAAATCAATTCAGAAAAAAATGCTAAATTGTGTATTTTTGAAAGCTATAAGTCTGTCTATGACAGGAAGGTCCTCCACATTATTTCACAAATTGTATATCACAACATTCTAAAAGTACAGTCACATAGTAAATGAATGAACCCCTGAAGATCACCTAGGTGTTAAGCCTCCAGCATACTTTCCTGCCGCTTGCCGCTGCGGCAAGCGGCAGGCGCTTCAACCAATAACAAGCCTTTATTGTGTCCGCTTGTCTGCAATGCTGGCGTGCGCCAAGCCAGCTCAGCGGCAAGCGGCAGGGTAGTATGAAACCAGCATTAACCTGTCAATTTACCAGCTTTCAGGGAGCCAACCCTCCCTGCTGACTTATAACATAGCGGTCACCCGTCTTTCGCGGTCAGAGTCTTTCGCGGTTGGTAAATTTTGTATATTTTTTGTACATGTAAATGTTTTATTTAATGTGATTAATGGTATGAGAGGAGATTATCATTTAGAAATATAATATTTAGTATCTTTTCCATATAAAACAATGCTACATAATGTTTATGTACAAAATATTTCTTGCAGATTAATTCATTTAGCAAAGATATCGTGAAATTTGAATTTCGCTCTGGTGCACCAGAACGAAATTACAACGCATTGTCTATGGAGCAGTGTAATACACATAATCATGCATAACTCGCGAACGCAAAATCGGAATCAACTGAAATTTTGGGAATAGGTTTTTTTCGTGGATATCTAATGAAAAATGACATAAATAGAGGATGCTAGGATCACGAAATACTCCTTTAAGGTATCTATAATAAATTACTGAGTTTTTCGAATTGGTAAGTTTAGTGACCATGTTGACAAATTGGTTGAATAAACAATAGATGTTAATTTAGTTTCACCTGGTGCAGGGCAATTTGAGGTGCAGTCTCGGAATAATCAAAATAAATGTACAATTTTGTAGAACACTTACTTTCAACATTGGCAAAGTATTTTGCACAGACACTGATTATGCTGCTAACCTGTGAGTTACGGTGAGCCTTGCCATGCTTACCAGACTTGTACCTGCATTGCTATTAAAAAAGTCACCCATTTTTCTTAACCATCTGTCTCTATGGGACAGGAAATTGTCAAAAGTTGGGGGAATCTTCAAAAGTCACCCATTTGGGCTACTAAATCACAGTTTGGCAACCCTGTTTAATTTGGGTGATTTGGAGACTTTGACCTAATTCACTGATTATGCCGCTAACCTGTGAGTTACGGTGAGCCTAACCAGACTTTTGTACCTGCATTGCTAAAAAGTCACCCATTTTTCTTAACCATCTGTCTCTATGGGACAGGAAATTGTCAAAAGTTGGGGGATCTTAAAAAGTCACCCATTTGGGCTACTAATTCACAGTTTGGCAACCCTGTTTAATTTGGGTGATTTGGAGACTCCTAATTCAATAAACAAACATTAAACTGTTGACAATAGGTTCTAGTTTGAACACTGGCATGATAATGTTGACAAATTAGTTGAATAAACAATGCATGTTAATTACTCAAGTCAGATTCTCCTGTGTAATGGTATGAGTGACCCAATCTCAGCATTGATCAGATCAGACATAGGATTTGCGGGTGTTCATGTTAAACAGCATGACTGTATTGTAGTGTATTGTGACTGTTTACTCAGTGTTTAAGGCCCGGTCACACTATGACGAATAGGGGTGAACGGCAAGCTTAATTAAGCTGCGAATTGCAATTTTGAATTTATTATTATTGATATTGATGTTAATATTTTGATTATTATTGATATAGATATTAAAAGTTTAGATTATTATTTATATTGATTTTACTATTTTTGATTATTATTGATATTTATATATTTTTTAAATATTATTATTGATATGTGTAATATTTTTGATGATTATTGATATTGATATTGATGGTAATATTTTTGATTATTATTGATAAAGATATTAATAGTTTTGATTATTATTGATATGTGTAATATTTTTGAATATTATTGATATGTGTAATATTTTTGATTATTATTGATATCGATATTAATATTTTTGATTATTATTGATTGCCGTCGTGTTGTCGCTAAAGGTCGCTCCCACTCGCCACCGAATCTTGTTTTTCCTCTTTTGTCGCCGCTTTGCCGTCAACATTTTGTGATTTTCACGTCATCACCTTTCGTTGCTTATTGTCCGTCATAGTGTGACCGGCCTTTACTCAGTGCTTAGCTCGCAGGTTGCTTGCTAGTGCCTTTGAAACTAATTAACATAATTTGACACCCTTAACGTAAACAAAAACAAAATTGGACGCTTTTATTGGGGTGCGGACAACTTTACTCTACGTAACGCAAAAAATCCGCTTTTCGAAATAATGTAAAACGAGAAGTTTTTAGCCTTACCAACTCGAAAAACTCAGTAATTTATTATAGATGAGAAAGCAACAAGTTGTAAGTCTAGCTTATTAAAGAGTTTTAGTGAGACTGGATGACTTACAAAATGAGCCTACATTTTGTATCATCCCACTAATCGTCCCAATGGGAGAACAAGGCTCCCTCCAACTTTAAATAACTTTTTGAATGATATATATGCAGCATATATATGCCAGTAGCAATGTTTTACTCTTCATATAGCCTCCATCTTTAGATCTTCAGAGTCTATGCCTCTATATTCTTACAGTTACACCACCAAATTTTGAATGTGTATATGTTAGTCATCATATCAACTTATTACATTTTGAGTGAGGTACCAATTTGAAGTTCAAATGAAGACTTAATATTTTTCCATGCCAGGAATCAAACCTAGGACCTCAGGTTTACAAGACCTGTGTCTTAACCACTTGGCCACGGGAGCGTTGTGATTATTTGAACCTATAAGCGATCACTTTAACCTTTTTCTGGGCTATTTACAGGAGGAGGTAAGTTTAGGTTTGAATTTCAACAAGCCTACCAGCCTAATCACGAAGCTCCCATGGTCAAGTGATTTAAAGGCACAGGTCTTGTAAACCTGAGGTCCTGGGTTTGATGGGAGCACTTTTTCTGCTTGTTTGCGATACTGAACCGGGTGAAAAATCATGTTTCCCTTTGATCGCGCTACTGTTTTTCCATGTTATCACTGAGTGAGAGATCACAGTTTCTTTCCATTTCCTCATTATCTGTCTAATTCTAACCCAATTACAAAGTTGACTCCAGGATCAAGATGCCTCACCAAACTGGAGCCACAAAATGGCTAGAATACTTTGGTAAAACTTAGTAGGCCTATAGCATTTTTACATCATCCATAATCAATTTTATAATTGGCGCTCAATGCAAGAGTCACTGACGGCCAAATTGACCTAAAGCTGGGTGGATTGCGTAAAACCAGGTCTAGAGGCCAGCTAACGGAGACAGGACAGCGACCTCGTTGTTCCATTGGCACCAGTCCTGATTGACGGTTCCTTATTAAATTATGGCTGTGTGCTTTAATAGACTAAATAGCAGTTATACTACAATTATTATTTAGTATTGGAAATCCTCCACATACGTATGCTTATCCTTTTGTAATTTTGGAAAGTGATATTAGATTCTTTATTATTTTACATGTATTTTCTATGACTTTTCTTGATCTTCTCCAATGACAATCTTGCTTGTATACAGTAGTATAGCCAGTGGGGACAGAGTGTCCCCTAACAAAAATAAAAGAGAAAAGTACCCTTTGGACAAAAATGATACAACATAAGGAAGGTAAACAGGTGAAGGAAAAGAAAAGGGGAGAGGGGCCTGTTTCCCACCAAAATTCCCCCAATCATGTGCCAAACTAATGTAAAATAACATTTTTTTTGCATTCTACTTTCACACATTGTCCAAATGAAGCCCTTGAAGACTATGTACAGTCTCTTCTAAAAAAACCTGGTATATGTATACTGTAAAAGTCAATATTTTCGCGAGAAGATATTTTCGCGATTTTGAAGATTTTGTCAATTGCACGAGAATTAAATTTTGCGGTTTTGATATTGATACAATAGAAACCTAATGCAAAAGTTTATTTTCGCAAGTTTTTATTTTCGCGATTTTATGTCCACTCGCGAAATTCGCGAAAATACAAACCTTGCGAAAATTTCAACTTTTACAGTATATCCCATCGATAATATCGACTCAACCAGGAATTTTGTTATCTTTGCCCCAATTGTTTTAATCGTTGTCCCACCTAGAAAGCTGGCTACGCCACTGCCAAATACTATCAGTAAACTGGATCATTGAGTCCTGAAGCACGATCAAACATGCAAAATGATCGTCACACAAAGTCCACAGGTTCCTTATCATTCCAAAAGGTGTGTGATCCAATTTCCAGGGAGTTTTGTGACTTTGCTGGCAAATTGCTGTGATTAAATCTGTCTGTAGTCATTTGTAGATAAAGAGTTCAAAAAGAAGGTTCCAAAGATTATCATAGGCTCAATACAGCCACTAGTCTCCACAGCAGCCAGTTTGGTTCCGCTCCCTCCACACAAACAGTCTGCCAATGGTCACGAACTGGTCCTTTTTGATTCGCTAACGGTTTTCTGCCGACGCCATCCAGCTTGACGTCAAACAAAGCTTTCAATTGGTCGATCGGCTAGACGGCTACTTTATTATTCATGAGCAAGTTTGACCCGCCATCTCGCCAGCTAGACTGAGGTCAATCAAGTTCCCGTATGTACAGCTCTACGGCTACAAACGTGTAGCCAATCAGAAACGGCGTTATAAGTGGCCATTGGCAGACTGTTTGTGTGGAGGGAGCGTAACCGAACTGGCTGCGGAGGAGACTATACAGCCACCAGCCGGCCATTACAGTTGATACGTACGCACATGTGGTGGCAACTGTGCTGCTTGAGTTGATTCCTTCATTGTACAGTCTATATCCACTTCTTGTTAGCTGGACTGTGCCTTCACCCAGTACAAGGAATGAGATTAAGCCTTGTGGACCTGAAGGCTGACTGTCTTCATCTTTATTCGTAATGATGTGTCATAACTATCTAATTTTGAGTGGGATTTTTGAACTTGATGCAGTCTATGATACAGAGTGTGTGGTTGTGGTTTTGAGTTGAGTTGAGACCTTGTTGTGTAAGATAAGGAGTGCTATGCAAATAGTATATTCTGTAGGGCAGGGAGTATTTTATCTTTGTTCAAGCATATCTCTGGTTCAAGTTCCCATGCTTATGCCAGAGGTGCTGAACAGTGGCATAGTATCATCAGATTTAGGGTGGGGCATCTGAACTTATGGAGGAGGCACTGGGTCTGATTGATTAAATTTGTCAAATTTTGACTCTAATTTGGGGCACACATGCCTCCATGTACTATTATGATGCTATGCCACTGATGCTGAAAATTAATTTTAAAATTGATGGGACTCAAAGCGGTGGACATTAATGTGGGACCTAAAGAAAGGAAGCAAATATCCTAACATTCTGCACATGAAGACATTTTGCTTTTTGCTCCCATTGCAGGACTTTCACTGTGATGTTTGATTTTTGAAATTTTGCATCAAATACATGTACCTCCACTATCAGAGTGCTGATGGATTGGTTTGATTATTACACTCTCTGCTTTGAAATACACTGGGACAAAGTCACTAAAAACTGTGACATATATGTGTGTGTGTCTTTTGATCCATTAAGAAATCGGACAAATATGGATAAACAAACAACAAAAAGAATTGTTATTATTTGCTACTAAATCCTGTGACTTCATACACGCAGTAAACAAATATAAACTAACTGGACAGGATATTTGGAATTGGAAACTTATATTTTTAGTCCTTTGTGAAATTTTGATGATGAGGTGATTGCGAGAAGGAATTTGGAATAAAGTCTGCCCTCTAGACATTTGACAATTTCTGCATTCTGTATAATATTATGATTATAGTAAAGGTCTAAAAATCTACCACCTGGCAGCTATTGTAGAAGGAGTCTTTATGAGCTTGTTGGTAGGATTTTTTGTACAAATTCTGACAAAAATGAATTGCATTTTCAGATTAACTTTAGATCTTTTTAGTATTCCATAAAAGGATGAAAGAAACCATGCCGCAATCAAAACAATCTGATTCATTGAAGCTGAAACTCATGGATTAAAAGACAAATAAATGCCAATGATATGGAGAATGAACTGGTGCAAAGCAACTGTTGTGCCGTGTAAAATTTACACTACACCTACCATACTTTTTTCAGTAAAAAGAACTCAACTCTCAAGGTGACTTACATTTACCAAGCTTGCTCTGCCAAGCTTGTGTGTACTTTGTAAAGGAAATTCTTTCTGAAAGAATTGTGAAGGAAATGCCAGAAAAAGATCTTCAATTTTTCATTAAAAGTTCATTTTTAGCATCAATTTAAAATGAATTGTAGCTATTGGGGAATGACTTGATTATAAATGTAGGCCTACACATGTGTGTATTAATCTAGACAGACAGAACTCATGCATGAATTTTATGGTTTTACTTTTAGTTAAACACAGATACAAAAATTTTGAAACTCTCCTTGTGATTTAGCTGTAGAAAATCAGGTGGAAATGTTGGCCAAGTTCACTAAGTACTGGGACTTTCACAGCTTCTCCCATGTACAGGGTGTCCCCAAAATATCCAGAACCCTCATTGCGCCCTCTTCTTCTCCTATTTCTGAAAAATTGACCAAATATATTTTGATATTTAAAGAAACCTTGAATCGTTAGCTTTAATAAACCAAAAGAAATATTTCAATCGGTTCACAGCTTTTGAATATATGCTCTTTTACCCGTTTTTCACTCTGTCCATAGGAGGATTAGCTGCTTCAAAGATTGAAAAGGAGTATGTTCTACATGTATGCATGAATATCAAACATTCCTCAATGATAACTTTATAAAATAACTTGCCGTACTGACGCGAGTATAGTCCCACCTTCGAGTAAAGTCCCAACCCCAAATTTGGAGGTGATCTTGCAGGCCACTCCAAAGCATGATCCATCTCAACCACTCTGTTTGCTATCAGTGGACAGAGGGAGAATGGGTACATTTCTTTAAAAGTGCATATCTTCAAAAGTTGAAAGCCAATTGAAATAATTGTTTTAGTTTATTATTTAAAGCTAACGATTAAAGATTTCTTTACATACCAAAATATATTTGATAAACTTTTCAGAGAAATAGAGGGCACAATGAGGGTTCTGTTTTTTTTTGGGACACCCTGTATTTGATCTGATTGATTGGGATTGATAAATGGGGCTTTTGAGTGCATTTGGGTAATAGCCGTGATTGAGAATATGTCAGAATAAATCCGATTAGAAACCAATTCTGTCCCATTCTGTTACCTTTTTGTCCCCGGAGCTCCCACATAATATGGCAAGATTTTGAGATGGTCTATGTTATGCTATAACCCAAAACCAAATGAATATTTGCTGGTTTAAGTCCGATGTATACTCCACTTCGCCACTTCATGAGAAGC